>NC_138130.1:32518025-32945502 GCF_964188305.1 Podarcis bocagei | reverse complement strand
ATGGATGTCAAGTCTACAACGGCTCCATACGCTTTCCTAATCTGTCACAGTAAACCTTTGCAGATGCTCTAATAATTTTACAGTGTTGGCTTTTAAGTCAGACAATATAAATGCTTTTTTAGAAACAAAAAACAAAAAAGGTACAGTACAAGATGGCAATTTTCATCACAAGTTGATTCAATTACACATCTTTTCAGCCAGCTTTGATTTTATATATATATATATATAAAACCCTCTATTTTTATGCATTCCAGGTTCTTATTCCCATTTCTTTGTACGTCTCCATTGAAATCGTTAAAATATGTCAGGTGTTTTTTATTCATCAAGACAAGGATTTATTTGATGAAGAGACAGATCTTCAGCTACAGTGTCGTGCTCTGAATATCACTGAAGATTTAGGTCAGATTCAGTATATATTTTCAGACAAGACTGGAACTCTTACCGAGAATAAAATGGTTTTCCGAAGGTGCACTGTTTCTGGCGTAGAGTACTCCCACGATGCCAATGGCAAGTATGATATATTTTCATTTCATTTAATGTACATAAAATTGGCTCTCATCAATGGGGTGGGGTGGTAGAAAGGTTCAGTGCAGTTTGCATTTAACATTTAATTTGCACTTTCCTAAACAATAAGCAGACTGAAACGCAGAGGTTTCAGTTGTGAAATTCACACTCACTTGAATTTTACAGTGCAGTTCTGCAGCCAAGTAACGAGTAGAGAAATGCATATTCTGAGCTAAAGGCATGTACACATTATTATTATTATTATTATTATTATTATTATTATTATTATTATTATTATTATTATTATTATTCTGCCCTTCATCTGTAGATCTCAGGGCAGTTCAGTACAATAAAAAGCTTAAAATACATGATAAAAACAAATGCAAACCAATAGCCCTCTCTTCCCCGCCCCCATCTCACAAACACATTAAAATGGAATATAAGATGTTAAAGAAGAACATTTTTGCCTGGGGCCTAAAGGTATATAATGAAGGCGCCAGCCAAACATCCCGGGGAGAACATTCCACAAATGGGGAGCCACTGCAGAAAAGGCCCTTTCTCATGTTGCCACCCTCCAGAACTCTTATGAAGAAGGGTCTCAGATGATGATCTCTGGGTCCAGGTAGGTTCATATGGAGAGAGGCACATATTGGTAGCAATAACATAAAAAAATTCATTGCTTTGGGGAAATGTGCATATTAGGCAAAACTGCATTTAAAAATGTGCAAAGGGAACTTTTCACTGAAATGCTGATGAATCGCCATGAGAAATGTAAAAATAATTGAGAAGAATCTATTAGGGGGGGGCAGTTAAAATCGACAGATTTACCCATCCCTATTTAAAAGCCAGATTCTTGATTTGAGGTGTGTAAGCCAGAGCTGAACCAGTAGTTCTTAAATGATTTATTTTTCTGAGAAAGTTTCTGAGATTCTTCTTCACTCTCTCTCTCTTTCTCTCTCTGAAACAAGAAGACAACTTTGCAGAACTTTCTTCGCAGCAGTAGGCTTCAGCATCTGCCTTGCATGGCGCTGCTGCTTAGGCCAGGCCAGGTGGCAATAAAGCCATAATTCAATGAAGGGAGTTCATGGAAGGAAAGTTTCAGGCCCTCACCTCGGCTCCTCGCAAAGCATCTACAGGGGGTTTGAAGTCCCCCCAAACCATGTGTGATGGAGCACGGGGGGAGAGAGAAAGAGGAACCTTTCCCTCCCATGATCATCCTTAAGTTATCTTAAGATCCTCATCTAATTTGAGGCAGGTCTTTCAGCAGCCCCTCACATCATGGCTCACCAGACCACTCAGAGGCTTTTGGCATGTGCTGGCGGCTGCAGGGCTTGGGGTTAGGAGAGACGGGCAACTTCCTTAGGAACATAGCAAGCTGTCTTAAAGCGAGTCAGGCCATTGGTACATCTCCTTCAGTATTGTCTACACTGGCTAGCGACAGTTTCTCCAGGGCTTCAGGCGGGACCTTTCTGCGTGAGAAACAGATGCCGTCTCACTGAGCTGGTTAACCTATCTTAGGCTCTGACCTGCTGAGCTCACCCATCCTGCCCCACCTCGAAACATCCATGAAGACACACAAACAAACGTTGAATGATTGAAATGAGCTTTATTCGCAAGTTGCTGCGTGTGTGTGTTTCTGAACAGCGCATACCTCTTTGCTCTTAATAACGTGCCTTCTGTTTGGGGCTAATCCAAGAACACCAGAAGTCAAGGAATAAAAATATTGACACTGGCAGTTGTCCCACCGTAGCATCTTATGGACTGTAAGGTTCATAGAAATTGCTTCTTTTGAGTTGGGCGGAGTACAGAGAGAGAATTTAATGTTCTGAGTGGTGTTGGTCATAGTGCAGATTGAATGGCCTTTCATGGTGTCAAAAGCTTAGCAATACATGTGAGGAGCATTTGCATCTTAAAAACACACCCTTTGCATCTTAAAACAGCAGAAAAAGTTGTCATACCAAATGACCCAGCTTTCTTTGGTCTTCTTGTGGAAACTCGGCATCTGTTTCTGACATCTAATCATATCAGTGACCAGCCACAAAGTGT
The DNA here is from genome assembly GCF_964188305.1 of Podarcis bocagei. NCBI lineage: Eukaryota > Metazoa > Chordata > Lepidosauria > Squamata > Lacertidae > Podarcis > Podarcis bocagei. The sequence goes on along the minus strand of NC_138130.1, from coordinate 32,942,952 downwards.
TGCATGTACAACAGGTCACAGTATTTTTGTGGCATGTCTAAACTGAACAGGGTCTGGCTGTAGCACAGTTGGGCCATACATTCCTGCTTGCCTCCACAGTGATCACCAGCTCAGTACTTAAGAGGCAAAACTACACTAAAGGGTTTATGTGATGGCTTCAGATATAGATACAGTGGTACCTCGGGTTAAGTACTTAATTTGTTCCGGAGGTCTGTTCTTAACCTGAAACTGTTCTTAACCTGAAGCACCACTTTGTGTCCAGGGCAGGAGTAATTCTGTGTAACATGTTTCTTTATATTTCATAAACAAAGCGGCAAACTTTGAACTGGCTGAGCTTGCCTAAGACTTGTTTGCAGTTGGCATCCATTCATTGCTACTGATGAAATGAAGAAATGGGGGGGGGGGAATCCTGAACACATTTTGTAGAGTCACTATTTATTCTCCAATGACAGAAATCATTAATGAAATGAGGGCATTTTACACAATTAGTACCCCTTTTCCTTCTTAGGCAGTGCCCAATCTATCCTTCCTTTTTAATTATGAGTGCCTCCCCCCCCCCAGTTATTCTTTCTAAATTTGCACCCGTGCATTTTAAACTTTGCACATTGCTTATTTTGGTCACAATAGAAACCCAGAGGGACTTGGTTAACTCTGCTATCCTAGAAGTCAATTAAATCGCAGTCCCTTTGAATCGCCCAGCCTCTTCTTCTCTTTCCTTATTTTCTTTCTTTCTTTCAGCACTGTGCATAAAATCTATTGTATGATATATAGGTGTGTGGGTAAGATTGTGCAAATTCAGCATTTAATAGTTAACGGCAAGCATGCACATTCCAGGAGGGGAAAACAGGAAAGCAAAATTATACTTGGATGCGGATTCAGTCTTAGGAACCAGAAGGCAGCCAAGCCATTCCTAGTACGGGACCAGATGCGGGCAGGATAAACAGTGGGCACTCTTCAGTCCAGAATGCCTAGAGTGGCATGATAGTAGTTGCTCCCACCCTGCTGCAGATAGCAGCTGCACCTTTCTGGGCTGATGAAGACACACACGATGGAATATATGTCATCAGGATTACACTACAATCCACACAGTTGTGGGTGGAAGATGTAGACATGAATCATGAGTGAGGAGGTGGCAACCTGGTTGGCATCCATCTATCTTGAGAGACAATGGAGTGTGCAGCTGGGGATGAGTAAGAATAATAATAATAATTTTATTATTTGTATACCCCCCCTTTTTGGCTAGGTTGCCCTAGCCATTCTGGGAGGCTCCCAACAGAATATTAAAAACACGATCAAACATTATAAACTTCCCTAAACAGGGCTGCCTTGAGATATCGTCTAAAAGTCAGATTGTTTATTTCCTTGACATTTGATGGAAGAGTGTTCCACAGGGCGGGTGCCACTACGAAGAAGGCCCTCTGCCTGGTTCCCTGTAGCCTCACTTCTCACAATGAGGGAACCACCAGAAGGCCCTCAGAGCTGGACCTCAGTGTCCAGACTGAACAATAGGGGTGGAGACATTCCTTCAGGTATACTGGGCAGGCCAATTAGGGCTTTAAAGGTCAGCACCAACACTTTGGATTGTGCTCGGAAATGTGCTGGGAGCCAATGTAGGTCTTTCAGGACCTGTATTGTATGGTCTTGGCAGCCACTCCCAGTCACCAGTCTAGCTGCCGCATTCTAGATTAGTTGTAGTTTCCTGTTCACCTTCAAAGGTAGCCCCACGTAGAGCTCTTTGCAGTATTCCAAGCGGGAGATAATCAGAGCATGTACCACTCTGGCAAGACAGTCTGCGGGCAGGTTGGGTCTCAGCCAGCGTACCAGGTGGAACTGGTAGACAGCTGCCCAGGACACAGAATTGACTGACCTCCATGGACAGCTGTGAGTCCAAAATGACTCCCAGGCTGCGCACCTGGTCCTTCAGGGGCACAGTTACCTCATTCAAGACCAGAGAGTCCCCCACTGAATTCAAACCACTGCATTAGCATCAGCAAGTGACCTCCCCCGGGCTCAAGCCTGGGCAGGGTATATTAAGTTTCTGGGCTGCCCCTCTTGGCCTTGCTGATATCATCCAAAGGAAAACAGAGCAATACGTGCAGCACCAGCTTGGCTGCAGGTGTTGCCAGAAGGAGGTGTACAAGGTGGCATCCAACCATCTTAGGGACTCCACTTGAGATTTGTATAGGGTGTACTCTCTAGGTTTTTCTTCTCCCAAAGATATCCCACAAGGCAGCAGAGGTTTAGGACCAGAGTTTTCGTCTCCTAGGCTACCTTCCCAAGTTGACGAGCCCCATCTGCTCCTCACTTCCCTCTACAGAACATGTAGAAACCTCCTTCTTGACTGCTGGGCATACTTTTGTTCTCATCCACTCAATCTTCTGGAGACCCATCGGCAACCATACTTCACTAAACATAGAAATAGAGCCTTGTTCAGGTAAAAAAATAACTTGGCAAGGCCAGAACAGAACTCAAAGGCCAGTAAAAAGAACAGAGCACCTGTTACAATTGCACACCACCCAGTTCAGAAATCTCTGATTCTTCATCAATGAATTTGGGAAAATTGAGATTCTTTGAGAAGGGCTTGAGGAAAGGTTGTCTTGGCTTACAAGTGCACCACAGCTGCAAAGGAATGAGCCAGGATCAGCAACAAACCATGCACTTGATCCTTCCCTATGGCATATTCTCTGGCAACTCTGTTAATGCATTGGCTCCCAGTACGTTTCCGAGCACAATTCAAAGTGTTGGTGCTGACCTTTAAAGCCCTAAACGGCCTCGGTCCTGTATACGTGAAGGAGCGTCTCCACCCCCATTGTTCTGCCCGGACACTGAGGTCCAGCTCCGAGAGCCTTCTGACGGTTCCCTCACTGCGAGAAGTGAGGTTATAGGGAACCAGGCAGAGGGCCTTCTTGGTAGTGGCACCCGCCCTGTGGAACACCCTCCCTTCAGATGTGAAGGAAATAAATAGCTATCCTATCTTTAAAAGACATCTGAAGGCAGCCCTGTTCAGGGAAGTTTTTAATATTTAATGCTGTATTGTTTTTAATACTTGATTGGGAGCCGCCCAGAGTGGCTGGGGAAACTCAGCCAGATGGGCGGGGTATAAATAAATTATTATTATTATTATTATTATTATTATTATTATTATTATTATTATTATTATTATTATTGTAGCTGTGCTGTTGAGGATTCATTCGCGGCAGCACAGCTAGTCTGCCAGTTGAGGCTTAGCATCCATCTTGTTCCTAGAAGTACTATGCCATTGTTGTTCCATTTAATACAAACAATGCGAATTCGCTGCCATCGTCTCCCTAATATTTGATTTCCAATATAAAGCCTTTGCTGCAGATCCAGATTAATGTGGGTCCATAAATGTTATCTGGAATGCATTGCAGTTATGCCATCGCCTTTAAAGAAATGACATTTCAAATGTATCACTAAGGAAGTTCTTTTAATCCGCTTGACCACTTGGCATTGTAGTCCGCAAATAGATAACTGCCAGACTTAAAGCTATTTTAGTCCTTAACGAGTTTTTTTGAAGTGCCTTTGTGGAGTGAGGTTTTTGAAAATCATTATTCACAGCTATTTGCAGTGTTGCATTTATTACACTCTGACCTCCCATTTCCTCTTTCGCCACGGATTTTAAATTAATATCCTGTGAACAAAATTCTCGGCAAAGTTCCCAATCTTCCCTGATGAGTTGTCTTTGTTTGTTTGCTTTTAATCATCTAGGTGGCCTCTTTCTGGTTTATTTTATTTTATTATTCTTATTTTTGGTCTTTTGCCGGCAGAGCTGCAGATAATGTAGGTGGCTTTAGGGAAAGCTGTACCGCAAAGGGAGTTTTCTAATGGGCTCCGGTGGATTTTATGAGCTATTTCAGAATGTAATAGCCTTGTCACATTGAGCCAGAAAATGAGGGAAGCCATGTACTGCATTAAATAACTAATTATTTTGTCTATATCAGTCATTAAAAGTTGATGTTCAATTAAGACTCATCTGTGTTGCGTTGTAATACCAAAATGGTTCATTCTCCAGCAAGTGCCATATAATACGAAACGTGGGTGTCAGAGTGCATAGTAGGGTGTGTTTGCATGGGACTTTTGAGGGAAGCTTGTCAGAGAGTCCTGGTTCCTTCCTGCACTGTTGAGGATGGAATGAAGGCAAGAATGAGCAGCCTCTTTGTTCCTCAGACAGACAAGAAATCTTTTGAGGAAGCAGGGATGATAATCTAAACTGGTACAGAAGGAATGGAGAACCTGTGGCCCTCCAGATGTTTCTCACTAGCCCTGATGATTGGCCATGCTGGCTGTGGCTGATGGGAGTTGGAATCAGCAACATCTGGAGGACCACATCCTGTATTACAGCTACTGGTGCAAGCAGACTTCCCTACCTGATGCAAGTAGCCTCCCCTCCACTTCCCTCCTTTGGTCAGAGATGGTGGTACATAAGCTGAAGCCTGATCTCCACCTGGTCATGTGTCATCAGCTGTGAGGTTAGATACTGGTGGGCTCATTTTCCCACAAGCCAGTTATATCCTGAACTGAAGCTATCATAGTCAGTCTCTCTCTCATAATATTTTATTCTTTTCCCCATATAGAATGTTACATTCATTACTCAACAACTGTATTCCTATTCAACAAAATTAATGACTTCCCACTCGCCCAACACCAATATTGATAACCCAGATTACATGCAATTGCGCCTTTCAGGTTCCGTCTCATCGGTAACATGTTTCTTAATGTATTCTGCTGTTTTCTTGCACTTCGAGCCCCGCTGTGGTCTTCGCATGCAGGAAGTGACTTTTTATATAGACTAGATATGGTTTCCATTTTTCTTTGAGAGATTCTAAATTTGTATCTTTCGTCAGCACCGTCCGTTTTTGCCATCTCTGCATATTCCAAGATTTCCGTCAGTCCTTCTTCCTTTGAAGGTGTTCTTCTTCCCTCCTTCCATTTCTGAGCTTAGAGAATCCTTGCTGCTGCAGTCGCATACATAAAGACCGTCAAGGCTTCCTTTGGGATTTTGCTGTATCGTATCCCCAGCAGGAAGGATTCTGGCCTCTTGGGGAAAGCTTTCATTGTCTCCTAAGTGTTTTCATGGCAGCTTAGCGGCAACATCTAGATCAGCATCGGCCGGGCTATCTGGAAGTACATGAATGTAGAGTGCTTCTGCACCATATACAAGAAACTGATTTCATGAGTATTTTTATCAACTCAGCGCCAGGCCATTGGTCCCTGTTGCCCAAGATACTGGCTGGCAACTGTTTTCCATATGTTTTCAGCTGCAACAGAAGAAGTTGCCTTATGCTACTTCATACCATTGGTCCCTCTAGCATCATACTGTCTACACCAACTGGCAGCATATCTCCAGGGTGCTAGGAGAGAGTCTCTGGCCCTGGCCTACCTGGAATTGAACCAGCGACCTTCTGCTTCCAATGCAAATGCGCTCCTAATGAGCTGCAGCCCTTCTCGGGAGAAGCTAGCGATTAAACCAAGGACCTTAAATATGTAAGACGTACACTCTGCAGCCGAGCTATACACTTATCCACATTGTATGTTTCTTTTGGGGGGGTCTTCTTCCATTTCAGGTTGGTTCTAGAGAGCCAAATCCAGAGCAGAAGTAGGACTTGTATATAGTCTGTTAGTGGCATCCTTGTAATTTTAAGCTACTGAAAGGCATTAAAATGCCATTATCAAATAATTTGATCTGCATGCTTTGCAGCCAGTACTTGTTGAATAAGAAATCTACAGCTACGGCCAGGCATCCCAAACCGAACAATTTCCAGGCGTGTCTAATCCTGTGCCTGTTCTGCTGCCTATACCTGCAAATGAGAGGGGATTGTGCCCAAGTCCCTAATTCCCAAAAGAGTTAAACAACTGAATGCACCATACTGAGGACTTAGCATCCTCAGGACAAAAGACATTTCAGGAGTAGGGCTTCCAGGCTTCTAAGTCAATCTATTGTCTCCAAATCACATCCTCTGAGAAACCAGGCTGTGTGTTACGTTGCCTTTGGGGTTACTCACTGGTTGTGTTGGCAGTGTTACCCAACACATTTTTTATCTGTTCTGTACTCCTATTTCATTTTTGCATTTCTTCCACAAGCCAATTTTGTTGTTATTTCTTGTCAATAGCAAAACGTATTGCCATGTACCAGGAAGCTGATTCCGAGGATGAAGAAGCTGCCCCTAAACCGGCGCCATTGTCCCAGCGGGATAGTATTAGCAGTCACCAGAGCATTAAGGTTGTCCACAGGAACCAGAGTACAAAATCTCATCGGCGCACGGGGAGCAGAGTGGAAGCCAAAAGAGCGAGCATCCTCTCAAAGCACACGGCTTTCAGTAGCCCCATGGTAAGTATTCCCTTTATGCTGGGGTCTCCCCGCTAACCATTGTTTTAATCTTCCCATATCCAGGCCCCATCTGCACTATACATTTAAAGCAGTATCATAGCACTTTAGACAGCCGTGGCTTGCCCCAAAGAATCCTGGGAAGTCTAAAGGTTGCTGAGAGACCTCTATTCCCCTCCCTGAGCTGCAGTTCCCAGAGTTCCTGTTAAACTACTCTGGGAATCGTAGCTCTGTGAGAGGAGTGGGCGTCTCCTAGCAACACTCAACACCCTAAGCCAGTGGTTTTTAACCAGTGTGCCGTGGCCCCCCGGGGTGCCTTGAATGATGGTCAGGGGTGCCACAGGCAACACTGGCGCCTCTGTCCCTCTTTCCTTCCCTCCCTCCTCTGATGCCCTCTTGCATCTCTGCCTCCCAAAGGCTTGCACAGCTGTTTGTTGCAGCAGCCCTGCTACAAGGTACCCAGGCAAATGTTGCCTCTGGGGCTGGCCAGGAGGTGCTTCCCAGGCCTCTGTGAGGCAGTGTGAGGAGGCATCTTTCTTTGGGGTAGGGGGTGGCAGCTCAGAGACCAGAGGTGGCAGCTGTGGCTGCTCAGAGGACTCTCAAAGAGAGAGGAGAGGAGGCGAAGGGAACGCTCCACGAGGGAGGCTGTTTGAAAAAGACTGAGTGACATAACTGGGCTCCTGAGCCCCACAGGCGTGCTGCAGAAGGAATGTAGATGGTCAAGCGAGCCGTGGCCTCAAAAAGGTTGAAAGCCTCTGCCCTAACCAGACTATATTTCCCAGGATTCTTTGGGAGAATACATGACCAATCTAAAGTACTATGATACTGCTTTAAATGTATACTTTTGATGGAACCTTAGTTGTACAGTGGTATCTCAGATTAAGTACTTATTTCGTTCCGGAGGTCCGTACTTAACCTGAAACTGTTCTTAACCTGAAGCACCACTTTAGCTAATGGGGCCTCCTGCTGCTGCCGCACCGCCGGAGCCCGATTTCTGTTCTCATCCTGAAGCAAAGTTCTTTCCCTGAAGCACTATTTCTGGGTTAGCGGAGTCTGTAACCTGAAGCGTATGTAACCTGAGGTACCACTGTACTTAGAATAGGGTTGTACAACTTGTGGTTTACCAATGCAAATGCAGACCATGAGTCATCTACACTGCATCCCACCACAGGCTCAATACGTTTCTTGGTTTTGTTCCCTTTGGGGAACCGCAAAAGCAAAGTGACACCTGACACCTGTGTTCAGCTTTGTGAGTAACAAGCTGCGCAGGCCTCTGCTCATACCTCTGTTGGAATCTTTCATGTTTCGGTTTTCTAACGCGTTGTTTCCTGCTATGCACTCTGCAGGTTTTATGCAAGTTACCTCCCCACCTTGCCCCCAAAAATTTTTGGAGGCCAGTCATTTTTATAATCAAAGAGCATTGTGGCTCCTTAAACACTGTTTATTACGGCATAAGCTCTCGTGGATTTGAAAACCTGCCTTGCCAGATGCCCGAGTCCACGAAAGCTTATGTCGCAATCCAGTCTTTTAAAGTGCCACCAGATTTTACAGCTGTTTTTGCTGCAAGAGACATCATGCGGCTATCCCTAACTTTTGCAAGAAAATCACATGCAATTTGTGCGCAGCCACTGATGTATCCTCCTTTGATGTTTGGTTTTTGCTGAGGGAGCAGAATTAAAATGCCTCAAATTCCTCAGTAGATTCCAGATAGACACAGGGAGGAGGCAGAAAAGTTGGAACAGAAGCATCAATTGGTGGTAGGCACATGCAGAGTAATTTTCGGATTGTACTTTGCAAAAGCATGCACAAAGTTTTGTCCTTTCATAAGGTAGAAAAGTCTGAAGGAGGAAGGCCTGGTTAGAGCATCTGATAAAAGAGAAAATGCCAGCAACAGTGGTGTTTGGCATGGAGACTGATTCCTGAAAGGGTCCTGAGACACTACAGTAGTACCTCGGGTTACATACGCTTCAGGTTACAGACTCCGCTAACCCAGAAATAGTGCTTCAGGGAAAGAACTTTGCTTCAGGATGAGAACAGAAATCGGGCTCCGGCGGTGCGACAGCAGCAGGAGGCCCCATTAGCTAAAGTGGTGCTTCAGGTTAAGAACAGTTTCAGGTTAAGAACGGACCTCTGGAACGAATTAAGTACTTAACCCGAGGTACCACTGTAATTTGACAAAGGAGCAGGCCTCTCCTGATTTTTTATGATGGTTACTGACTGCATACACACCAAACCTATAAAGTACACACACCCCCACACCCAAGGGTCCGGGAACTGTAGTTTACTCCTCACTAGGGCCATTGCTTGCTCCTGCCAACCTAGCAGTTCAAAAGCATGTCAAAGTGCAAGTAGATAAATAGGTACCGCTCCGGCGGGAAGGTAAACGGTGTTTCCGTGTGCTGCTCTGGTTCAGCAGAAGAGGCTTAGTCATGCTGGCCACATGACCCGGAAGCTGTACACCGGCTCCCTCGGCCAGTAAAGCGAGATGAGCACCGGAACACCAGAGTCGGCCACCACTGGACCTAATGGTCAGGGGTCCCTTTACCTTTAGGGCCATTGCTGTTGTGACATTACTGGCCGCTGGTAGCCCTTGCTGATCTACTGCTGCTTACCCACCAATCTACCAGTAAATCCCAGCTGTCAGGGATCGTGCTGAGGAGGTCTGCACTGAGGACGAATGGTGGGAGGCTCTCCCTGCTTCCAATCCGGATCCTGAATCTTTCCAGAAGCAGTGGGACAGTATAGATTTGGAGCAGTGGTTTGCAGGGGGACATAGTTCAGAAGACAGAAGTTGGAAGAACTGGGTGGTGAACAGCTAGGAGAAGAACTGGGGGAGAGAGAGAGAGTTAACAGACTCAATTTGTCTGGAAAGCATTCATCCGCTCAGCCCAAGTTCAAGGGGAGCAGATAAGATGACAGCACAGAAAGCACAGTGGTTGTGAGATCAGGTTGCAAGACACAGAAGTGAGGGGGGTGACTAGGGGGGGACCCTTAATTAGGAGCACCTTCATCCTTAGGAATGGATTCTTTGTTCTCTTCCTGCGTTCATTAAAATATCTAACTAGTAATAGACTCCTTTCGCTTTGTTCTGTTTATCTCCTACCAAAGGGGGGGAGGAAATCGAGTCCCTGAAGCCTGACCCCAGCCTACCTTCTGCTCACCCTTTCTGCAATACAACTGCACTAACACAAGCTTCAGAATTAGTGGGTATTACAGTTTATTTTGGAGAAGCGAAAAGATATTGGCGTTTGAATCAATACACATACTGCCAACGGTCTTATCTTAGCTGAAAACTTCTCTAAAGATGATTGGCAGGTGCACAGTCAAACATTGTTGCTTTCAGGCTACTCTTAGGGTTATCTACCCCGATGTAAACAAGGAATGGTCATTACTTTGCTTCAGAAGATTATCCCACCCCCCTTGCATACTGGAAAACGGTATTTGTAAAGCACAGGGCTTGGGTTGTGATATTCCGTGGGGCGAGAGAAAGTGGGTTGTCTCCAGAGACACAGATCAGAGATATGCTTGACAGAGCACATCTGCAGAACAAGCTCAGCCTGGAGACTTGGGAAAAGGGTGCCCTCAAAATGCGCCAGCCTGCAAGGGATTCACTTTGCCTGTCTTTCGATTCCAGGAAAAAGATATCACGCCAGATCCTCATTTGCTGCAGAAAGTCGACGAGTGTGCGAGCTACCTGGAGATCACGAGGAGCCACGACCGACCGTTATCGCAGCTGTCCCCCGAACTCTCTGACATCTTTGACTTTTTCATAGCACTGACCATTTGCAATACGGTGGTTGTCACGTCTCCGAACCAGCCACGGCAGAAGGTAGGTTAGGGGATGTTAGGTGCCGGCATGGTTGCTTGAAAGTGAACAGGCAAGACTCCCACCAGTCTTTTCCAGGCTTTATTATCTGTACAAGACATTTACAGTGCAGAGCGTCTCAAGTCCATGTCTGCTCAATCGCTAGCAGAATCTGGGAGTGGGCGGTCCTTAAACCTTCCCCAGCATAACAGTCATTTGACCCCCATCCTTCTCCTCCCCTCTCTGCGTGCGAACCGACTGCGCAGGGAGGGCGCTGGCAAAGGGGGATTTTCCTCCCCTCCGCCTTGCTCAGTCAGGCTCGGTGTTGTGGCTCTCTCTAGCATCTTCTGATCCCTGCCTTCCTTCCCCAATGGAGGCGGGACTTCCCTCCTCACCGGAGGAAGAGCTGCTTCACACGATTGGAGGCTCCCTGTAACACAGCTGCCCTTCCACCTCTTGCCTCTGAGCTGATGGCAGTTCCCTGACAGGGGAGAAACCGTGCAAAGCAGCTTAAGCCTGCTTTAGGATAGATTTTTGAAAGCCATGACGTGAAAACCTAAGAAGAGGCTGCTGGATCAGTCTGATGGCCTCATCCTGTTCTACTTCTAGCCCTCATCCTGTGCTCACAGTGGCCAACCAGATGTTTTTGGGCAGGTGCGACTCTGCTTCTGCAGACTTTGGTGTGTCTGCGTGTTCCCTCTGAAAGAATCCCTGCAGAGATAATGGCTCTGACTCCTGAAAAAGTATAGTTTGATCCTGAGCATGTCCTCCCAGGCATATTTACTGCCGTTTCCATGGACTTTGTCAAGGACAGCGTTGATCTCATTAAATTTAATTGCAAAGAACCCTATACTGGAGCTGTATGGGGGGGGGGGACCAATGTCTGATTCTTCTTCTTTTCAGGCAATACAAGGATGATTTTAAACCACTTGGAGGTTTTGTTTCTAACTATTTAGCAGCATACAAATTTTGTTAAATAAACAAAGAATACTACATTGGGAGAAAGGCGATATATTTGTGTACATCTCATTTAAGGATTCGCGTGGCTGACAACAGTTATTCGTGCCTAGGGCTTGTGCCTGCTCCTGATGGCTCCACTGTCAAAGTCAGATAGTAGATGTGTATCTGAAGAAGTGTGCATGCACACGAAAGCTCATACCAAGAACTAACTTAGTTGGTCTTTAAGGTGCTACTGGAAGGAATTTTTTTATTTTGAAAGTCAGATAGGGCAAGAAAGGATGAAAAGGGGCAGATGCTTGGGCAACTATTGAGGTTTTTTAAATATAATCACAGTAGTGTTGTTGGGCTCCAACTCCCATCAGCACCAGCCATCATGGCCAATGGTGACGGTTTATGCCGTTGGTTAGAGCATGGTGCTGATAATTCCAAGGTTGTAGGTTCGATCCCCATATGAGACAGCTGCATATTCCCGCATTGCAGGGGGTTGGACTAGATGGTCCTTAGGTACCCTTCCAACTCTACAGTTCTAACATCTGGAGGGCCACAGGTTCCTGCGCCTGCTGTTTGTGCGCTGTTTTTATTTTTTGCTTTTGGAAGCCTTTTATTAGCTCCAGAAATGTGTGCAAAACATCCGCTGTGCTCTGCTTCTATTAATTTGCACTGTCAGATTTACATAGGCTGATTTCTCACCCGAGTCTCCCTTCTTGGTGGTTGGTCCTTGTTTCTTTTTCTAAATTTATTTATTTGGTTTTTCAACTTAAAATTTTACAGAAATATATCAAACATAAATCATAAAAACAAGATTCCGAGGAATCTCCTGGGCTTCCACCCTCCCCTTTAGTGGGTCCTATTATTAATCAATTCCGCATCTTTTATAAAAATCCAAACCCTTTACCTCTTCCTTTATATCCCGAATCAACCTTAAACTACAAGTGATATTCCAATCCTACTAACAATTTTAACTGTTTACAATGGTCTTTAAGATAAGTTATAAATTTTCCTCATTCCTTATTGAAATTTATTTCTGACACTTCCGGTCATTTTAGCCATTTCAGCATAGTCCATTAACTTCATCAGCCATTCTTCTCTGGTAGAAACTTTATCTTCTTTCCATTTCTGGGTGAGTAACATCTGTGCAGCCGTGGTTGCATACATAAATAGTCTTTTCTGCTCCTTTGGGATTTCAGCACCTAGAATTCCTAAAAGGAAGGCTTCAGGCTTTTTAACAAAGGTTATTTAAAACATTTTTTCAACTCGTTATATAGCATTTCCCAAAATCCTTTTACTACCTTACAATTCCACCACATATGATAAAAGGTGCCTTCTTTTTCCTTACATTTCCAGCATACATTTGAGCATGTTTTATACATTTTTGCTAATTTACCAGGAGTTAAATACCATCTGTACATCATTTTTGGTCCTTGTTTCTTAAGGTTCGGATCAGATTTGAGCTGAAGTCTCCTGTCAAGACCATTGAGGACTTCATTCGGAAACTCACGCCCAGCCGCCTGACGTCCGGCTCCAACAACAGCAGCTCATCCAGCCTGGCCACCAGCAAATCGACACAGCGAGCTGGTTCCAGCATGATTTCATCCGCATCCACGGAAAGCACTTTACTCAACGAAGAAGAAAAGCTAGCTAACTCTGCCCAGGTGAATAACAATAGCTACAGTTCCCAGCAGCCCAAATGGACACTGGGCAATGGGCCGAGAGAGGGTGAACTACGCTACGAGGCAGAGAGCCCAGACGAAGCCGCCCTTGTCTATGCGGCAAGAGCCTACGACTGCGCTTTGGTTGGTAGGCTTCCTGACCAGGTCTCTATAGAGCTGCCTCACCTGGGGAAACTGACCTTTGAGCTCTTGCACATTCTGGGCTTCGACTCCATCCGGAAACGGATGTCTGTGGTGGTCAGGCATCCTCTCACCGATGAGATCAATGTTTACACTAAAGGAGCGGATTCGGCTATCATGGATCTCCTTCTGCCCTGCTCTTCAGGTACAAACTTCCCCTCTCAGGTTATGGAAAAAAGCATAACAGCTTAGGGCTGACTTTCTCTGCCACGACACAGATAGATTTGTGCCCTGCTGTAATTTTTTTTGAGGAACTATGTTCGTAGCATCTTCCGTCTTTATGATCTCTTTAGAAGCAGCAACCTGACAGTGAGGTATCAGCCCTTTGGCTGAACAAATCTAAAAATGGATCAGCTTTCACTTGCTCTAGTATTCAATGTATTGTGCTGGGTTATTTTTTTCCAGAATTTTCATATTTGGAGCAGTTTTTCCTGTCCATTTGCAAAGATTTGTGTTCTGCACTTAAGCAGGGGGGATCTGAAATCAATAAAAAGTGGCGATGTTCTGTAGTCAATGCTTTGATGTCGCCAATAAAATATGAGGCTGAAATGAACTCTGTACTTCGGATTTGCTAGTCAAATTGGATTGTTTTCTTTGACACATTTGCAACTTGTGGATCCGTGAACTTCAGTCCTTTAGTCTGACAGCAAATGTTGGTTTCAGCATAAATTTCTTACCATAATTAACTTAATCTTACTGGAAAACACTAGAGCAAATTGCCGTGAAATCGTTTTCATTCTGCATTATTTGTTTAATAAAATAAACAAACATGCAAGCTTGGACTTTTTGTCCTTCACATACATAAGTTAGACTAGGACCACAGAATTAAGAACTGTTTGTCATTCTAGCACCAAAAGTAACCTTCCCTATTCGGATATGCTACTTAGATCTTGCAGCCTAAAAAAACTTGCTTCGGAATGTCTGTTTCTTGCTAGCTGAAAGAGAGCTCTAGTTCAAGAAATATGTGGTGACAAATGCAATCACGTCTTATTATTACAATTTAAAATATGAACAATTTATAATGCTCATTTATTCAGTAACAACACGGAACTGAATATTGTAATTGGCTTAGGTTAGAGAATCCTGGGAAATGGAGGATTATTTGCCACAGAAACAAGTTTTAGCCCTCCTTTTTCTGTCTATCTATCTATCTATCTATCTATCTATATATATATAGAGAGAGAGAGAGAGAGAGAGAGATGGTTTCTACTCCATTTTGTGAAGACCTCTGATGGCTCACCAGAGATAATTTAAGTAATACATCTAAAAATAACAAAATGCCACCCAGCATAAGTATTAACAAATTCAGCAAAGCAACCAGGCTAAAGTTGATGCTATGCGATGAAGGCTCAAAACTCCAAATCCATATCACTGCATTTCTTTCTGTTCCTCCCCTTGTTATCATCTCTTCTACCTACTTTTCCTTAACAAAAAAAACCCAAACCAACCTCAAAGCTTAGAAGCAAAGTTCATAAAACTCCAGTATTGTCCAGAAAATCAAAACATTCCATAGGTACATGGTCTTGGTGGCATCTGAAGCCCATTGTCTATGTACCACCCTAGTTCCATCTCTTTGATTCCCCCCTATAGTGAGCTACATTAGTGCAACCCAGCACAGCTCATCTTGTAGAAATAGGATTGCAACCAATAAAGTAGGACAGACATGTCCTTCTCATGGAATAAATGATACACCTGTAGCTATATCAATGCAAGCAACTGAACAGAAAGTAAACATTAAAAAATAATAATACAAGACTCTCTGGCACATTTTTAAATAAGAGAAAAACTATGTGGCATACACAAAATAATGGTCTTTGAGCAGGAAGATTTGGGGTTTCCCGGGGGAATACTAGTGTTGCTATTATATATATGGCTTTTCTTTCCAGCCATGAGAGAGAGAAAAGGATTGTTCATTTTTAGACTACCAAATTACTGGTATTTAATAATTTTTAAGTGTTTTGCTTTTTTAAAAAAAAATCATTTCCAGATGACCCTAGAGACAGACATCAAAAGAAAATCCGAAGCAAAACTCAGAATTTTCTTAATCTTTATGCTGCTGATGGGCTGAGAACTTTGTGCATTGCAAAGAAAGTAAGTGCCTGAAATGTCCTAAATTCATTTGGGGGGGTGTATCTCACATATATGGGGAGGGGGTTGTTATTTTATATATATATACATATATATACATACATACACACACACACACACACACACACACAGCATGAGGTATTTTCAAACCTACTGAAACCATGGGGTTATTCATCCGGTGTCTCTGTGCTGGTCCGTGGCCTTTTATGTTCCTTTGATGTGAATGTTCCTCCTCCTTGCCTCCCTCCCTCCCTATTTCCTTCCTCAACAGGTCCTGAGCAAGGAAGACTATTCCTGCTGGTTGAAAAGTCACATTGAAGCCGAATCTTCCATCGACAACCGGGAAGAGCTGCTGTTCCAGTCGGCCGTTCGGATAGAGACTGATTTGCATCTTCTAGGTAACAGCAAGCAGAAAAGAAAGGCATTGAGAGGGTGAACTTGAGAAGCATTCTCTCAGTGGTTGCCATTAATCTCTGGAATTACTTGCAGTCAGGTGGTATATCAGCTGACATGGATGCAGCATATTCTGGAACACCTGATTGCGCTTTCGATTTTCCTAGTCCACCTAGTCCCACATAATACAGTCATACCTCGGGTTGCAAACATGATCCGTGTGGGAGGCACGTTCGCAACCCGCAGCATTCGCAACCCACAGTGCCGCGTCTGCACACACACCTGACGCGCTTTGGCGCTTATGCGCAAATCACAATTTAGCACTTCTGTGCGAGCGCCGAAATCCGGAAGTAACCCGTTCTGGTACTTCCGGGTTCAGCACAGTCCGTAACCCGAAAACGCACAACCCACGGCGTTCGCAACCCAAGGTATGACTGTAAAGGGGGAATTCAAATAGAGCCCTCACAGTCACAGAACAGCTTTTGAGCCAGTCAGTGCCTCTGTTAACTCCGTTGACAACCACCTTTCACCTTGTTCCGTAGGATCCATCAACATGCTTTTTAAGGGTCAATGAGAGCTTCACGGGGAGAGAGGAACTGCAAAAATCCCCTCCTCTTTCTTTTTCTTTTAATTATACTTTGTTAAATTTCAACATTTTTGACATATACAATCAAAACACAATTTTGTCTTTTATTTTTGTCGACTTCCCGCCCCCTTTTCCATGGAGTTGTTGTTTCTCCCCTTCTGCCCTGTCTTCTATCTATTAAATCATAACCACAATATTATATAATTACTTCTGTTGTTCATAGCTCAAATCCTACCTCGCAAGTTCATCACACTATAATATTTCTTCACGTGGTCCGAAAAAGGCATCCATTCTTCCATAAAACACTCATCATTAGATTCTCTTAAATTTCCCAGTTCTGCATAGTATATTATCTTACTTATCTAGTCTTCTTTGGTGATGATTCATCCCTTCCTCTTTCCTTACCGGAAGAATCCACTGCAGCGGCAGTCCCTATGGTGGTGTAGGGGTGGCACCGCCGCTCTCCCAGCCCCCGAACGCACAAGGTTAAGTGTGTGTGGTAATCTATTTAAAGTCCTGGTTTTATTTTTGCTTCCGTTTGCTTTGTGTCGTAGGTGCGACGGGCATTGAGGATCGTTTACAGGACGGAGTCCCAGAAACCATTGCAAACCTGCGTAAAGCCGGGCTGCAGATCTGGGTTCTAACTGGAGACAAACAAGAAACAGCTGTTAATATTGCTTATGCTTGCAAGCTATTGGACCACGACGAAGAAATCATCACCTTGAATGCCGATTCGCCGGTATGGTGACACTGCCGTGCAGTACTGGGCCTTGTAAATCTAGTGGGCTCTCAGCCTTTCATAGCATGTCTGCCCAGGCTGGAGGCTTCCTGAACATGTATACCTAGACATTCCTGCATAATATGTGAGCTACCAAGCCAAGCACAGCCTTCCAGCCATGCATGGATGCCACCCCGCCCTGGGAAGGCTTGATAAACCTCATTTTTTGCTGCAGTGATTGTCCTCCATATGTTAGGCCACATTAAATGTGTGATTGGCTGTGTTCAGCTTGCAAGTTGTGCAAACCTGGCCTGGAGGTAAAATGTCCCAAAGGGATGTGCTTGATTATGAATCACAGAATTATAGAGTTGAAAGGGACCTGGCGGTCATCTAGTCTAACCCGCCCTGCATTGCAGGAATCTCAGCTAAAGTATCCAGGAGAGGTGGCCATCCAACCTCTGCTTAAAAACCTCCCAACAAAGATGACCATTGCATATGGAAGCTCTTCTGCAAAGTTCTAATTCTGTTTTCTTTTTTAATCTTCCATTCTCTCCCTCACCCCCTCCTCCCATCCTTCTGAGTGGCTGTTCTTATTCTGATGGTTTTCATTTATATGTTGCTTTGGATAACACTGATTTAAAGAAATTAGGAATTTCTCAAGTAAAGCAAATCGAGATCATGGAGCAAAACCCAGAGCTTGCCTCTTTTTTCTTCTCGCTCTAACTCCACACACTCAATTTTTTGTTGTCTTTTATTCTAGGAAATGTGTGCTACATTGCTGGAGCAACACTTGAAACGCATCGAGTCTAAATGTTCGAACGAAGTGGCTGAAAAACCTACCGGGAACTCGCAAGTGAAGTTCACCCCTCTCTATGTGCCGCCATCAGCCTTGGCGCATCCCAACTTGGGCTTGGTGGTTGACGGAAGGACCTTGGCTTATGCCCTCGACAAAGGCCTGCAGGACAAATTCCTTTCGCTAGCCAGGAGGTGCCGCTCTCTGCTGTGTTGCCGCTCGACCCCAATTCAGAAGGGGATGGTTGTGAAACTGGTCAGAGACAAACTCAAAACAATGACTTTGGCAATAGGCAAGTACCTTGGCTTTCAGTCTGATTAGCAAACAAACACAAAGGCAAGACATTTTCTTTCTTTCAGCCAGAGCTATCGCTCTTTCATTTTAAGTGGAAGTGGGGAACATTTTCTAGCGCGAAATGTTTCCTTCCCTTCCTTGCATTTCTTGTGGGCAAACTTCCAGGAGCCACATGGCTTTGGTGGAGCCAGAAGCAAAAACCAGTGGAGAAATGAATGTAATTTTTACAGCAGAGATCACTTCTTTGTTCAGAGCAATGCATAAGCTGCCGCAAGCTTTTAGGGCACTTGCGAAGGACAACAAGATATGAAGGAGATGGTAGACAGATTAAAACAGAGAAGGCAGCTTTTGTGGGGAAATGATATTTGCCAATTTGGGGGTCGGCGGGAGGGTGGGTCATACAAAATTGAAATCGATTGCATGGATTTTAGACCTTCCTGAGCCATTTTGGACTTACTGGTCTCAGGCACCCTCCCCACTTGAGGTGGTAGTGCATTTTCCTTTGCTAAGTTCAGAACATGGCAAGAAGCTAGCCCTGTTGTATTGGGGAATCCTGCTGCCCACACTGCTTGGCAGGACACTGGGCGCCTGACCCAAAGTCCTGCCCTTACCGTCTCACAACTTCCTGTGCAGGGAAGGATGAAGGAGGGGGTTGGGTGAGACCATATAACACCGGTCTTGAAAGACCTGCATTGGCTCCCAGTACGTTTCCGAGCACAATTCAAAGTGTTGGTGCTGACCTTTAAAGCCCTAAATGGCCTCGGTCCAGTATACCTGAAGGAGCGTCTCCACCCCCATCATTCTGCCCGGACGCTGAGGTCCAGCGCCGAGGGCCTTCTGGCGGTTCCCTCATTGCGAGAAGCAAAGCTACAGGGAACCAGGCAGAGGGCCTTCTCGGTAGTGGCGCCCGCCCTGTGGAACGCCCTTCCAGCAGATGTCAAAGCGATAAACAACTACCTGACATTCAGGAGACATTTTAAGGCAGCCCTGTTCAGGGAAGTTTTTAACGTGTGATATTTTATTGTATTTTTGGTTTTTATGGAAGCCGCCCAGAGTGGCTGGGGAGACCCAGACAGATGGGCGGGGTATAAATAATAAATTATTATTATTATTGTTATTATTATTATTATTATTATTATTATTATTATTATTATTATTATTATTATTATTATTATTATATTATCTCCTATCTTGCAGAAGGCAGAGCAGGATGGGGGCCACGTAGGCCTAACAACCCTTCTCCCTCCTTTGCCAAGAGGAATTGGAGTCTTTAACTCCCACCCCTTAGTGTGGGGTCCCAAACTGTGTTTCATTAGACATTTTGGAAAGTTATTCAAGATTCCCTCTCCCTCTCCCAGTCCTCATTTCACACCAGGGTGCTGTTGACATGTCTCTGTAATTCATCAGGGAGAAACCACAAAAAAGTATGATTTCCTTGGGAACATTTGGTGCTCCCTCATCAATCTCAGCCTGCCTTTCAGCCTCTGGAACTGAGGAAAACTCTTTTGTTTTTCCACTACTTCACCGCCATGTATTACTCGCCAAGTGCGTTAGATCGCTATTCTTGGCATGATCCTGAGGGTTCTGGAAGAAGGCATTTTCCCTCCAATCTTGTGGGAACGGTTATTCCTTTCGAAGGGTGAAAACTGCAAGGTATTTCTTGTGCATAGACGAGGCATCCCCAGAGCGTTTTCTGCCTGAGGCAAAGGACAAGATGGCGCCCTCCTTCCCATTCCACATACAAAAGCCAACCAGACTGGCAGATGAACCTTACTTTGAAGCTGGTGACCGGGCAGTGCTGTCCACCATACTTAAGAACAGCGGCCTAACTTGGCGGTGCAGGATACAGTGGTGCCCCGCAAGACGAATGCCTCGCAAGACGGAAAACTCGCTAGACAAAAGAGTTTTCCGTTTTGGAGGTGCTTCGCAAAACGAATCTCCTATGGGCTTGCTTCACAAGACGAAAATGTCTTGCGTGTTCCTGCGGGGTTTTTTTCCTCCCCCCCCCTTTTTCTAAGCCGCTAAGCCGCTTATCAGCTGATCCGATAAGCCACTAAAAGCCGCTAATAGCGCTAATCCGCTAATCCATCAATGGGCTTGCTTCGCAAGACGAAAATGTCTTGCGAGTTCCTGCGGGGGGGTTTTCCTTCCCCCCCCCCTTTTCTAAGCCGCTTATCAGCTGATCCGATAAGCCACTAATAGCGCTAATCCGCTAATCCGTCAATGGGCTTGCTTCGCAAGACGAAAAAACCGCTAGACGAAGAGAATCACAGAACGGATTCTTTTCGTCTTGCGAGGCACCACTGTATAGGGCACTCATCCATCTTCCCAACACCTAGAATCTGCCCCCCCCCCCCAGCATCTGCTGCCTGAGGCTCACTCTGCCTAATGGCAGGGCTGGGCCTGAGTGGGTTTTCTTTACAGAACAGGGCAGAGTTTTCGAGCTCCGTATATCCGACTGGCACCTGTTTGCAGCACTGTGACTGAAGTGGGGAGGGCGCCTAGGCTTTCTTTCCGACCAGCCATCCCTCCGATCCCCATAGCTTATGTTCAAGGGCCAGGCTTCTCTGGAAACACCCACTAGCATAAATTGCACTTTGGTTTCACGAGCAGAGATCTGAAAATTACACAGACTAATGCAATGAGAAACCTGGGTTGTGAGAGAAGGAGCACTATCCTCGCAAATCTAATTGCTTTAGCTTTAGAGAGGAAACAGACAATGGAGATGGTTTTTGCATGCATTTCCCTTCAGCGCTTCTGCCCCCGAAAAGAAATACCCTTTTAGGTATATGATTATTGCGGGGAGATAGAGGAGCAAAGGTCTGAAGCATGTTTTGCATTATTTTTGAGAAAGATAATGCTATAAGGTCAGCAGCAGTGCTTCAGAACAATGAGAAAAAGGACAAGTCCATCTGCTTTGACAGTCTTATTAAAAGATAAAGCTCAATAGAGCCTGTGCTTGCCTATTATTTCTGGCTTTCTTCTGTCTCCACAATTAGAATCGTCTTTGCTGACCGGCGATTAATTAACGTATGTATTTATTGCTAGCATTCCACGCACACGCACCAGCTAAAAAGTCTCCCACAGCTGTTCGGGAGTAAAAGCAGGCAGCCTGGGAGCAACAGCAGGCAGCAAAAGAAGTCAGCCCCTTTTCTTGGGCTTACAATCTAAAAGACATGACACAAAAGGAAAAGGGAATCTGTAAGGTCGCCCTAACAGATGATCTCCGCAGGCAGCTGGATCGAGGCGGGTCGGGGCTGCTGATTCTTCTAGATCTGTCAGCAGCCTTTGACATGGTCGATCACGAACTCCTGGACCACCGCCTTGCCGACGTGGGGATCCAGGGCACAGTCCTTCAATGGCTGCGCTCGTTTCTCTCTGATCGGGGACAGAGGGTGGCGCTTGGGGGGGAATTGTCATCGCGTCACTCCTTGGTGTGTGGAGTGCCTCAGGGTGCGATTCTCTCCCCGATGCTTTTTAACATCTTTATGCGCCCCCTCGCCCAGCTTGTCCGGAGTTTTGGGCTGGGTTGCCATCAGTATGCTGATGACACCCAACTCTATCTCTTGATGGATGGCCATCCTAACTCGGCCCCAGACACACTGACCAGATGTCTGGAAGCTGTGGCTGGATGGTTACGTGGGAGCCGGTTGAAGTTAAATCCTTCGAAGACAGAGGTCCTCTGGCTGGGGCGGGACGATATGGGATCGAGGGGGCAACTCCCATCTCTTGCGGGGGTGCAATTAGTGCCAGCACCGTCTGTTAAGAGTTTGGGTGTAATCTTCGATACCTCCCTCTCTATGGAGGCGCAGATTACAGCTATAACAAAGGCGGCATTTTTCCATCTCCGCCAAGCTAAGCAGTTGGCCCCTTATCTCTCTCGCCCTGACCTAGCCACTGTGATCCATGCGACGGTCACCTCCAGACTGGATTATTGTAACTCGCTCTACGTGGGGCTGCCCTTGAGACTGACCCAGAAACTCCAGCGGGTGCAGAATGCCGCAGCGAGACTCCTTACGGGGTCTTCGCTGCGGGATCACATTCATCCGGTGCTATACCAGCTGCACTGGCTCCCGGTGGAGTACAGGATCAGGTTTAAGGTGCTGGTTTTAACCTTTAAAGCCCTATACGGCCTAGGACCCTCGTACCTACGGGACCGCCTCTCCTGGTATCCCCCACAGAGAAACCTACGGTCTACAAATAATAACACCCTCAAGGTCCCAGGCCTCAGAGAGGTTAGGCTGGCCTCAACTAGAGCCAGGGCCTTCTCGGCTGCAGCTCCAACCTGGTGGAATGCTCTGACACAAGAGACCAGGGCCCTGCGGGACTTGACATCTTTCCGCAGGGCCTGCAAGACAGAGTTGTTCCGCCAGGCCTTTAGTCAGGGCGCAGCCTGACCCCCTCCTCTGGCAACCTGCACAGAATTTTGTTTAATCGGTTGCCACCAATGTGATTTTAACTAATTTTTATAATGAAATTTTTTTAGAATGTGTCATTATTTGATTGTTTATTTGATTGTTGTTAGCCGCCCTGAGCCCGGCTCAGCTGGGGAGGGCGGGATATAAATAAAATTTATTATTATTATTATTATTATTATTATTATTATTATTAAGGAAGAGGAAAACAAGCAAACCCACTTGGAGGGGAAACAGTTCAAGGAGAAGAGAAGCCAAAGTAATCAGTTTCTCAGCAGGGCCTATGGAGCGATCCTGCTTTCCATCTCTCCCTTTACACCAAAGATTTGAATAAACTCACCGATGACTGAGAGATGGCGCATTTTGGATGGCACCAATTTCCCCCCATTTAACCATAGGGTGGAACTGAATATATTGTTCTAGATATAATAATAAACTATACCCCCCACCCAAAAAAAGCACAGATCTTCAGCGGGTTGATCCTATTTGTTTCTATGCAGATGCATCAGATTATCAGAGCCAAACATTGCACTCTCACAGAACTAACTCAAGGGGACTAGAAACTTGTTCTCTCTTTAAAATAAAATATCAGCATTCTAGGTGCAATTCTGCATCCATTACTGCATGGTGCACATCAGTTTGCAGAACACACACCTTCCTGATACTACTTCTATGTGTACTTCCAATTAGACAGGTACTTTACAGGTACGGGTGGCCAAGTGAAAAAAGGACAGGGTTCCTACACATTTTAACATATGTGCAAAAGGGGGTTTCACCGTGTGCAGTTTTTCATGCACCACTATTAAAACGTAGGAGTTCAGTCTTCTTTTACACTCCAGCCCAGCAGAAAACCATAAAGTACTGTTGTTTCCAAGAACTGGGTTCCCATTCTCGTTTGTCTGGCATATTTGCTAAGGAGAACAGGTGTGCTGCTCTGCTTTATACTACTTCATTTGATGGTTATGCATGTAATTAGTGAAGTTCAGTCTGCACAAGCAATTTAGATTGGGCTTTGCAATTAATTCCGCAGCAGCGTAGCCATTTCACTGCTAAATATGGCCCTGTTCCTTTTTCCTTTCCCCTTGATTTTCCATTGCTTCTTTTGCCACTGGTCATGTCTGCTTCAATTAAAAACAAACGACATCTCTTTCTCCCTCCCTCCCTCCCTCCTCCCCCGCAACCCCAATTGTTACCAGGTGACGGAGCAAACGACGTCAGTATGATCCAAGTAGCTGATGTTGGTGTGGGGATCTCGGGGCCAGAAGGCATGCAGGTACCGTATGCAGACCGAGAAGCCACCTCGGGAAAGCGTCGGGTCCATATGTTTTCCATATGTCCACTTGCATCTCGTTCCCCCGTTGTGCTGCAGCAAGACTCTTTGCGACAGCCGCCACAGATTTCCGAGGTCTCGTGAGCTGCCTGCCCCAAGGTGGGCCAGCTGGGCTTTGCAAAAGTTACTTTGGCAGAGCTTACGTTTGCACAGCTTCACCTTTCGGCTAAGTTTCCTTTATAAAACGGTAAAACATCTGAAATACTTTTTAAATAGTTCTCTTAATTTTTCCCCTCAATTGCCATGTACAGTGGTACCTCTGGATGCGAACGGGAACTGTTCCGGAGCCCCGTTCGCATCCAGAGCAGAATGCAACCTGCGCGGGTCGCGATTCGCCGCTTCTGCGCATGCACGTGATGTCATTCTGAGCATCTGAGCATGCGCGAGAGGCGAAACCCGGAAGTAACGCGTTCCATTACTTCCGGGTCACCACAGAGTGTAACCTGAAAACGCTCACCCTGAAGCGACTTTAACCTGAGGTATGTCTGTACCTTGAATGTTCTGTTTTTCCTTAATTACTGCCTTTTGCTCTTGACGTCTGTTCCTACCTCCTAGAGTCATCATTCAGTACAGTTGTCTTAATTTTGTACAACTAAGAGCGCCATCAATCAGATGGCGGTACTTTTGGGGATTGGTAGCACTGCTTTATGACGCCTGAGCCCTCAAGTAGAGAGGCGCTTCAGACACTTGCAGGTGTCCCCCCCCCCCCGCAAAAGCAAACAGGGGCCACCCAATGTAAGAAGCTGTCTGACAGACAGAATGAGAAGCTTTTCCCATGGTTGTATTTATACCATGGAAAGGGCTTGCCCTGTTTCGTTTCTGCCTGCCACGCAACTGTTAAAGGCAGAAGAGGCCCGCTCTTCTCCATTGCTAACCCTAAGCCATGCAAAGAATTCAGTGAGTAAATAGCAGCAGCAAAAATTAGGAAATGATGTGTTAATATACAGTGGTACCTTGGGTTACGTACTTAATTCGTTCTGGAGGTCCGTTCTTAACCTGAAACTGTTCTTAACCTGAAGCACCACTTCAGCTAATGGGGCCTCCCACTGCTGCCGCGTCGCCGGAGCACGATTTCTGTTCTCATCCTGAAGCAAAGTTCTTAACCCCAGGTACTATTTCTGGGTTAGTGGAGTCTGTAACCTGAAGCGTATGTAACCTGAAGCGTATGTAACCCGAGGTACCACTGTATTCTGAAATGAGAAATACTGAAAATGGACACCTGTGACCATATAAGGTATAACATTCACTGGCAAGAAGAAGTGAGGAGACGCTGGAAATAAACACACACCTCAAGCCTTGATAAGCAGCAACAAAAATTCTCTGAGCATGTGCAGTTTTCTGCCTTAAAAACATACTTTATCCACCATTGGGTTTTTTGTTTATTCTCTGCTCTGCCTTGGGCCAACCAGTAACTCCCAGCCTAATCTACCTCACTTGGCTGTTGTGAAGTTCTAAAAGGGATATTAAAATGCCTGCAAAAAAAGAACTTAGTCTTTATATCATAGGCATCAGGTTTTATTTCCTTTAACCACAGAGATGCAATTTTGTTCTGTAAAGGGCCATGTTTTCTCATCCACGAACCTAAAACTAAGAGCTTGTTTATACCTTTTCTTGGAGGCTTACCTCACAAGAGAGGCCTCGGATGCCATAAATGCAGAGAAATCTTGAGAAAAGAGCAGCTTTTCCCATCATCTCACTAAATATTTATTTTATCACCAAGTATCACATTGGCTTCCATAAGTGTTGGTTTTATGAATGGGAATTATTAAATAGTGGTTTGTGCCACATGCCGTTGTTCCTATGAAATGTGGAAGGAAATTGAGTCTGTCAGTGCGTTCAAATAGCTTTCTCCTCTCCTCTCTCTCCCTGATCAGAAATAGACCTAAAGGGGGGGGGGGGATGCAGTCAGGCAATTTTGTGGAAAGACTAAAGTAAACACGTTTGCATTTTCATTCCATTATGTAGAAAGATTGAAGAACAGAGAAATGGGAAAACTAACGGACAGTCTTCTAATATTTATAAACAGCCAGTTAAATGCATTGTTCATGGCCAGCCATTCTTGGCCACCCTTTCGATTTATCGGGCAGATTCCTGGCGCATTGCTTGGGGTGGCTGGCTGGCTGATGCCAATAGGTGCCAAGGGTCAGAGAAGGACCATTGCTCCAATGTGAATGCCAGCTTTGGGAAACTGATCAGTCATCTTCCCCATCTCCCCCTCCAGTAGGGGTGGGGGGTGATCAGAGTCTGTGAGTGGAATATGACTGGGAGAGAGAGAGAAATGGAAGGGATGGAGGATCTGGAAGCATCTTGGAGCGCAGTTAACTCCCCCTGGGGATCTGGTGTGGGGCAGTGAACATAAGAACTTAGCAGCTGTCTGCTGAGTCTAGCCAGTGGCCCCTCTAGTCCAACATCTGTTCTCCCACTAGCAAGCCAGATGCCTATGGTAAGCCCAAAGGCAGGAGCTGAGCAGAACAGGGCCCTCCGTATTTGTGATTCTCAGTGACTGACATTCAGAAGCACGCTCTCCTGACAGTGGAGGCGGAACATGGACATTGTGCCTAGTATTCATTGGTGGCCTTGTCCTCCGTGAATTTAACTAAACCTCTTATTGGTGGACATCACTGCCACTTGTGAGGGGCGGATTCCATGGTGTACCTATGTGCTCTGGGGTTCTACTGCACTTACATTTACATAAACACATGTATCCTTACTTCCTGTGAGCCCAGAAATCCCAATGAAATGGGAAGCGCTGCAGAATATATCAAGCAATGAATGTTCCAGCGACATCCACCGTAGCAGTTCTCAGGGGAGTCACTTGCATAAGAATAAGTCTTTGAGTGATAAGATATTGAAAGATTGACAAATCAGCTTTGGAGCACTTTAGTAAGCTGATCAGAGGGCATTTCCTCCCTTTTGGGAATATCTGTGTTCCCAGCGTTATTTCAGGGGCATCTGTGGATTTCTGCTTGTTTCCACCTAAAATTGTTTTTTTAAAAAAAAATATTGTTCAAGTAACATCTGCAGAAGGATAATGTCAACTCTTCTTGCCTTGAAGGCTGTGATGGCAAGTGACTTCGCAATCCCAAAGTTCCGGCACTTGGAAAAACTCTTGCTTGTGCATGGCCATTGGTGTTACTCACGGCTCGCCAACATGGTGCTGTATTTCTTCTACAAAAATGCAGTAAGTGTGTGTTAGCTTTGTAGCCTGAACATGTTTCCGGATTGTACTTAGGAGTGCCTTTTCACTTACGCCGTCTGCTGAGAAGATGGTGACGCTTTTGATTTTTGCTTTGACCTGTTAATCGTGACTCGTGCTTGCAGAACCTTGCATGCACAACATACAGAAACTTCTTTTGAGGCAGAATATGGAGCAGAACACAGCACCCTGAACAGGGGGGGTGCAAAGCACAACATCCTGCCAAAATAGGGGAGGACAGGAGGATGTTACTCTGGTGCTCCAGAATCTATGTTGACTTCACATAGTGGGGATGGGGAATCTATGGCCCTCCAGATATTGTTGCACTCCAAGTCCCATCAGCCACAGCCAGAATGGCTGATGGTCAGGAATGATGGGGATTGTAGTCCATCTAATATTGCAGGACCACAGGTTCCTCCATTCTATCCTAGAGCTTTCTAGGAGCAATTCACTTTGCTGGTTCTGAACTATAGTCGCCGAAATGGCTTGGACCCAAGTATATGAGAGATGTGTTCAGTCGCACTCCATATAAGCAGCCCAGATGCTTGTGTTAAGCCAAACTTTGCACAAATCAGCAAACATGCAGGCTCCCGGAAAGGAGATTTTGTCCTATGGCTTGCAGCTTGCAGGATGCCTTGAGAGAGGTGAAACATGAGCCAAGGTTTGGACTGGACCCAGACCATTGTTTAGCAAAGCAGCCACAGTATCCTCCACAGGAGCCTGCATATTTCCTTGTTTTGTACTAAGCCATGGTTTGCCATATTGTTAACAGGAGAAGGAGGTGCCGTGTTGCTTGTGATGGTGAAACCTTGAGGAGAACAATCTGTGCATCAGGCAGTCATACAGAGGAACAGTGACTCAGCATGTCTATCAAAAAAGAGGAAGGAGAGATGGAGGAGAGAAAGATCAGGGTTTGGGGATTAGGATCTTGTGATGGGAAATGGGAAGCAGTCGAATTGCGAATTAGTCATGTGGCAGGTGGAGAGAAAAAGTGACATACAGCATGGGAGACAACGTATTCTCCCGACGCCTCTTGGTGGGCAAGGGGATGTTGTGTACATACTGTAGTTATTTATCATCTGCAGGCCTTTCAGGGTAGTAGGTGTTCTTCCTTTCAGAAGCCCAACTCCGTAGCCTTCTGTAGAGAGAGCAGATGCCATAGTTCCACATTATCCCTTTATTTTAGGAGTTTTCATCTGGCAGCACTTGTTAAAATGCAGATGGCTGGCATTTACAGGAATAGCAGACCCTGCTGTGTGACAGGAATCACGTGCCGAAGAATCAGTCTGTGTAAATTTGATAACAAGAATAAGACTTGCTACTTAGGGATAAGATACGGAGCAGGGTTGGCAGGCTTGAGGCTTGCCTAAATCTCCTCCTCAAGGTCCACCAGCCAGAATCATTCACAGCGTTGCAAGTTAGGGCAATATTCAATAATCTATCAGAATATAATAGTATTAGTAAATAATAATTAATCAGTTTACAGTTGTCAATTACAATAAAGAATTACAATATGATGAAATCCCTGGCCTCTGAGGTTGACCTTTAAAAGAACTGCTCTTAACATAATTCCTGGAATACTGGGGTCACCAAAAGCACTGAGCCTCCAGCAGATGGGGCTGACAAAATGATTTTGCAGGCTCTGTCTCAGCCTGTTCATCACCTGTATGAAGTCCTACAGCCCAGAGAGCAGGTGCCTCCGAAATTTGCACACATTTGGATTTGAGGAAGAGAGGGGGCAAACAATCATGCAGTTCAGTTTTGCATTTATTGTATGAGTTCCTGATACGGTTTGCTCAGAGGCTGCCTATAAATTAAACATAAAGCTTTCAGAATCGTCTTGTCCTGAAGATCCCTCAGAGAGCAATTCAAGTTTCAATAGTTCTTCTTGTTGTTGTTTTTAATGAGAATTCCTAAGGCAGAAAGGCTGAAACAAGTTTGTGTTGGAGTAGCATCTCTGAAGCCAACAGAACTACTCCAGAGAAAATTGTTAAGACGACTGCACTAGTAGTATCTGACCAGGGCAGCCTTTATATTTCTTGCTTGTGTAGCCCGCATTGTAAAAATGGAAACACGGCAGATGCACTCACAGAAATGCACATTTGAGATGCCCTGTATAGTGGTGCCCCGCAAGACGAATGCCTCGCAAGACGGAAAACCCGCTAGACGAAAGGGTTTTCTGTTTTGGAGGTGCTTCACAAAACGAATCTCCTATGGGCTTGCTTCGCAAGACGACAATGTCTTGCGAGTCCCTGCTGGTTTTTTTTCCCTCCCCCCCCCCTTTTTTTCTAAGCCGCTAAGCCGCTTATCAGCTGATCCGATCAGCAGATAAGCCGCTAAAAGCCGCTAATAGCGCTAATCCTCTAATCCGTCAATGGGCTTGCTTCGCAAGACGAAAAAAACGCTAGACGAAGAGAATCACAGAACGGATTCTTTTCGTCTTGTGAGGCACCACTGTAATTATAAATTATTTGTAATAAGCATCTCGGAATAATACAAGAGCAGAAGCACTTGTAGCATCAGCAGTTTTCTGTAGAAGAAGAAGAAGAAGAAGAGTTTGGATTTGATATCCCGCCTTTCACTCCCTTTAAGGAGTCTCAGAGCGGCTAACATTCTCCTTTCCCTTCGTCCCCCACAACAAACACTCTGTGAGGTGAGTGAGGCTGAGAGACTTCAGAGAAGTGTGACTGGCCCAAGGTCACCCAGCAGCTGCATGTGGAGTTCTGTAGAAATTGTGCAGCTGGTTTCCTGCATAGGACTGGGGTCGGGTGGGAGTTGCACTGGTCAGAGGACCCCCCTTAGTGTGCCAAGCATCCAAACATTGGGCATCCAGGTTCCATCTAGTCAAGACCTCCAGGTATAGAGTGGTATATAAATTCAGTAAATAAAACAACAATAAATAATCCATAGAATGTCAGCATGTCGGCGTTTATGCATGTGATAAGCCATATGATATTCAGTACGCTGACCCCAAGCTTGCTAGAGGGACAGGGGTGGCTGCAATGGTCCTGATCCCACTTTAAATGTGTGCAGCAGAATGGGGGCTTGGGTTCTGAGTTTGCAGCCGTTAGGAGCAGTCGTGTTTAGCTGCTCACTCTGAAATCACAAGCCACCAGCCTCGTGAAAGATCAAAAGCCTGTTGCCGGGACCTGAAGAATAGAAATGCCTGGCAACAATTCAAGTGTTATAGAGCAGGAGTTGGGGGGCCTGTGGCCCCCTGGGTGTCATTGGATTCCATCTCCCATCAGCCCCAGCTAGTATGGCCAATGGGCAGGGACAACTGGAGTTGTAGTCCTGCAATACTTGGAGGGCACCAGGTTTCTCACCCCTGATGTAGAAGGATTTGGGTTCAGATAAGACTTTTATCTGGTTCCCGGTTTTCCTGCCCAGTTGGTTCAGTGGGGTGAAGTGGAGAGTAGACACAAGTCTCGGAGGAAGCTTCCCACATGACCATTGCTGGAGGGAGAACTGATTCTAATAACTTGTGTTGTCTTTGAACTCAACTACCCAAAGCAACCACAAAGGATATCTAAAATCAGGTCAGGGTTGGGTGAGAACTGGACAGCCTTTGCGGGATTTGCATGGGACGTGAGCTTTGCACAGCCCCATTGTCGGTCTCTAAACTTCTACACAACCCACACGTGCTGGTTTGGAGAAGCTGGGATGGAAGGTTTTAAAGTGCCACTGTCTATTTTATTTGTATTTTCTTATTGCAAATGTAGCAGAACTCTGTGTACTCTTTCGTAATCTAAATCCTTTTCCATTTTGGTTCCTGCGACATCTGCCTGCAGAGTTACCACTTTACAGGGGGGGATGAGAAATTATTTTTGCTACCTACATGCATACAGTTTCTCTCCCTCCCTGAGTAGGTTAAACCATTTGTTCAAATAAAGTCCAGGCACAGGGATGGGGCCTCTTTTCTGGCAGCCCAAAAAGAGAGTTGATATATCCAAAAGGTTATAGAGTGATGTTATGCTTGCAAGTCCCAAAAGTTGCATATGGTTAATGTGTGTGTTCTCCTCCCCCCCCCCCTTTATTTTTTTTCCGTCAAAGATGTTTGTAGCTCTTCTCTTCTGGTTCCAGTTCTACTGCGGGTTTTCCGGGTCTTCGATGATAGATCAGTGGTACCTGATCTTCTTCAACTTGTTATTCTCATCCCTTCCCCAACTGATAGTTGGAGTGCTTGATAAAGACATACCAGCAGATATCTTAATTGCTGTGCCTCAACTCTACAAAAGTGGTCAGAACATGGAGGTAAGGGGTGGGCTGGGGGACCTTGTCTTTCCTCTATGTCCCTAAGATCTCGCAGTGGGAGATTGGCCGGTCAACATTCACTAAACATTTAAGTCATAATAAGCGTTGCTAAGGAAGTTTGAAAAATTGCTTGAGCTGTGTAAAGAGCACAGCCTGTCAGAGAGTTCTCTGTATAAAACACTGTGTGACATTTTCCCAAGAAAAGCTGTTTGGAGAATACAGGCAAGAGTGAAATATCTTGTGGTTCCTCTGAAGAGGAATGCTAAGGAGCCAGATTAGGTTGAGATAAGGACAAGGACGTCGTTTGTAGAATTCAATAGCAGGAAAGCACAATGTAAAGGTAGGTGAAGAGTCATGAACACCCCATTCCCCAGCCCCAGTACCTATGAAACTTCATCTTTAAAGATAATGATCTGGATCCAGAATAAGTCAGCTGAACCTTGTTCCCACTGAAATCTGGTTCCCATATTAAATCCATGGGGCTCATGGCTTGTCTGCCAGTTCACTTAGTCTGGATCCGACACTTCCTTTGGCGAGTTGATATTGTTGTCAGTAACTACAGCCTTGAACAAAGTAGAGTCACGTTCAGGAACCTGATGGTCAGGCCAGATCAGGACGCAAGAGGTAAAAAGTGTAGCTTCAAAGGTTGTGCATTGTGGGAATATCTGGAGGGCTATGGATGGAAGTGAATATGTTCAAGCTCACCCCATGACAGGCTGGCTTGGAAAATAAGGTGAATCACTTCCAATAAGATTGGTGGGAGGAATTACGTCTGAGCCAATCAGACTTTCATCAGTCACCCAGCCTCCCCTAATCCTACACACACACACACACACACACACACACACACACACACACACACACTTCCCTTTCAACCCCAGCCAGGGGGCAGAAGAGACAGCATGACTCCTTGTGTGGTGCAGCCACATGATTGTCATGAAGACTCAAGGCCTTTTCCCTCCCAAGGAGTACAGTAGCTCTTTGAGGGGAATGTTGGGCAGGCTGGAGGCTGAGTAGGGATAAGTTGTAGGAAGGAAAAGGGGCTTTTAGGGATGGGGGCTGATGAGCTAGGTAAGAGGGAAGGTGGATTTAAGGCTCACTTGGGGGGATAAGCTCAGAATTTAATCTGAGGCAGAGAAGAATTGGAGATCTTGTAATGATCACTTTTTAACTGAAGCCCTCAGAGCTTGTATGTGGACATGATCTCAGAGACTTTCGCAGGTGTCTCTAGATGGACTTGACTGGGACAGAAATCCACAACTTGAGCTGCTCTGTGCCTTTTTGCAGTTGATTTTTTAAAAACAGAAAAACATACAAATTGTGTCTTATCAGATTCAAAGCTTTCGCTTCTCCCTTTTTTTTCCATTGCAGGAGTACCAGCCACATATGTTTTGGATGAATATGATCGATGCTCTCTACCAAAGCCTGGTTTGCTTTTTCATCCCATACTTCGTAAGTTACCAGTTGCAGACATGCTGAAGCTCTCTGTGTGTGTCTTCTCTTGTCCCCTTCCTGCTAGCTGCATTCACCATCACGTGCTGGGAGAGCACATTCTGCCCACATCCCTGGCTTCACTGCATTCCCATGTGCTCAGAAGATGAACTTCTGCAGCAGGAAGTCTGCTCGATTTGTGGAGTTTAAAACTCTTGTTGCCAGCAAGAATATCCACTGAAAAGGGCTTCAGCAAGGGGGTTCTTTAAGTGTATGCCCAGAGACAGAATGTATGTGTGAATGTGGCAAATAACATGTTGGGAGTCATAACTTCGGTCGGGCTCCTTATGGAGCACATCTTTGGTGGCAATCTCAATTTCAAATGTGTTGTCCTCTTAGTTTGCCAAATTAAGGTGACATAATAACAAAGCGTTCAAGGAAGAATGGAGACCATGGATGGACTGTCTATCAAAGCATTACCATACATTAAGTTGCAGGCAGTATTTGAAATTTAAGCAGTGGGTTACTGAAAGAACTAACGATAGTGTCAGGGACTGGACAGTAGAGTGGTGGAGACCGCCTCCCCATCCTGACCCTTCCAGGGAGGAGGAAGAGGAAGACAGTATAGATTTACAACAGGGGTTTGAGGGAGGTCACAGCTCAGAGGCAGATGAGGGAGGAAGTTGGGAAATCATGGGAGAGCCAGAGCAGCACCTGGCTGACATGTTGTCATTAGAAAGCATTCCAGACCCTCCATCTCCAAGAACCTGGCGAGCCTTAAAAATAGGAGAGCAAAGTGGTTGAAGACAGAGGCCACTTAGTGGCACCCATAGAGGAGATGATGAGGATGACAAATGAGAAAGTGGAAGAGAAGGGGGCGTGGAGATTCACTCAGGACAGTGCCATTATCCAAGAGGCTGGGTTCTATAGCCTCTCTCTGTAAAGTTTGAAATAAAAAAGGACTGTAAGAAACTTTTCTTTGTCTTTATACTTTCCTGGGCAACCAGCCAGGAGCCACTGCCAGCGTCCTGACAGAAAGTGTAGTTTAGATAATAAAAACATAAGTGTGGTAAAACAGTTAATAATTATAATAAAACCCATCAGGAAAAGAGGGGGAAGAAGAAACTTTGTGGGTTTTTTTAAAAAATGGTATATGACAATAAACAATTGGAAATATTTTTGGAGATTTAATAAAATTGACATAGAGTGAGTTTTTCAAATACAGTGGTACCTCGAGTTAAGAACTTAATTCATTCCGGAGGTCTGTTCTTAACCTGAAACTGTTCTTAACCTGAAGCACCACTTTAGCTAATGGGGCCTCCCGCAGGTGCTGCCGCACTGCCAGAGCACGATTTCTGTTCTCATCCTGAAGCAAAGTTCTTAACCCAAGGTACTATTTCTTGGTTAGTGGAGTCTGTAACCTGAAGCGTATGTAACCCGAGGTACCACTGTACATTGAGCGTGTTTACTTGTTGGATGTTTTTTAAATAACCAAATTTGTCTAATCCCCATTTTATGTTTTCAGACGTATTATGATTCAGATGTGGACATATTCTCCTGGGGAACTCCAGTCACCACCATCGCTCTCTTCACCATAATACTGCATTTGGCTATTGAAACCAGAACCTGGGTGAGTTGCCTACCCAAGCACAGCATAGCGGTCTGCTCTCTTTGCCTTACCTGTCACTCTTGCTACACATCTTCCAGGGTCTCTCTATTTCACTGGTTTTATTAGCAGTTCCAAAAGAGAGCGGCTTGGACTGTAGTGTAGCAGTTTTATATGTTCCATTTAAATAACGCTGCATTGAATTTTCCCCTGACTAGAATGCTTTCTGTACATTCACAAGAGGAAAGCAGGTCAGCTGCCAAGTTCTTTCTTGGGGACTTTCTTCTTGACCTTGAGCAAATATTTCTGCATCTCACACAGAACAGGCCCAGTTCAAACAGCTGGCTTATCCAACTGCCATCCTTTTGAAGCATTCAGTTTTGCAGGCAGAAAGCATCTTCAGGTACGGCCGGGAATGACTTCTGCCAGAACCCTGGAGAGAACCACTATCCAACAGGGGGAGGGGGTCTGACTCAATGTAATGTTTTTTGTTTGTTTGTTTGTTTGTTTGTTTGTTTGTTTGTTTGTTTTTGCAAGATTTATACATTGCTTGTTTGTAAGGAAACCTCAAAGCGGTTTACAAAAAGGATAAAACAATAAATTAAAAAATATAATCAGTGGAAAAACCGTTTGGAACATTAAAAGAAATAATTAGAAACAACAATAAACTCAAAGCTAGATTAAAACACAGGTCAGCACTCTGCATGTCTGGGTGGACTTGCCTAAATAAGAATGTTTTTAGCAGGTGCCCTAAAGGTAAAGGTAAAGGACCCCTGGACAGATAAGTCCAGTCAAAGGTGACTTGGGGTTGCAGTGCTCATCTTGCTTTCAGGCCGAGGGAGCCGGTGTTTGTCCACAGACAGCTTTCCGGGTCATGTGGCCAGCATAATTAAACCGCTTCCGATGCAACAGAACACAGTGACGGATACCAGAGTGCACAGAAACGCCATTTACCTTCCCGCCACAGCGGTACCTATTTATCTACTTGCACTTTGACATGCTTTCGAACTGCTAGGTTGGCAGGAGCTGGAACAGAGCAATGGGAGCTCACTTCGTCACGGGGATTCAAACCGCCAACCTTCTGATCAGCAAGCCCAAGAGGCTCGGCACCTGCCTGGTCAGAGAATCATAGAATTAGAAGGGAACCCAGGGGCCATCTAGTCTGATCCCCTGCAATGATGTCAGCAGGCAGGGAGTTCCAGAGTATGGGAGCCGCCACACTAAAAGATCCATTTCTTTCAAATGCAGACTGAGTACTAAGTGGTGCCTGTAAAAGGCATTCAAAGCAATCAAGTGGGGATCCAGTATGGCAATCTTGCAAGTGAACCGGTCCTAACTGAACTGGCTTTACGTATATACTAATAGTAACACCTTGAATTTGGTAGCAAATAAGCAGCAAATCAGTCCGGGTCTCTGAGAAGAGGTGTTATATCCCGACCAGGTCCTGCCGGCAATTGTGCCACAGCATTCTGCAGTCGCTTCAGCTTCCAGATCAAGGGAAGCCCCACAGAGCACGCTGCAGTAATTTACTGTATTTTTTGCACCATAACACTCACTTTTTTCCTCCTAAAAAGTAAGGGGAAATGTCTGTGCGTGTTATGGAGGGAATGCCTACGGGTGGCATGCCTACGGATTTTCCTCCTCTAAAAACTACATGCGTGTTATGGTCGGGTGCGTGTTATAGAGCGAAAAATAGGGTAATCTTCTAGTAACCAGTGCTTGAATTCCTGTTCAGATGTTAAGGAGAAATAGTGATGATATCAGCATACCTCCTAATGACCAATGTCACCACTTCTTCATTTGCTTTACACAGGCCAAATTGGTTGTTAGAGCTCTCCTTTTACCCCTTTAAAGGTAGATCTCAAACATTTGAGTTTATTGAGCAACACCCAATCTGCTCCGGTTGTGCATATTTATGTGCGTATAAACGAAACAGAATCATCCCAAATGTGGGAAGCAATGTGCTGTTTCATTATCGCCTGGTTGTGGTGTGGAATGGGAGGGTAGACAGACAGGGAACCTCTGCTGTTCAGTGAGGAAAAATCTTTGTTGCTTGCTAGTATTTGCCTGGCCAAGCCTGGAGCAGCTGTCTAGGTTGTAGTATAAACTTGTCACCAGTATTCCTCCCCTCACACAAACAAACCCTCTTGGGTCTTCTTCTATGGTTTGTTCCAGTCTTACCTGTTCCTTCCTTCAGTTCTTATTTTCCCTCTTCTGGGACTAACTGCCTGTTCATTTTTGAGGGATAAGAACCTTCCAAATGGAGCAGTCATGAAACTCTCTTGCTGCAAGCCATTGGTTTCTAGGACCACAGTTTTGTGTGTTGGTGCTATTTATTCCATTTATGAATCGCTTCCCGTTAAAACATCCTGAAGCTATTTCAGTGCCACTGCGGCAGCTACATTGCCAGGTAACATATTGCTGGGTTGGAATTAGGAATTGGGAAAACAAATTCCCATCAAGTCTTGCGGAGCTATTGTATATCGTTTACAACCTGTAGTGATACACAGTACAGTCAAACCTTGATTCCTGAACTGAGTCGTACGTTTCGGCTCCCGAACACTGAAAACCTGGAAGTAAATGCTTCCGTTTTCGAACGTTTTTTGGAACACGAACGTGTGATGCAGCTTCTGCTAA
Organism: Podarcis bocagei; assembly: GCF_964188305.1. NCBI lineage: Eukaryota > Metazoa > Chordata > Lepidosauria > Squamata > Lacertidae > Podarcis > Podarcis bocagei. The sequence goes on along the minus strand of NC_138130.1, from coordinate 32,906,250 downwards.
GTGCAAGAAGCTCTTGCAACCAATGAGAAGCCATGCCTCAGTTTTCAAACATTTCAGAAGCTAGAGAGGCTTCTGGAATGGATTACGTTTGAGAACTGAGGCACCACTGTATCCCCAAGTTCTGTTCCCTGGAACTGTTTCATGAGGATACCATGGTCAATGGTAACAAAAGCCCAGAGATAGATAAAAAAGCAGCTTCTCATGTTCTAATTTCCATCGCATCAAATTTATAACCTCCCAACTCCTTTTCACCCTGTATATGAAGGAAACTAATCGCAATCCACGGCTTAGTGTTGCATTCAGAGCAGGAATTATGGTTTGTTTCATTCCAGCAAACCATGATCAGATATAATTGCTAAGACAGGGTGTGTTTCCTCTAAGTCAGGCATAGGCAAATTCGGCCCTCCAGATGTTTTGGGACTACAACTCCCATCATCCCTGACCACTGGTCCTGTTAGCTAGGAATGATGGGAGTTGCAGTCCCAAAACATCTGGAGGGCCGAGTTTGCCTATTGCCTGCTCTAAGTGCAAGGTAGGAGGAAAGGACCAGACACAATTTCCCTGTGTACAGCAAACCATGGTTTATCATGACATGTGAGCGTAGCCATTGTGAAAATCCTTTGCCATGTTGTTCAGCATTCCGGAATTGCACATTAATTTTGAGGATGTTTCTCTTTTTAGACTTGGCTGCATTTGTCATCTTGTGTCTTCAGCGTTGTTTTGTTCTTCATTGTTGCTCTCCTTTACAACGCGTCTTGCCCAATATGTTACCCTCCATCCAATCCCTACTGGACCATGGAAAAGCTGATGGGAGATCCTATGTTTTATCTGACTTGCTTCATAACACCTGCTGTTGCTCTGCTTCCGAGGTAAAGTATTTTTTTCCCTTCTTCTTCTGTATATTTGTTAGTGGACAGACCTCATTTTCATTCTTTTGTGAAGATATTGCTAAGCTGCAGGCATGTGCATATGCAGAAATAATCAAAATGTGTCCTAGAGCTGTCAAGCCCAAATGAATCAATAGTTTTGTTTTGTTTTTAGCCGTTGGCCATAACAAATATATGAAATGAATATCAAATAGATCACAACAAAGCAGATTTGTGAACAGATAAATAAAAACCCTACCTAAATTCACATAACAAAAGACACTATGCGTTAATATGTTTTAAGAGATGTGTGCAGATTCTTATGTACAGTGGTACCTTGGTTCTCGAACTTATTCTGTTCCAGGAGTCCATTCGACTCCTGAAACAGTTTGAAAACCAAGGCGTGGCTTCCAATTGGCTGCAGGAGCTTCCTGCACTCAAGCAGAAGCAGCATTGGACATTCGGCTTCCGAAAAAGGTTCATAAACCGGAACACTTACTTCTGGGTTTGTGGCGTTCAGAAGCTGATTCGTTTGACACATAAGTCGTTCGAGAACCAAGGTACCACTGTATAATAGAAATGAACTATGGGGAGAGATTGGGTCATGCCCACTGCCTCCACTACCAAGAAGGCCCTCTGCCTGGTTCCCTGTAACCTAACAATGAGGGAACCGCCAGAAGGCCCTCGGCACTGGACCTTAGTGTCCGGGCTGAACGATGGGGGTGGAGATGCTCCTTCAGGTATACTGGGCTGAGGCCGTTTAGGACTTTAAAGGTCAGCACCAACACTTTGAATTGTGCTTGGAAACATACTGAGAGCCAATGTAGGTCTTTCAGGACCGGTGTAATATGGTCTCGGTGGCCATTCCCAGTCTGGCTGCCGCATTCTGGATTAGATGTAGTTTCCGGGTCACCTTCAAAGGTAGCCCCATGTAGAACGCATTGCAGTAGTCCAAGCAGGAGATAACTAGAGCATGCACCACTCTGGTGAGACAGTCCACGGGTAGGACAGCTGCCCTGGACACAGAATTAACCTGTGCCTCCATGGACAGCTGTGAGTCCAAAATGACCCCCCCGGCTGCGCACAGTTACCCCATTCAGAACCAGAAGTGCATTGAAAAGTGCCCAGCCATTTCTCCCTAGTATTATGATGACAGAGACGGGAACACCAGAAAGTAGTTGATGGAGGAAGGGACTCACCTTCTCCATTCTCTCAAAGGGGAAACCTTTCCTCAAATGGCATTCTAGCCGAGCATCCTACCAGCACCGTTCAGACAAAGTGTACTTGGGACAGTGTTCTTTTGGTACATTCTCTTTTCTCGGTTCATTGACTTATTTAGTCCTGTGTGGCCCTTTTCATATCCCTGGCAGGTTCCTGTACAGAACCCTTCAAGGGACGGTGTTCCCCACCCAGCTTCAGCTCGGCCGCCAGTTGTCCAAGATGCCCCCAGATGCTCGCGACCAGCTTTTAAACAGATGGCACACCAAGAAGGAGGCCAGTCCCCACAAATACACCTGCGCTCATTACTCTCCCGAAACCCCGCATTCCCTCATCGGCAACTCTTTAAAAGCTTGTTGCGAAAACAGTCCCTCCAGGTTATCTCAGCAAGGGAAAGAACAAGCTAAACAACCAAAGACCATACCCACTACAGGGTTAAACCCCCCTGCTCCCCCTCTTGGTGCTCAGCTATATGAGGGGGACGGGTGTTTTCTGTCAATTCGCGGTCAAGAGGAAACACCTTTGGGTTTTCACAAAGGCACTTCGGAGCTGGAGCCGAACTTACTAGATGAGACATTCCAAAGGAACTCGACAGCAGACCAGGTGGACTTCAGCTTGTTGAACTGGATCACATCGACTTCATTGTTCAACGGCATTGAGAGAGAACTGCCGTGGTTATCGAGCAGTTTACAAAATGGAAGGTGGAACAATGCAGCTCCCGACGGCTGCGGTTCTCAGGACCTCAAAGGCTCGGCGGAGCAGGCCTCAACCTGTTTCCAGGAAGAAGGGGGGAAAGCGTCCGGTAGCTTCTTCCATACAGAACCTCTTGAGTCCACTTGTTTATGACATAGGCGTTGTAGCGCATACAGTCGTACCTTGGAAGTTGAATGGAATGCGTTCCGGAAGTCCGTTCAACTTCCAAAAAGTTTGGAAACCAAAGTGCGACTTCTGATTGGCTGCAAGAAGCTCCTGTGGCCAATCGGAAGCCACAGAAGCTCCATAGGACGTTCGGGTTCCAAAGAGCGTTCACAAACCAGAACACTCACTTCTAGGTTTGTAGCGTTCAGGAGCCAAAACGTCTGAGTACCAAGGCGTTTGGGATCCAAGTTACGACTGTATTTTCTATTTGCACAAGAGTATAGTATTGCTCTGTTTCCAACGCTGGAACAGAAAGTCAAGGTACATAGTTTTATTTTGAAAGGATGTTTAAGCACAACATGTTGAAAAGAAAAGCTTTATATACAAAGAAGAAAATCCATATATGTATTTATTTTTCATCTCATTTTATACAAATGCAATATGTTTTTGTTTTTTTTATTTGCTTCTCTTCTGTTATGGGCTCCTGTTATGTACCAGGTGGCATCTGTTGGATTTCTACCAACAAGTGAATGTGGTCACCATTGGTTCAACCATCCGGGGCAGGGAAAATCCTACACTGATTTAATAAAAATTGGGCATCCCCCATCGAGTTTCTTTGGGGGAGGGAGCAAGGGATGTCTGCATGGAACCAAAGAGCTAGGAAATCCATCAGAAACAAAAACCCCGTATGTACGATGTTACACTGCCAAGGACATAGCAATACTGAAAATTTACAGGTGTGGCCCTCCTTCCTCCATTTTTTAAATATTTCAACCATAGCAGTTTATGTATTGTGACAAAATAAGAAATAAATGAAGATCTATGTTGCAAAGATGTTATCCTCTCTTCCATCGGTGAAGGTACAGTTCTTTGTTTAAAGTCTGGGCCGTTTGCAGTGAGAGTTGGAAGGGACCACAAGGGTCATCTAGTCCAACCCTCTGCAATGCAGGAATCATTTGCTGAACATGTGACCTGAACCCACAACCCTGAGTTTCAGAGTCTCGTGCTCTACCAACTATGACCCTTGAAAGAAGATATAATATGCTAGGGAAATTGTGGGGCTTGTGCTTAGAGGTATATAAACACATACATTCCATAGTTAGATACCAGCTCAAGGCGGCTTACAACAGGGAAAAAATTACATAATATAACAAAAATAGTAATAAACAATAAAAAGTACACAACCAAATTGAACTGCATTAAATTTAAAATAAAGATACCAATAAAGTTCTAAAATATACAAAAAATGGTATCATTAGCAGCAGCAGCCACCCCCAAACCACACCCAACTGTCAGCTGAAGGGTGGAGGTTCAGGGTACAATCCTGCAGGGAGTGTGTCAAAGTTGGCCCACAGGTGGGGGGGGATAAATATCTGCCCTCCCCCAAACCTAAAAGGTTCCCCAGCCCTGACTAAGGTAAAAAGGTAAAGGATTCCTGGAGGGTTAAGTCCAGTCAAAGGCGACTATGGGGTTGTGGCGCTCTTCTTGCTTTCAGGCTGAGGGAGCCAGCGTTTGTCCACAGACAGCTTTCCAGGTCATGTGGCCAGCATGACTAAACCGCTTACGGCACTATGGAACACCGTGACTGAAGCCAGAGCGCACGGAGAAACCGTTTATCTTCCCGCCGGAGCAGTACCTATTTATCTACTTGCACTATGACGTGCTTTTGAACTGCTAGGTTGGCAGGAGCTGGGACAGAGCAACGGGAGCTTTCCCCGTTGCGGGGATTCGAACCGCCGACCTTCCGACCGACAAGCTCAAGAGGCTCAGTGGTTTAGACCACAGCACCACCTGACTTAAAGGGGAGTGGAAGCCCATACTGAGCAGCCTAAACATCTATCTGGGTGGATGTCCCACCCACCAACTGCCTCTCCATCTTGCTAGGACTGAGCTTTCAGTTATTGGCACTTATCCAGTCAATTACTGCTCCCTGACACCAGTTCAGCACTTCCAGTGTCTCACCTAATAGAGATGTAAATGAGAAGCAGATTTGGATGTCATCAGCATACTGATGGCACCTCCTCGCTCCAGCTCCTGAGATGACCTCACTCAGCAGCTTGAGATCAAGTTTCAGTGATGAAAATGAATTCAGGTCCTGTCTTATCTTGGATGCATGGTTATTATTTTGTTTTTAATCCTGTTAGAGTGGGTAAAGGCATTTTAAGGAGGGAAATGCAGTAAAATAGACCACTGAATGAAAATAAGTAAGTGATTTAGCATAAAAGACTGACATATAATATTATTTGTCTGATTTGGCAGAGAGACATTAACAGTGCGATCCTATGTGTGCTTACTCACAAGTAAGTGCCGCTATATTCAGTGGGGCTTACTCCTAAGTAAGCATGCATAGGACTACATCACTGGTGATTCAGAAGTGCTAAGGTGTAGATTCTCCATAGTATCTGTGAGGAACTGGAGACAGTTCGGAATTTTCCCAGAATTGAAAGAGGTCATGTTGCAGCTTTGGATGAACTCAGAAGAAGAACTTGGCGATTTGGAAATAAACACTTCAAAGGAGATCAAGCCTGTTGAGGACATTTGTTGTCAGGTTTTGGTTTCATCCGGAACATTTGTTGTTGTTGGGCTGTAACTTCTACCAGCTCCCACTGGGTCAGATCTTAGCGCCATGAAAAGTCGTGGCAAAATTCCCACAGATGTCTTTAAGGATTGCTCATGTCGTTTAGGATTGCGCATGTCGACATGCGGTAGCAGGATGTGCTCTGACAAGCCATGTGGACTCTGCAGCCTCAAGGGCTTGGTTCAGCGCCAGAGTATTCTGCAACTCTTCCACTAGAGTTAGCTATCAAGCTGGGCTCTAGAATTAATATTGTTCCTGGGTTAAACAACATGCAGCCATGAAGATAAACTGCCAGAATCATAAAAAAGAGCCCATTTTCTTTTTCAAATCATAGAATTGTAGTGTTGTGAGGGACCTCAAAGGGCTGGGACAACCCAGTCAGATGTGTGGGGTACAAATAAAATCATTATTATCTAGTCCAAACCCATTTTTGACCCTTGTCATCTTGCAACATATTCATTGGAATAATGCAACCTCTTCCATCCATTTCCAGTATAGGTTAAATGATGCCTAAGGCAGGACTGGTGGTTGCTGCAATGCAGCAACATATGACAAGCCACAGGTTCCCTCCCCATCCCTGCTCTCCCTAATAGGCTTTATACAGATATTCGTAGCCTGAGGACTGGGCTTTCTATGGAACTGTGCTTTCTCTCTTTTTTGACATATGTAAACTCTTCTTAAAAGAACTGAGCTCAGGTCCAAGCAGTGCCTACTGTTTCCAGTGGAAACTGGCTGTGCAAGAGTGCTAATTGGCTAACCCCCCACCCATGGCAATAATAAAGCTATTCCCTCTCCCTAGCCTACCCTCAAGTTTTTCAAATTAACATAATTGATTGATATTTTTTTTCTAAGTATCTGGTGACAATTTTTATAACTAATAAACAAGCTAGGTGCCTGAATATACGTAATGCCCAGAGCCAGCCTGAATAGAGGCAGAATTCCATGCTGGATCTGGATTTCAATCTGAGTAAATGTGTCACTACAGAAGAAAAAGTTGCCAGAAAGCTGAGCTTGCAGACCCTCCAAGTCTCCCTATTTTCCAGGGACAGTCCCAGATTTACAGAAGCCATCCCGGTTTCTGATTTGACCCCAGAATGTCCCGCTTTTCCTTAGGACGTTCCTATTTTCATCAGAGAAATGTTGGAGGGTATGGAGGTATGCAACCCATGAGCCAAGGAGATAAGTAACTATACAACCTTTAGAAGATATCTGAAGGCAGCTCTGAATAGGGAAGTTTTTTAATGATTGATGTTTTATTATGTTTTTATATATGTTGGAAGCTGCCCAAATAATAATAATAATAATTACTAATAATAATAATAATAATAATAATAATAATAATAATAATAATAATAATAATAATAATTGAATAGGATGTCCCTATTTTCATCAGAGAGATGTTGGAGGGAATGAGTTTGCCTCCACAAACACAGCACAAACACACCAATTCCTGTGTTCGTAGTTTCTATCATGATCTTTATCATGAGATTTATAAGTTAATTCCCAACAGTGAAATCCTGCGTTGCTGTTTGAGTGTGAACGGATGAAACGGGTAAAGTCAGCAAAAGCTGCTTCCCTCCCTCTCTCCCTCCCTCCCTCCCATCCACCCACCTTGCTCATATTCTTGCCTGTTTCTAGGCTTTTAAATCCTCTGGCTTAATCATGGTTTATCGCTCTAATTTTCCTCCCACACGTCCCCAACCGCAGTCCCCCTGGTTGAAAATCTATTAGGTAACTGAATTGTCTGCTCTTCAAGTCACTATTGGAAATGTAGCGCTGATGTGCAATAGGCAGTGGGGATTTTAGCTTAATTAAAAATGATTCCAACAGTCACCAGCACTTTTACACAAGACTGATTAAGGGTTTTTTTGTGGCTCTTGGTGGTCATCAATATGAGTCCTATTCTTAGCGCATGGCAGATTTTAAAAGTCTCATAGTATTTGCTGGGGGGGGGGGGGTTGGCCAAGTATTTCCTAACCTCTTGCCCAGCAGTCCTATCCATTACCCAAAATGAGATGTTCCAAAAAACCCTACAAAACCTCAGTAAACTATTGTTGTCTGCCTGTTACAACCTTCAGAGCTGCAAGTAGGTAGTGGACTGTTGCCTCACAGGCCTAATGGATAACTTTTCCTGCTAAGCCTGAGGTGCAAGGTGCACTTATGGCTTAAACTATTTTATTTTTTTCAGAACCCCAATACTATCTGGGTATCACATTCTTCAGCTACACACCTGCCATAGCAACGACACAGAGTAGGAAGCAACTGAAAACTCCAAGGTACAATGCAATTTGATGTCATGGCAGCAAATAAAATATTATCCCTCCCTTTCCCCCTGCAGACCCCAACACCCCTAAATCCATTCTAGATTATCCCCCCCCCCAAGCCTATGTAGTGGATTTGCTAGGAGACCCCTATTTCCCTCAGCTCCCAGAGTCTCCTGGGAAGAGAGGCTGATTGTTAAACCAGTCTGGGAACTATAGTTCTGTGAGGGGAATGGGATCTCAGCACCCTTAACAAACAGTTGCCAGGGTTCTTTGGAGGAAGACGGCATTGTTTGAAGGGGTGAGGTGCTGCTTTAAATGTCTAGTGCTATTTGGGCCTGAGTCTGTATGAACTAGTATAGCTTTACATCCTGTAGTCAAGTAATAGCACCCAAGCATTGTTGATATCTCATATCAAGATTGATGTTCACAGGTGCATACACCCCAAAACAGGGGGTTTCAGTCCCTTTCACATTGCTGGTTCTGAAATACCAAAACAGGGACATATGCTGCCAAACCCCAGTGAACTGCTAGAAAGACATTGCACAAATTGGGACTCTCCCCTCTTGCTCCAGGAAGGAGTCTGTGTTGCTTATCTCCAACCTTCTTTGGCAATCACTCGTAGCCGAATAAGATTGTCTTCTATAAACATGGTTTTAACAGTGAGTCCGTAAGTGACTGTGGAGGCCAATTCTGGACCCACACGTCCTTCCACAGTGGGGACATAGGTTTCCAGGCGGGAGTTGATCACGGTGAGGGTTTGCCAAGCATGCCTTCCTCTCAGCACGTTTCTCCCTTTCGTCCTCAGTTTGAGCATCTACAAAGCCCAAGGCACCTTTGGTAAAGACTGTTCTCCAATCAGAGCGCCCGCAGGCCAGTGTTTCCCAATTGTTCGTGTTTTTTTAGATTTGCCTTGAGGGAGTCTTTAAACCTCTTTTGTTGACCACTAGCATTACGCTTTCCATTTTTAAGTTTGGAATAGAGTAGTTGCTTTGGAAGACGATAATCAGGCATCCAAAAACATGACAAATCCAACAAAGTTGATGTCAAAGAATCATTGCTTCGACACTGGTGATCTTTACTTCTTCCAATACACTGGCATTAGTTCGTCTGTCTTCCCAAGTGATGTGCAAAATATATTATATTATCTCCAATATAACAATGCCGGAGTAGGATGACCCATTAAACTGCTTTCAGTAGATTAAAACTACTGAGGCAAATGCAATTTCCGGTCAAAATAAAAATGAGAAAACAGAATAAATTTTCCAGAGCGAAAATGGAAGAATCGAATCTTTGCCAAATAATTGTTTTCTTCTTTGAGGCCTGTACTCCTGAGCTCAGAGGTCAGCAGGATATATACATTGCTGCAAAAGAAGACTTGATCAAATAGTAGCCCAGGCAGTACCTTCCAGAGCTTGAGTACTACAAAACCCATCAAGCCTAGCCAGAACAGCCAACAATTAGGGATGTTAGAGACATCACATTGCCAACAAAGGTCCGTATAGTTAAAGCTATGGAAGTGAGAGCTGGACCATAAAGAAGGCTGATCACCGAAGAATGGATGCTTTTGAATTATGGTGCTGGAGGAGACTCTTGAGAGTCCCATGGACTGCAAGAAGATCATAGAATCATAGAGTTGGAAGAGACTACAAGGGCCATCGAGTCCAACCCCTTGCCAAGCAGGAAACACCATCAGAGCACTCCTGACATATGGTTGTCAAGCCTCTGCTTAAAGACCTCCAAAGTAGGAGACTCCACCACACTCCTTGGCAGCAAATTCCACTGCCGAACAGCTCTTACTGTCAGGAAGTTCTTCCTAATGTTTAGGTGGAATCTTCTTTCTTGTAGTTTGGATCCATTGCTCCGTGTCCGCTTCTCTGGAGCAGCAGAAAACAACCTTTCTCCCTCCTCTATGTGACATCCTTATATATATATAATAATATATAATGCATCCATTCTTAAGGAAATCAGCCCTGAGTGCTCACTGGAAGGACAGATCCTGAAGCTGAGACTCCAATACTTTGGCCACCTCATGAGAAGAGAAGACTCCCTGGAAAAGACCCTGATGTTGGGAAAGATGGAGGGCACAAGGAGAAGGGGACGACAGAGGACAAGATGGTTGCACAGTGTTCTCGAAGCTACCAGCATGAGTTTGACCAAACTGCGAGAGGCAGTGGAAGACAGGAGTGCCTGGCGTGCTCTGGTCCATGGGGTCACGAAGAGTCGGACACAACTAAACGACTAAACAACAACAAAGTATTTGTAGTCTACAAGGTCTAGAGGGCACCAGGTTGGCTACTAAGGGTCTTTTAATTTGTGCGGATAGATGAACTTCACATGTGTCGTTTAGGTTATGTAGATCAGACAGACATTAATAGCAAGTGAAACACTTAGGATTGGATTACTATTGGCCCTTTTATGACTGCGACAAGCTTTTTTTTCTTTTCCCCTCTCTGGAACGGCTTGAGAATTCACGAGTTATGCTCTTCCTTGGGATATGCATCCCGTAGACAGTGTGATTAACTACTTACATGCGAAATCCTGGCTTAGTAGAAATCCGTGGCAAACCCCCCACTGACTTCAGCCCGATGCTGAGTTTTCATTTCGTTAGGTTTATGGCTATGCCATTAGCAAGAAAATCTACACAGCAATTACAAAAGCTGGCAGGTAATTAATCTTAAAAAAAATCCATGTGTTGACAATGGGTGGGAGGTAGTGGATGGCACACTATGGAGACAAAGAGATCGCCATGTGGGTTAGTGCCATGTAAACACCACCGTATGAGATTCTGAATGCAGAATAAAGCTTTCTGAGAGTCTCGGCTTCATAGAATCATAGAATTGCAGAGGTGGAAGGGACCCTGAGGGTCATCTAGTCCAACCCCCCGCAATGCAGGGATATGCAGTTGTCCCATATGGGGATCAAACCTGCAACCTTGGTATTATCAGCACCCTGCTCTAACTAACGGAGTATCAGGCCTAGTGAGCCTCCATTTGTAAAAAGACAGCAAGCTTCTAGCTGTTATTATTAGGGAGAAATGTCTACTGAAACAGGATTTCCACTGGTCAGGGGCAGTATTTCAATGCCCTACATATCTTCTTGTCCTTACTTTGGTTCAAAAACATACCACAAAAAGGGAGGGGGGGTTAAGGCTGAGGTGGGGGGCATACAAATGTTACTTCTCAATGTATATGGACATAAATATTTGGTGCATTTATTCCCAGAATGAAAGCTCTTGACGGTAAGCATTTAAAATATTGACATAAACTTGAGAACGTGGATGTTTGTTGTAGATGTTTTCACTCCCCTCCATGGGTATCGGAGAGATTTCCCTCCCGGCCTCCATCGGATACACTTGTTTACACCTCTGCAAAATGGTTGACAAATTGCATTATTCTCACTTGGCGAGTCTTGAGGCCTACATTACATTGGTGAACACCAGGAACAAGACTGTGGAGACTGAAGCTCATTACTAATTTAGCACGTAAATGAAAAATTGCCAGCTCTTGAGGTAGAAGAGAGAGGAGCGCCGCACTGCCTTTGGGGCAGGCTCTTGTTGGTTTGGGGTTTCTTGCTGCTTTGTGTTGCATGGTTGGTTCCCTCGGGGCTGCATCCCAGGAGCCTTTCGAATATCTCACATGGACCTCTGCATCACAATAATGTGACACAATCTGCTGAATTGACCATTGTGTACCCTCCAACATTTCTCTGATGAAAATAGGGACGTCCCAACATGTCTCTGAAGAAAATAGGGACACCCTAAGGAAAAGTGGGACATTTCAGAGGGAAAGGCCTAAGTCAGAAGCCCCCTGCAAAGTCAAGTGCAAAATAATAAGGAACTGGAGAATGAAGTTATCATGTCTGCATATACTGGCTGATATTATTATTATTATTATTATTATTATTATTATTATTATTATTATTATTATTATTATTATTACTGCTGCTGCTACTGATATGAGTGTTTTGGACAACAATGTCTTAATTTCCAGCTTGCGGAAATGTACTCCAGCCGCCCTGATAGCCTCGTGAGGGAGTGACTCAGTGAGTCATTTAGAATCTCAGAATTGTAGTGTTAGAAGGGATCCAAGGGTCATCTAGTCCAACCCCCTGCGATGCAGGAATCTCAACAAAAGCATCCATGATTTGGCACAAGCTTTGGTTTCCAAAGAGATGGTCTGGGGAAAGTTTGCTCTGAACTGGTTAAATGTTTGATTATGCAAACAAAACAAAAAAAAGCCAGACTAGAAGCTAACTAATACGCTGCTACCCTAAGACGAATGGTCCTTCTCCTCCTGAGGGCCATGTGGCAACCTTCTGGAGGCCACATGCCAGCAGTGAGTGGGACCAGGGGCAGAAAAGCAAATGGAGCAATGAATAGAAATGTGGCCTTTATATTGTAAGCTAGTTTCTAATCACACTGACACCCTTTTCTGCCCTCTAGCCAGGCAAGCAAGAGACCTCAGCAGAGTTCCAGGACACATTTCAGCCAGGCAAAAACCCTCAAGGAAGACGGGAAGGGAGTCCAGAGATGGGTTGTGGATTGTGAAGAGGAGTTATGCCATGGGGAGAAATCCCAATAAAAAGGCTGGGAGAGATGGACAAAACTAGTCTCTCTGAACTCTCGGCACATGGGCGTCAACGCCACGTTTCGGTCTGAGTGACGAATCCTCAAGGCAGTCCGCCACAAACTGGAAAAGGGGCGAGATGTTCATGCTGCGCTTGCACCAAAAAGTGTGACTCACAAGCAGCAAAAGAAATAAGACACAGTCCCTGCGCTCTTCACTTACGGAAACAGTCATTCAGAGCAGTCTGCAGGCTCCCCCTGCTGCGTGTTTAAGAGATGTTCCCAAATCTCTTGGCGGGGAATTTCATGTGCTGTAATTCTTTCCCTGTGACTGACCAGCAAAGCCTGCGCTAGTCAGCGAGAAAGCGCAGGAGCTGTTTGACCCAACCTTGGGGAAATGTTTTGTTTAGGGATGTGCAGTACTTTTGAGAAGTGCTCAGAGACTACGGCTAGCATTTGGATGCAGGAGGACAGCAGAGGCTTTTGCTAACCATGGCTCCTTTCATTTTCATTTCACTTTTATTTTGTATGCCCCCCTCTCTCTATTACTATACGCAAGGCAGGTTTACAAGCTGAAGAAACAACGGAATAGACAACCACAATCACACACCTAATTGCAATCTGATCCAATACAAAAAGTCATAATAAAAATATAACTTTAAAGTAAACAACTTATATCAAATCAAACAATATTCGTGAGGGCAGACATACCCCTCTCCAAACTGTTCAGTTCAGTCAGCAGAAGGCTCAGTTGGAAAAAAGGGTGCTGTGAGTCAAACTCAGTTGTAAAGGATTCTTTTCACTCTGTCAGGCTGAGGCCTTCTCAGTAGCTCCACTCCTGAAGGGAGTTTGGAATTGTGGTAAATTACACCAGGATAATTTACCCTCAGGTGGACTATGCTGGATTCTTATAGTTTGGGTTGCTCTGTTAGTTCCCATTGAAATCAGTGGGTCTTAAGTAAGTCACGCCTAACTTTTCAGCTTGATTTCAGTGGACCTAAGGATGATTAACTTAGGGTTGCCGTATTTTAAAAAGTGAAAATCCAGACATTAATCTGGCGGAGGGAGGGGGGGGTAAAGTTGTTCAGCTTTGGGGGGAGGCAAAGATGCTGAGTTTTTTTCTTTTTTGTTGAACTTTTCTTTTTGCAAAATCTCCCCCCTCCCCCAACAACATTGTTACCGATTTTTTGAAAATTCCTTCAGGACGCTATTTTCAACAAATCCTGTATATGTCTGGGAAATTCTGCATGTATGGCAGCCCCAACTAATTGCATCCAGTCCACAGCCTCGTTTTTAAAGTTTTTAAAGGGTTAGGACTTTTCTTTAAGTTCATGACCTATGTGCTTGTTCTTTGTTTATGTATTTGTTTGTTTAATATTGAAGAAAATTAGAGAGAGAGAGAGGCTGTGCTTTGATGACAGAATTAATGTTGCTGGCTGCCTTCAGCCCCTTTTGGTGGAAAGAGAGGGAATAAGCATTTAAAATCAATCAGTCTCACTCATTTGTTGTTATTTCTCCATTCGCTTGAGATGCTACATTAATTAAGCGGATACAGATGTGGATCTTCTTCATTATTTGCTCTTTTGACATCTCCGAGATTCCCCAGAAAAGAGCAAGTCATGCAGATATTAAACAAGGTTTTGAACTGGCCTATCCAGCATCAAGTTAACTTCTTGCTCGGGGGCATGGATGACCATGAAGTTCACTGTGCTTGCAATAGCAGCAACAACCCGGACTTCATTGGCACGAGCCAGCAAAACTTGGCAGCGATGAAGAGCAATGTGGCTAGTGCTTCTTCCTGAGAAACAATATGCAGCTGCAACCCTACACAAACTTGCTGGGTGAGAGGAAGTCCTACTGGAATCAATGGGACTCATGGCACAGAAACATTTCTGAGCTCACCTCAGTGCGGCTGAGCTATTTAAAAACCATAACAGTCAGTACGACAGCCCTTTCCTCCCAGATATGGAACGAAGCTCTTTTAACAAAACGTGCTCGTTCTTCTTTCATCACATATTGGGGACGCAGATGGCTCATCTGCCGCACAAACTGCCTTCGCTTGCGTTCCTGTAAGCTTAAAAAAGTGTCCATTTTAATCATACCCATTTTGGGAGAAAGTTTATGGTGCACTTTGTATAATGCATCTCCAGAAAGCCACTCTGGCCTCAAAATAAGAAGCAGGGTCCATAGGAGAGGCAATGAGACTCCAAACAGCAATATCCCGAACTGAATGAAGCCAGAGGCCAAGAAGGAAGGGGGCAGAGAAACAAGCAATGGGCAAGGCTGCCGGGGACCTCACACCCAAGCTAATAGGGGGTGGGAACAGAAGACTGAAGCTCTTAGAGAAGGTGGGGTGGTGCTTCCAGAATAGAGCAACCATCAGGTTCAAGGTAGATGCGTCCCCTCCAACTTAATAGGGATGTCCTCTTCCATACCCTCCAACATTTCTCTGATGAAATAGGGACATTCTAAGGAAAAGCGGGACCTTCCTGGATCAAATCAGAAACCAGAATGGCTATTGTAAATCTGGGTCTTTCCCTGGAAAATAGGGACACTTGGAGGATCTGTAGGCTGCCATGCACAGACTGCCACCATCTGGAACTATGTCATAGTGGTTTTGACTTGTAAGGATCTACCATGGAAACCCTGCAGCTCCCTAGCCCACCCAAGACAGACAGAGGAGCAGGAACTTCATGACAAGTTTCCTGACTAGGACATATCCAACAGTATGTGGAACAGTGTGTGACTTCAAGCCAGAATGCCTTCCCTACATATACCTGGCTTCTCCTGAATAGGTGGCTTGTCATTACTACTCATAGTACATAAATGCAATGCCTCTTGGGTTTTAAAAAGTAAAATTGGTTGGCTTGTAGTTCATAGCATTGTTATTCATTGTTATTCATGTTTTTATACTGTATTTTATGCTGCTTTTATAATTAAGTGTTTTAAAGTGTTTTAAATTTGTTGTTAGCCGCCCTGAGCCCGGTTTTTGAACCAGGAAGGGTGGGGTATAAATAAATTATTATTATTATTATTATTATTATTATTATTATTATTATTATTATTATTATATTATAGCAGGTGTATCTTGTTAGAGGATCCACACTTTTGTTAGCTTTTGTAGAAAGCTGGATCCAAGTGGATATGTGAAGGGCTCCCTTTTTGTTTTGCTCTCTGGCATCCCTCTAGTTGTGATTCTTGGTTTTTCTGTTCAGCATTGCTTGAGTGTACACTCTTGTTCGATGGCCTGAAAAACCTCAAAACCATGTTTGAGTCGAGACCACAATGGGGCCAAGAAATCTGCTTGTATTCCATGTAGGGGATAAAGCCTCAGTCTCCAGCTCCTTCCTTTTCTCTGCCTTCCTCCTCCAGCTACAGAGCATGTTGCTGCAGCTCCCTGCCTGTGGTCCAGACCAATTAGCACTTTATTTCAGAAACGGCCAGCGCTTTGAATAGTGGGGACCAGATATTGCAGATTAGGATAGCAATTAATTGATAGTGCTTAGAAAGGGCAGGCTGCCTAACACATGCTAATGATACTCTTCACAGAGGCTCACACAATCCCCTATACTTTCCAGTGTGTGTGTTTTTCTTCTTTTTAATCAGTACGAGGAAAAGAAAATAAGGAGGGGAGGGCAATCATATCGCTTTCTAGCTTCATTCACTTCAAAAGAAATATTTCAGCCAGGATGTCTCAGGGTCATTGTCGGCATCCCAAAACGAGCACAGCAAGAGCTGTCAGATCCGATAGATTTTTTTCCCCATCTGCCACTTATTCATGCTGAGTTATACAAGAATTTCCCCACGTTTGGCTTTTTTAAAAAAAGGATTTTCAGAAGTGGCAATCATGTCTCTGGGATGATGGGGAGGCAGAGAATACCACCTGTTCTTTACGCTTCTCTTGCACACGGATGTGCGTGGATGTCCCATCCGAAAATGTCCGACTGTTGCAGAGGAAGGTATGATCAGACAAATGTCCAGCTCAGTGATCTGGTTCTGCCAGACTCTTGCTGAACTGTTGGTTTGCCAAACAATTGCTGCATGCTCAGCTGCCTTTCTTACTGCCTTCGCTTTTCCTCTTGACACCGGTCCTACGAAATTGCTGCCCACCTGCACAAAGGGCGGAAGCAGCAGAGGCAGCAAAATTGTGCGACTTCACTCTTCCGATTCACTTCAGGCTCCAGCTCATTGCTCTCTGCATTAAAGCTTTTGGGTTAGAGCCACCCAAAGGTCAGGAATAAGCAGAATCTCATTTCTTTCAATGGAACAGATCTTAAGGGTGTCCTTATGTCCACTGAAATCAGTATAGTCCTTGAAGCTAGCTAGACCCTTTATCTGGAGAAGAAGCAAAGTGGGGGCGGGGGCATGCCTCCCACAGGACATATTATTTTCACTAATACTTTCATTTGCATGCACACTCTCCCCTGATATATTCATATCTGTAAACATTGGTAGGTTGGAGAATTACATTGCAAAATTCAAAGAAATGCAAAAAGTGTGAATTTAATAGATTCATATGTAAATGCATGGTGAATCAATTTCCTCCTCCATCCCTAATGGTAAATGGTTGTCTGTATTTTTCTAATAATTTCGCTAAAAGGAACTTTGTGTCACAACCTAAGTTTCATTATCAGTGACCTCACAAAATTATAGTTCCTATAGAGTTGTTCCTGCTGTTTACTTTGAACTCTCCTTCCTTCATAACCACAAAAAAGGAACTGTCAATTTTTACTCATGATCTATTGCTACAATCTGCTCTAATTGTATATTTTATCTTTATGAACGCTGTTTTTATTGTGTTATGCGAGTTGGTCTTTGACAGTAATAAATTATCTATCTATCTAACTGTCCATAGAAAATGTTTAGTTTGGTTTCTTTGGCATACAGTACTGCGGAAATGCCATTATTCTCATTTTCATGCTACATACAAAGGAAAAGGGAATTCAATATAACTTCCCAACTCAGTCTCTCCATGAATCCATGAAAGTCCTTGTGAAGCCACAGCTTCATTAGTTCTGAACCATGGGGTGATTCCTTACCACTGTCCTATGAAATTTTCTGCCACATTCTGTCACATTCATTTGTCACATTGCATATGCTTTCTTTGTCAATTTTTCCATTAAAGCATATTGCCAGATTTCATTTTTCCATTCTTGAAATGTTTCTCCACCTTCAGTTTTCCCATTTATTGCTGTAACCTGTCCAGCTACAGCTAAGACAGCAACTTTTTAGCAACATCAAAAGCAGTTAACAATGCAGGTGTCAGGGAAGGTTCTATAGGGTGGCTTGTGATTTTATTACATTCCAGCAAGATCCCTCTGCTCTGAAAAGCCTTGTACTATTTTGCATCCCCACCACATATGGAGGAATGTGCCCAGTTCCAAGTACTCATGTCTTCAACAAATTGGACTCTGTTTGCATTGTAGCTGTAACCCTTTGTATCCATTATATAAAATCCTGAAGAACAATAGCAAGGCAAATGGGAATTTTATCTCTGATCCTTAGCTGTGCTTCTTGAATATAAACATTTACCAGTAGTCACTGTAATGAAGGATTCTCTCCTTTATATTTTGCATCATTACAGGTTGTTATCTCTGTTGTGGAGGTGGGAGGATGATTAACAAAATCAGCCCTCCTGGCAAAGTGGGAATATCCCCACACAGGCACAGTTTAGGATATTCCACACCTTTCCTCAGCAGTTCCTTCTTTGAGAAAAATAAGTGGCTCAAGTAAATGTAAACTAAGCTTTAATAATAAAGAAAACTGTGACAAAATCACATAATGAGAGAAACTAAATACAGCAACATGAGTCAAGTCTGAAGCAAGAAACAAGAAGAGGCAGTTGGTCCCTCTTAACTGAAATTTAACGGAAAACCCAGAAGGGAGGGGCTGATTCTGGAGCATAAGACACAAGCCCCGCCCACCAGATACCAAACATTCTACAGATCAAATTAGACCCCAATATTTTTCTTACAATTTCTCCGTTGTGTTAATGGAATTAACCTCATTCTAAGGGAAAGAGCTGGTCAGAAATTTGGTAGCTAAAGGATAACATTTAAAGCAAGAAATATTCCCAGAAAATAATGAAGGCTACAGTTCTATAACCATTTACTGTATGTGAGACTAAGCCCCATTTAACGGCACTTACTTCTAAGCAGACATGTGTAGGATTACGGTGTAATTCTTCCTGGAAAGTACAAAAGCTATTTTTATTTTTACTAAAGGAAGTTTACTTTAAAGAATTTATTTCTACCCGGAACACTGTGCTTTTAAACAGGAGCAGAAATAAGCTCCTGTCAGAATTCTATATGGCCTCATTCCCTCAAATGAAAGCCACCCTTTTGAAAAGCAGCCTTATATGTCCCAGCCGTCAAATGCATTGAAAGACATCTGGTGTAAAAGGCAACGAAATTACTAGCCAGTTTCACGAGTGCTTCTTCCTTCTTCCACCCCACCCCCCTCCCCCACTCCCACATAAACAGTGACCTTATAATAATCATTTTAACGCTATCCCTCCCTTTTCTAATTGTGGCTCCTCAATGTGACAAGCCAAGAAGCCCATCCTACGATGTGCTGTGCTGAAGCAGTGGCTCACATCAGATTGGGGGTAAAGTTAGCAGCGGCAGCAGTACCAGAGGGAAATTGCATCCCTTTTCCCCTGCCACATGGATGCAACCTCCACCCATAGGCGCCGACTCCATGGGGCTTGAGGGGGCCCGAGCCATCGCCGCCCCTCCCCCAGCCCAAAATGCACAGGATCGGGCTGCATGCCTCCTGCCCTCCCTCCCGAGCAAAAGCTCCCCCCAATTTCCGCTCCGGAGCTGATTAATAGGCGCTATTCGCTCACGAGGAGGCGGCACCACTTTATTTGCATATTCATGAGCTTATTTATTATTCATGAGCTTTCCCGGCCCCCCCCCCAATATTTTTTATAAGTCCGCGTCCGTGCCTCCACCTTTCTCTCCTTGCCCCCGCCACCCCTCGCAATTTCAGGGCAGGAAAGGGCTAGCAGTATTAAATCCCAAGGGTTGCTCATTTCAGCTTTGTCTCCCGTGAAGAGAGCAAGACATCAGCTTCGTTGCTACTACTAATCCTTTCCTCTCCCCCACCCCACTCCCCAGAAAACAGTTAATTAGATGGCACAAGCATCTGAAATTGCCAGTAAAGAGAAAGCGGCAGATTCTGGGTAAGAAAACTTGCTAAGGATTGATAGTCAACACTACCAACCTATTTGGCCTAACTGACTCTGACTAATAGCCCTGCAGCTCCATGTCTGGCCGGTGGTTTCGAACCAATAGGTGAGATTTTATTCATTAGTTAAATTTATATCTCAGGGCGGTTCACAGAGACTGAGCCTGCTCACATGCCCATCTCATCCACTCCCAGACTCCTCTCCTGACTCGCTACTTATCCCCTTGGCACGATGGGCGGGACGTACCACTGTGACCCGCCCTGCTTTGCTCATATTCACTGGATGGGTGTAGGTTCATCTGAACCAAATGGGGTGGGGAGAGAAGACAGCGTTTCTTTCTGGAGCTAACTGAAGCCAGGAAGGTGGCTTGGGACAGACTGCACAAATGGGCCCTCTGCAATTCAGCTGTGTCTTTTTAGAGGTCTTCCAGAAGCACTGTTTTGCTTATATAAAGGTAAAGGTAAAGGGACTCCTGACCATTAGGTCCAGTCGTGGCCTACTCTAGGGTTGTGGCGCTCATCTCGCTTTATTGGCCGGGGAAGCCGGTGTACAGCTTCCAGGTCATGAGGCCAGCATGACTAAGCTGCTTCTGGTGAACCGGAGCAGTGCACAGAAACGCCATTTACCTTCCCGCCAGAGCGGTACCTATTGATCTACTTGCACTTTGAAATGCTTTCGAACTGCTAGGTTAGCAGGAGCAGGGACTGAGCAACGGGAGTTCACCCCGTCGCAGGGATTCGAACCACCGACCTTCTGATCAGCAAGTCCTAGGCTCTGTGGTTTAACCCACAGCGCCACCCATGCTTATATATTTGTCAACAAAACCCAATGCCAGAAAGCGATTGCGGTCGTCACTCATTCCAAGGGATCTGAAGCTGGTAGGATTGCCACTCTCACATCTCACTAGCCAGGGAAGTGGAAAAGAGAGAAAACACTACAATTTGAAGGGCGAAACCTCCCTCTTTTCCTCCCTGATAGAAGGGGCATTGGTGTCATGCCTAACTTTTAATATTGCTGGGAAGACACTCGATTTGACATGTGGTGCAATGAACATGAGCTCATTTAGTGGCATGAGTACAAGGCATACATATGTCAGCAAAGAGACGGGAGGAGGATGAATGCAGATAGAAAAGGCATCAGGCCCACCAGCTGTGGCCTGAACTTTCTTCAGGAGATTGAGACTTCTTCCTTGGCGAGCTGTAACAAGCGGCGCTTCGTAATCAACTCCTTTGAGGACAAGCGACGAATGAGTCAGAGCTCTGAGGTTACACAAGCCTCGCAAAGTGGGGGGGGGGGAGATGGCTGCCTCCAGCAACGAGAAGAAAGCTTTCATTTAAAACCCCAGCAGGAGTGTCTTTTGTGACTTGTTCGGTTTGTAAGAATAATTCGGGAGCTTTTATCAAAATAAAAAGAAACCGCTACACAGTTAAACATGTTCTCTTGCTGAGTGAAAATAATTAAAGCTGGACCCAAAAATAGAGCAGAAAGGCAGGGTTTGGGCCAAGCAGAGGACGCCCTCACAATGTCTCTTCAGTTTTAGTATTAGATTTGTAAAAGAAAGGGCGGGAGTGAAAATAGCCCTGGAAATATTTTTTACTTGGCCTCTTTCAATTCTATTGAGTGGATTTTGGTGCTGGTTGTGCTGCACACAAGTATCTCAAGCACAAACCCTGTAGCACTTTTTCCCACACGAATGGAGCGCAGTTTTAACCACCTAGGACCCCACTGTGATGCCTGAAGCAAAGAACAAGATGGCGTCCCAGTTCCACATACAGAAGCAATGACACTGACAGCTAAATCTTACTTTGATCTTGGAAATGGTGTTGTGTTCCACTGTACCTGAGGGCGAGGCTAGCTTAGGGGTCACAGCTCTGTCTTCCAACACCTTGTGGCAGCTCCCCAGTGCCCATCATCTGATACCTGATGCAGCTGCCTCACTTTGCCTCATGGTAGGACCGGCCCTGACTATAAGAGCCGTGGCGCCTCTGCTGAACCCGGAGTGTGTTGCCCCAATACACACCAAAGAAAAGAACTCTCTCATTTGTTGGAACTGTCCTTGACACTCCATTTGTCTCCCTTATTATACAGTTCAGCACAGGATGAGGAAGCAGTTCGTTTTGCTTGCTTCGGTGCACACACACATATTGCAGCCACAGAGATGTCCCAGCCACAGTGATGCTGATCTTGCCTGGCTGGTTGGCTGCCTTGACCCATGGCCTTCTTCCAATGCATCACAGGCAATTGCAGTGGGAAAGGCCCTTTCACCAAGCGACTGGGCAAAAGACAGCACTCCAGCAAGCCTCGCACATGCACATGCATTCCTCTGCTCATGTGCCACGCATTGGCCCTGAAGCATTTGTGTAAGCGGGAAGCGAGCAGGCACCAGGTGCAGCAGGGAGCAAGTTGCACCAAGGTGTTGGAGGGCAGAGCGGTGTGTGCCTGCCGTACACTTCCTAAGCTCACCTGCAGCCCTCAGGTGTGGTGGTAGAGGTTGTCTCATCACCAGCCTCGAGGCTGAAGATTCAGTTGTCCATCTGGTTGGCACCTGTACATGGAGTGGGCAGGAGAGCACTATCTTAGGCAGATAAATGTTTTCTGCCAGCCCCTTAAATTGGACTAAACATCACTGCAGCAGTGTGAGAAGAAGACAAAGGGGAGTGCAGCTCGCACATCTCTGCAGCAAAACACAGAGGGTTTCCTATTTATGGCTGCCATATCAAAATCTCTCCAAAGGAGGCGAGGAGGAGGAATGGTGGGCTTTGCAAAACATAGCCACTGGAGTTTTGCAAATACAAGATGATCCTTTAAAGCCAGGAACAATATTTTTAAAATGCGAACATCTGGCATCCTTAGCCTCAGGAGTCTATTTTCAAGCACAGGATTCTTATCATCATTCATCTTTGTAAACTTTTTGGAATCACTTCTTTTGGATCATGAAAGCAAATGCTCAGCTATAGTCAAGAATATTCCTATGCAAGTAAGCAGGAGAGTTTCAGAGATGACTCTGAAAATACTTTCAGTTGCTCCAACAGTTGGAATCACTCCAGTTTCTTCATAGCACCTGAACAATGTATCTGACAATAAGGAATGTGCATATTCCAATGCCTCTGGGATTGGGGCAAGGACCATTAGGTAATAATTTTGACTCAGTAATAATACTCGTAATAATTATGCGCTGAATTATGGCATTAAATATTTTAAAACCAAATCTGAAAAAACAGAGTATGTGTTTTCGAACTGAAAACACAAGGAAATCTGTATCTAAAAGGTGCTATACAATCAAATTACTTGTTAGTGACCTGAGGAGTTATGACATAAAAGGAACTCAATTTTCTGTGAGTCCCAGTTTTCCTTCTGTAAAATGGATGACCTGTTTTCCCAGGGTTAGGCTCCTGCTGACTGACTTTCCAAAGGTTGACTTTCCAAAGGTTGGAATTTACCTTAAGTTCCAAAGAACAGTTTCTAGTACTCAGTACCATAGTAAACAAAACAAAACAAAAATATTGGGTCAGTTGGCTTGAGTCTATTTCCCCCCTCAAACTTCCTGTAGATTCTTTCGTACATTGGCGGTCACATGTCCCTCCCATGACACCACGGCAATGTCTGTGGAGGACTGGTGTCACATGATAACATCCTTGGACCCTGCCACACCAAGTCTTCAGAATGAGCCAGAAGTTTCTCATGTCCCCTGCGCAGACTTTTCTAAGAACTTGCCAATTAGTAAAGGAGTATTAGCCTCTCAGCTAGATTCAGTGGCAAGCGTTCCTAATATTTAAAGTTCTTCATGGCAGTGTTTATTATAATTCAGCACATAATTCAGTCCAGTTGCAATGGAAAAGCAGGACATGTAATGTTTGACGTCACCGTTTACCCTCTTGGGAGGTGAATTTATTGACTAGAAAAGAAAAAAGAAAACCAGCACAGGAATACATACTTCTGGACAAACAATCTACTTTGCAGAATCCTCTAGTATTATCACAACAACAGAAGGCCTTCCCACCTTGAGGTATTTGCTTAGTTCACTGCTGGGATTTTTTAAATAAGGATCACTTTGCTATACTCTCTGAGATTTCTTGACTGCTGGCTCTATTACTGTTATCTAACTCTGCCGCTGCCTGGGGGGCATTTAGCTACCCACTTAAACTTTGGGGAAATTATTTTACCCAATATTAGTTTATCATTTTTCCCCCCAATAATGGCTATCTAGGATGAAACGGAGGGAGCTGAGAAGAAGCCAGTGGCTGAGATATCCCCCACCCCCCAACATCCCCGCGATGCCAGGTTCATTTCAAGATGTAATCAGATTTGGAAGAAGTCCCCAAAGAGTTTTCACACGGCTGCTCATAATTAAAGAGGGAATGTGATCTCGGTGGCAGCTCTTGATGTGGTTGGCAGGCAGGCAAGCGGCCTCCAGAATTCATTGCATCCTCAAGAGGCTGTCGGTTCTGTCTGTCGTCACGGATTTTCTTGGCCAGGGCCCAGGGCAGATGAATGCCTCACACTGTTTAATGTTGCAGTGAGAAGGGTGGGGAATGGAAGGTTTTTACAGTGAAGGCTGGGGGGGGGGGGTGGCAGCTAAGAGAAGCAAGAGGAAAGTAGGTTGGAGAGCATCATCTCATTTTTAAAAAAACAAAGCGACATAGGAGGCGGCCTTGTACTGAGTTAGATCATTGGTCCATTTAGCTCAGTAGTGTTTACATGGAATGGCAGTGGCTCTCCAGGATTGATTGATTGATTGATTGATTGATTATTATTCATTTATTGAATTTATATACCACCCTACACCCGGAGGTCTCAGGGCGATTCACAGAAAAGATCAACATAAAAACCACAATATATACAGTGATACCTTGGTTCCCAAACAGCTTAGCTGTCGAACAAATAGGCTCCCGAAAGCCGCAACCCAGAAGTGAGTGTTCCGGTTTGTGCACGTTTTTCGGAAGCTGGATGTCTGACGCAGCTTCCGCAGCTTCAGATTGAGTGCAGGAAGCTTCTGCAGCCAATCATCAGCCACACCTTGGTTTTCAAATGGTTTCGGGAGTCGAACGGGCTCCCGGACAGGATTAAGTTTGAGAACCAAGGTGCCACTAGAATCAAAATAAAAAAAAACAACCCAATAACACACACACCCCAAAAAGAAACATATTTTTAAAAAGGCATAGGATGTCAATCAGATCAACCAAAGGCCTGTTTAAAAAGGATTGCATTTCTATTGCACTTGTTTTTTACACGGCGCTCAAAGTGGCCTACATGGTTCTCCCCTTCCGCATTTAAATCTCACAACAACCCTACGAGGTAAGATGGGCTGAGAGGCAGTGTCTGGCCGCAAAATCACCCAGTGAGCTTCATAGTTGAATGGGGATTTGAACCCTGGTCTCCCAGGTCCTAGTCCATCACTCTAACCACTACACCACACTGGTTCTCAGGGGTTAGAGAGATGGCGTTCTCTCCAGCCCTACCAGGAGATGCTGAGGATTGAACCCAGGAGCTTCTTACATGCAACACTGATGCCTTGCCACTGAGCTATGGCCCTTCCCCAAACTTTCAATTTCTGTTTTGTGATGATATCAAGCCACACACTGTCTTAGCAGCTCCCCCAAAGAAAGCCAGAACATTGCTTCAGAGGGGAGAAGGAGAGAGGACAAAGGTCACTTGACTGCTCCTTAGGAGCTTTCAGCCACACCAAGAGGACTTTCAGATACCTCTCCTTCCCCATTAGCTATCCCCACAGATAGCCTTGCCAGTGTCATATCACCCACACATTCACATGATAAAAAGTCTCAGGAGACTTCAGATTCAGGCTGTGTACATACTCTACATTTAAAGCGCTTCCGAAGCACATTTACCCCCCTCAGAGAATTCTGGCCACCATGGTTTACGCCTCACAGAGTTCCAATTCTCAGAAACCCTTAATAAACTACAGTGCCCAGAATTTTCTGAGGGCAAAGAATGTGCTTTGGATGTGATTTAAAGGTATAGTGTGTCCTTGTCCTCAGACTCTCCAATGTTTTCACTTCCCCGTCCCTGGGTGATCTCCTGCAGGGTGGGCACAAGTTCTTGGCAGTGATGGCTGGTGTCCACTGCAGTTGCAGAAGACAACAGCAGACAGACTGTAGACAGAGACAGAGCAAATGGTCAACTTGTGACCAGAGAGTCACCTGAGGCTCCATGTTGCTGTGACAAAGAAGCTGCTGCATTGAAATGCTGCCCCTCACCTCCCCAGGAACACTTCTAAAGAACCATTTTCAATTGCTCTTCTGCAAATACAATACAAATCCCTCAAGGAATGTTATTCACACCAAGTAAAGGCCTCTTCAGCAACTGTAAATTGCCCAGGGGAAAACTCACTCCTGCTATCGCAATCATCTCATCTTCTAATTGGTAATTGACTTTCTCACCAGTCATTTTAATCCAGGGCTGTCTGATGTTTGCTGGAGATCAGCAGCTGCCTTTTACCCCACCAGATATTCAAGAAGGCACTCCAAAGCTAGCTGGGATGTGTGACTAGAACACCCTCTCTGAGGATGCTACTAATTGCATGGACTTCATTTTTCAGTGTTTCAACCAAGACTTTTGAAAGTTGCTTAGCGGGCTCAGATGTATCTGTGGATTACAATAACCCATATTTAGTGTGTGCAAACCTCAGGTTGCCCCCACTGGACAACATAAAATCAAAGGCAATCGTGTGGTAGCAGAACACATGTTTTGCACAAAAAAGTTCTGCAGACCCTCCAAGTGTCCCCATTTTCCAGGGACAGTCTCCGATTTACAGAAGCCATCCTGGTTTTTTATTTGATCCCGCAATGTTTCCCTTTTCTGTAGGACATCCCTATTTTCATCAGAGAAATGCTGGAGGGTATGGAGTTAACCCACCCCCTAGCCATTTGAAGGCAGTCCTATATAGGGAAGTTTTTTTAATGTTAAATGTTTTTATGTGTGTTGGAAGCTGCCCAGAATGATGATGATGATGATGATTAAATAGGACAAGCCTATTTTCATTGGAGAAATGTCAGAGAGTATGGGTCTGATGTTCAGGATGTGGCATAGAAGCCAACTCATGGGGGCTGAGGGGTCTTTGGCCCCCCAATAAAATATTTGAGGGGGCCAGGGCCCCCAAAGTTGATGGGCACTGCCATTCAAGTGGTGTGTGTGCACCACATCATGTGATTGTGTGGGGCAGGACTCCCCAAATATTTTATTCAAGTTGGCATGTGGTATGTGGCATCTTCTGCTAAAGAATCTCATATCAGAAGACTGGGCAGAGCCAGTGGACCAGTCAGATCAATGGTCTAACTCCATATAACAACACCTAATATTCTTATGTGCGTGGGGCTACCCCACTGTAGGAACTGTTGGGCTCATGACCTCAAAAAACTCGTGAAATAGGTATACATTTTACAGATCCTGCCCCTTCATTGTTTAAATTGGACATTTATCCCTAGCAGTGAATCTGCAGAAGGTTCTGAAGAAATAGCCACCAGGTGCTTCAAATCAAGCTTAGGTTTAACCCTTATATCAGACGCTTAGCAATTTCCCTAGCCTAGAACCGCAAGGTGCTCTCCTCAATTGTCTGGAGGTCAATGTCAAGTGGTATAAATGGAGATGGTAGGTTTGAGTCTGGGTGGAGCTGAGTCGAGGACTCAGAAGGGAGCAGAAGGAAAGAAGGAAAGAAGAAAAGAAGCTTCTGCCCAGATCGCTGCAATGTTTTGAGCCAGCTCTATTTGTTGAAAAGTAGGGATGAGCTCAAGCTAAAAGCAGTGAACTGCACACTCTGACGGGTTCATCTTGAAAAATGAATTCTGCAGCTTGTTCGTATCAGTGCATATTTGTAATCCTTTAACTGCATTAAAAAAGCAAGGTTACTGGAATTTTTCTGGGACAATTTCGTAAGTGTCTCCGCAAAACTGTCCGAGTAAGCAGAATAACAATGGTGAGGAGGGGAAAGTTTGTCTTCCAAACATATTCATGCAGCTGATAACAGCAAAAAAAACCCGAAAGCTTCAAAAGCAGAAACCTGAATAGCTGAGTGGTGCAGTTTTCAACTATGACCTCAAGAATATTGAAGAACTTAGGGTCGTGGTACTATCTGGTACAGTTCTAGGACTGTGGCTGAAGCACACCATGAAACTTGTCTCCAGGGACATGCTATCATGGACATAGAGATATCTATCTTGGCCAGATCTCTGTATTTGCACACTGATACCGACTCTTGGGTAGCATTATCCAGACTTGGACAAGATCAAGTTCATCCCATTTAAGGAACGTGTCTCAGTTCCAAATGCAGGAGTGCCATCTAGGGGGGCCAGAACTCACCAGAACTCAGTTCCAGCACCTCTCAGGTGGGTTCCAGCACCTTTGGGTGAGCGCCATTGCCATTCTAAGAGAACAAGGGAGGCATTCATGGTGAGTCATAGTGTTGGAAAGGACCAAAGGGACATTTAGTCCAAATCCTGTTTTGCTTTGGGGCAGGGTCCATACTACGTACCATACAGTTAAGGCAAATTGAAAGCACATAACTTCCCCCAAAGAATCCCAGGAACCATTCCTTGTCAAGAGTGCTTTGAACAGTACCTTTGTGAGAAACAAACCACAGTTTCCAGAATTCTTTGCTCTCCCTCATTTTTTTGGTCCAGTTCCCCCCCCCCCGCCCCTTCTTTCAGCAGCTGTCCAGCGATTGCCAGGTCTGTCAAGGCAGATCCAGATAAATTTCTGGCCTATGTAGCTAACAAGCTTCTCCTGTTCTGTGTGTGAGCAGGCTACCCTTCCCATTTTGAAATAAATTTTATTTTATTAATAAAGTAAACCGAAGATAAAAAGCATAAAGAAATACTGTTGCAGCAGGCTGAAAGAAGCATAAGGACAGACGTTGTCATTGAACCTTTTCCAAAACATTTCAAAAAATACCCACTTCCCACCATAAACCTGTTAGGCTGGTTTATATGTATTCTTGTATGTTAGATTGATCATAATTACTATGGTCCAAATTTTCTTGATCCATTCAGCTATAGGAGGAGAGATGCTTCCCCACCCCCACTCCTTTTTAGCTATTATAACCTTAGCAGCAGTTATAAGGCTGAACACCTAGGACTTGCCGAAGGTCGGTGGTTCGAATCCCCACGACAGGGTGAGCTCCCATTGTTTGGTCCCTGCTCCTGCCAACCTAGCTGTTCAAAAGCACGTCATAGTGCGAGTAGATAAATAGGTACCACTGCGGCGGGAAGGTAAATGGCGTTTCCATGCACTGCTCTGGTTTGCCAGAAGCGGCTTAGTCATGCTGGCCACATGACCCGGAAGCTGTACGCCGGCTCCCTCGGCCAATAAAGCGAGATGAGCGCCGCAGCCCGAGTCGGCCACAACTGGATCTAAGGGTCAGGGGTCCCTTTACCTATCAAGAATAGCATCTTTTAGATAGCCAAGCAGAAATATTCAACCTGAAATATGTTTTAAATGCATGGTGTGAACACAATCTGTGTTCCGAGAGCCAGAAGTAAATATTTTGCCATAAACAAGGAAGCTCTAAATAGATGATTGTGCTGTATTGTAGATAATAATTCGAAAAGAATTTCCCCTTCCTTTCAAGTGGACAGCACTGTTGATGTGGTAGCGCTGCTGGGGGCAGGGTGGAGGGTGCAGGGAGAGATGGCTAAAGTTGCTTTGTGAGTCAGGTCTGGCAGAAGGTCACAAATCATCCATCCTTCTTTCATGATATCAAACTAGCGCGCTTGCCAATCCAACCCACTCCAGGCCTGTATGTGCTGATGCAGCAGTCTTCCCCATCAGGCTAACAGACTTGGTTTCAATCAATATCTCCTGCTCTGGTTCATCTGAACTTTCTGTTAGATCCTGCCACTTCTATCATGCACAGATCATATCAGAGTGACAACTGTGAAAAACGCTTGGCTGTTGCTTTAATGATAATGAAATGTGGTGTGAGATCTAGCTAAACTAGAGGAAGTTTCTGCCATCTGGTGGTGAACTGAAAGACCAAAAGGCCTGAACGTTTATGTCTTATTGACATGTGCCTGAATTGTTCCACCTTGCCCCAAAGGAGGGTAATGATGCATCATGGGAGACCCTCCAAGAGTCCCTAATTTCCAGGGACGGTCCCGGCTTTACCAGAAGCCGTCTTGGTTTTTGATTTGATCCCAGAATGTCCCACCTTTTCTTAGGATGCTTCAGTTTTCATCAGAGAAATGTTGGAGGGTCTGAAGTTATGGAGTTATGTGACCCCCCACCCCACCCCGGCCAGCCAAAGAGATAACTATACAGCCATTAGAAGACATCTGAAGGCAGCCCTGTATAGGGAAGTTTTTTTAATGTTTATTATCTTTTTATATATGTTGGAAGCCACCCAGAGTGGATGGGGCAACCCAGTCAGATGAGTGAGAGAAGAAGAAGAAGAAGAAGAAGAAGAAGAAGAAGAAGAAGAAGAAGAAGAAGAAGAAGAAGAAGAAGAGGAGGAGGAGGAGGAGGAGGAGGAGGAGGAGGAGGAGGAGGAGGAAGAAGAAGGAGGAATAGGACGTCCCTGTTTTCATCTGAGAAATGTTGGAGGATACATATTGGGGTGTTTGCTTATAAATTTGTTTAGTCCAAGACAAGGGTGAGACCAAGCAAAGGGTTACAGAAGTCTCTTCAACCCATCTTCATATGCAGAATTCAGAGTACAGGCCAAATGGGGCTACCCATTCATACCCTCCATCATTTCTCTGATGCAAATATGAACATCCTATTCCATACCTTCCAATATTTCTCTGATAAAAATAGGATATCCTAAGGAAAAGCAAGTCAGATACCAGAATGGCTTCTGTAAATCTGGGACTGTCCCTGAAAAATAAGGACACTTGGAAGGGCTGATTTAGTAATCCTGTGAGGTGCAGTTCATGACTCTCGCCCAGGAAGGCAACACCTAAACAAACAGAAAGCAAGGCAGAAGTTTCTACAAGCCATCATGTCAGTGCATAGACTACAATGCCGGGTGTGGTTGCCAGTTCCTCTCTCAGTTTGAGGACTCTGCAGTAGCTTATCACACTTTTGGTTAGAAACAACAACAGCTTCTTTTTCTTGATGTGGGATAAGACTGACATCAGTCCAAAGAGACTTATGAGACACGGTAGAGAAGATGGGGGGGGGGGGACATTTATCAAAGCTGTGCAGGTCCAACAAGGCTTAGATTCCAGATAGGTTACGTGATAAGGTGTGGCAGGAGAGAAGCAAAATGAAGAAAAGTCACTATTCTTTCTCAAACATGATTTAAAAGGGAAATGCCAAACTGACTCCCACAATCTCATAACAACAAAAACATTCCATCCAGCTGACATTGAAGTGAGACAGTCAAGCCATCCCCCCCCCCAACTCATAACCTGCAACAGCCCGTTTTGTCCAGGGCAGCCATGATTTCCATAAAGGCATCCTGGGTTCTTCTTGATCCTGGGGTGCCCTGATTTTCCCTGGCCAGCAGATAGAGGCCGAGGCAGCGGCATTGGGAAGGAAGCTTGAGAGTTCATTTTGTGGCAATCCTATTCTGAGCTAGGGCTTAGTGTGTGTGCGTGCGCACGCTCTCTCTCTCTCTCTCTCTCTCTCTCTCTCTCTCTCTCTCTCTCACACACACACACACACACACACACACACCCCTCTGTTTTTGGTCCTGGGAAGCAACAATGAACTGCTAATGATGTGTTAAAATGTAAAAATAAAGTAGTATAAACACCGACAACTGGGAAACACAGGCCTGCGAGGAGAATAGCCTTTACCAAAGGTGTCATGGGCTTTGAAGACACTCGAACTCAGGACAAAAGGGAGAAATGTGCTAAGAGGAAGATACGCTTGGGAAACCCTCGCCGTGATCAACTGCTGCCTATGTCCCCACTGTGGAAGGATGTGTGGATCCAGAATTGGCCTCCACAGTCACTTATGGACTCACTATTAAAACTGTGTTCATGGAAGACAATCTTACTCGGCTACAAGTGATTGCCAAAGGAGAAGAAGAAGGGTCTCAGAATCTAACTTGGAATGAAAATCAATATCCAGATATAGCAATTTGGTACTTTTCATTTATTTCCCCTATTTATAGTTCATCCTATGTTGCAATCATCCCAGGGTGGGAATACAACAGCATTCAGTGTAAAACAAAAATTCAAACAGAATATGCACAAGAACAGATAAAACCAACAAATTTGATAAAAAATCTATACAATGCCACATGCCAACATTTAAAAAAAGCTAGTTCCAGGATTAGAGCCTTTCCTTAGCCACATCCCTGATGAGCTTGGCATATGGCATCTATATCTCCCCAAAGTAGTGGGTTGATCTTCACACATCCTCCTTACACTTTAGCCTCAGAGCTGGGCTCTCACTTTCCACAATTTTAGGATCAGTAACAATTTCTTCCTTGGAAGTGACTCTTTCCCTGATTCTCCAGAAATATTTTTCACCAAGAACAAGTATTCCACTTAAGAGCTATGAACCTGCAGCAATGACCCCCACATAAATAGCAGCTCCAACACATTGCTCTTTTGGAATGAGAGGCAATCCCAAAACGTCAGGGAGCGTCATTCCTTCCTTTGCTAGGATGGAATACATATTCCAGGAAACGAAAATGAGCACAAATGTTCCTGCAGCTATGTCCAGAATGACTCCTGTGAAAAAAAAAGTAAAGATAAAATCTCCATGTTTTCCAGGCTTGGAAACGTTATATAATGGAAAGGCCATACAAAACATGATCACCGCATTCACAATGGAGGCTAATGGCATGAAGTCCTGAGCAATAACTATTTCAGAGGGAAGGGACTCATCATCAGCTATTGCTGTGCACAAAACATTTATCTTCTTAATAGAAATTCTATGAGCAGAACAGGCAACCCAGAGCCCAATCCCTGCAAAGCCAGAGTTGCTGCCTCCCATGATGCTGTCAACATTCTCCATTGGACACCGGGTGTGGAGCAGATGCACATAACACAGCCAAAAAGAGCCAAGACAAAGGCACCTACTTGGAAGTAAGACGCCCTGCACAGCCACCGTACAGGAAGGGAGCCATAATCTGCCTGGGACGGTGCTTTCGCTTGAGTACAGGCAAGGCAGGCAACTGAAGGCATGCTGGAGAAAAACAAAGACAAAAGACAACAGTTAGATACTCAGGTACAATGTCTTGTGGACATCCCCTAAAGTCTGAGCAAATAATGATGCGCAGCCAAAATGCCATGATTCTAGGGCAAATTCTACATTTCCCACTTTGAGACGTAGGAATGGGAAAGTCTGCTGCATCTGCAATCACAGGTGCCAGGAATCACACTCCCTCAGTTTTTCAGTGAAGCTTATGCACATGGACTAGTTCGGGAGCCAAAGCCCTTTCTGCCTAGAGGTTTATGCGCCTAGCCTTTCTCCCCGCAGATGTAGACACTTTGCTCAGACACCTGAGGCAGAAAAAAACAGCACGACTTCACAACCTCTTTTGTTGCATGGACCCCCTTCATGCAAATAAGGGGGGTTTTGTCTAATCCTCTCCTCCTCTGCATCTTATTTTCCCTTCCCTCTCCATTATTCAGACAGGACAAAAGGAAATTAAAGTCAACTCGTTCTTATCTAATGAAACACTGCTATGTTGGTGGACCATTGAATATATGTACCTACATGATATTGGTTCTTCAACCACTCTCTGGTACGCAAGGACTTTTTCCAGGTCTTTCTTACGTGTGTCTGACCTCAGAGAAGACCTGAGAAGACGGAAGCTGGTCTGAGCTGGTCACTGAAGCAACTGCCCCTTGGAGTTCTGAGGCAGTTAGAATGCAGCTTGCGTTGAACGCTCAGAACAACACAAATCATAACTCCAGGGTACTGGTCGTTCGGAACATCTGGCAACTGGAACTTTCAGGGAACTCCATTTTCTCCTTTACCAAGACAGACTGTATATTCAGAGAAAGCGGAATTTTATTTATTTCAACCCTATCTACATGAAAAATACATTTTTGAATGGGAAAACTCTTATATAACTAGTGGGAACTGACCATCTAACCCAGGGATGGGGAGCCTGTGGCTTACCAGATTTTATTGAACTACAAATCCCATCATAACTGACCACTCCCTGTCTATGCTGGCTGAAGTTGATGGGAACAGGACACAAACATCTTCTGGAGGGCTACAGGTTCCCCAACCCTGATCTAGTCCAGTATTTTGACCGAATTTCAGGCAGAAATCTTTTCCATCATCTAACACCAGATCCTTGTAAACTGGAGATACCAGGGCCCAAACTTGGGATCTTCAGCATGCAGACCCCACCACTGAATGAAGAGGCCAAGACTGTACGTTTTTGTATTTCATTACCACTGGGTCCTATTTTGGATTTTCTCTGTTTTTAATGGAATTTTTATCAGGACATTTTATCCTCACAAGTAATGGATTAGGCTGAGGATTCGAAACTGGGTTTTCCTCAGCCTTAGTCCAATACACTAACTACGGTAACCAGTGCAACAGGCAGCCAATGAAGTGGGCTATAGACCAATGAAATATATACTGCAATAAATGTTGATTTGCTTTACTATACCAAGAGCCACTTTGTTGTTAAAGCCTCTTTGTGCTTTAAACACTGCTTACAGTATTTCATCAAACACATGACTCGTCACACCTACAATTCCCAAGAGACACACCCGTTGGATTTCTGCCTGTCTCACCATGGCTAAGGAGTTCCAGAATGGCACCTGATATTTTATTTTTTACTACATTTACATCTCACATTTCCTTCAAGGAGCTCAACGCGACATGCATGGGTTCTGCCCACTCCCCATTTTAACTTCACAAGAACCCTGTGAGATAGGCTGAAAGACAATGAATGGCCTAAGGTTACCCAATGAGATTCACAGGGGTCACAGCAAGGCGGTTGCTGAAAGGCAGTGAGCTGCAAATGTGCCATCGGTAATAACTTTAAGAGATAGAATAAAACTTAACCAGCTAAGCATCACATAGCCTGTTAGAGCCTGGTGTGCCATATCCACCTGCCCTCCCATTAAAGATAATAATAAATACCAGAAGCCTCACAAAAAGAACCCATCCCGCCCCAAACATGTCAGCAAAGCCTTGCAAGAAAAAAGGGAATTAAAGTGGGAAGCTCCCTTTGCAGGGATCCCGTCCTCTGTCCTTAGCATACCAGGGGAAGGCAGCCATCTTGTCTCCCCTCACATAACTCTCTACCCCCCCCCCCCGGCTGCCTTTCAGGCCTCTCAGCACTTCCTCTCCCAGGCGGCCATGATTGAGAAGGGCAAGTGCTAGGACGGCCGGAGGCTTCACTGCCACCAGGACACATGGCATCGTTTCATTTTGTTGTTGCATTTCTATGTGCCCCGAGTGTCATTCTGAAGGGGGGGTGACATTCAGTGCCCCCACCCCACCCACGACTTGAGTCCCAAGCCTACAGCGAGCAGCTACGCCGCCGCTTTGCCGCTCACTATAGGCTTGGGACTCAAGTTGCGAGGGGGGGCACAACAAATGTCACCCCCCCTTCAAGATGGCATCCGGGGCAGACCGCCCCCACCTTCAAACGCCCCTGACTGGGTGCTGCTACATCATACTCATCTGGGAACACCCCAATGTAGTCCTGCATTGAGGCTGAATTCCTAACTCCACTTACCTGAGAGTAAGTCGCAATGTAGTCAATAGGGCATGCCTCTAGGATTGTGCTGAAAAAGTGAGGTCAAACCAGGCAGTTTTTTAAAATAATAATAATAATAATAATAATAATAATAATAATAATAATAATAATAATAATAATGTTATTTGATTTTACAAGTGTAGAGTTACAACAATACAAAATGCATATCCACATTTAGAAATTTCTCTGAATCTCTAGACTTCCCACCTCCCTCCCCCACATGGGCCCTATCATAAACCTTTTCAATGGCATATTATTTCATCATCCAAATTTTATGTCTCTCCATTTTGTCCATAATATCTTCTACATTACAAGTGTTATTGTAATCCTGCTGATGTGTTCATCTGCTTACAGTGGTCTCTCAAGTAAATTATAATTCCCCCCCCCTTCCTTTATTGAACTTTCGGTCTTCTTAGTTCCTGAGCTTTCCAGTCAGTTTTGCCATTTCGGCATAGTTCAACAGCTTAGTTTGCCATTCTTCTCTGGTAGGGACTTTGTCTTCTTTCCATCTCTGGGCTAGTAACATCCGTGCAGCTGTTGTTGCATACATAAAAAGTCTTTTCTGCTCCTTTGGGATCTCGGTACCTACACTTCCTAATAAAAAAGCTTCTGCAAACCAGGCAGTTCTTTTCCAGCAGGAGGAACCCTTCCTCCTTCTAGAACATTCTGTACCTACTTTTTCCATGTATCCCGTTCACGCCTGAAAAGCCTGTGAGCTGCAAATGGAGCTCTCCCCAAACAATAACTAGCTGGTCCATTTCAAGCAGCACACAGGAAGCATAGAATCATAGAACTGTAGAGTTGGAAGGGACCCTGAGGGTCATCAACCCCTGCAAATGCAAGAATATGCAGTTGTCCCATACGGGGATGGAACCTGCAACCTTGGCCTTATCAGCACTATGCTCCAGCAAGCTGAGCTATCCAGAAGGAGACCTCCCCATTCACAAGTCTACTCCATTATGATCTTATTTACATGTGGTGGTTGCCAATTAAAGATTGGAGGCAATGTATTCTCGTGGTTAGAGTGCTGGACCTGGGAGACTCAAATCCCCACTCAACTAGGAAGTGACCCCAAGCCAGTCACAGTCTCTTAGCCTAACCTACTTCACAGGGTTGCTCTGAGGATAAAATGAGGAAGCCAGAACATTTGAGCTCCTTGGAGGAAAGGTCCAATATAAATGCAACATTATTTTTTTTTTAAAGTGTGGGCTATTAGTCACCTAGTATAGATGGAATTTATTATTATCTTCAAGATATTTCCATGAAGGAAGAATGGACAGCACAACAGGTGCTGGGATTTTGGCTAATTGTTTGCCTCAGTGTTGTTTCATGTGCACCACTTCCAGTCTTCTTTGCACCTTGGCTGCTTGTACAAATAAAAAGATCTGTAAGGTAGCCATCGTTTGACCTGCATGTTCAAAACAGCAGCATTTTTCTAACCTCTCTTAAGGAATAGCCTCTTTTCACAGCACTCAGCAAAACGATGAAGGGAGAAACAGATTGTTGCCCTGTTTGCTGAATGCTGCAGCCATACAATAGCCTTTTCACAACAATATATGAAGCTGTGATTGAAAGCAGGAGGCTTTCCTATCAAAACGATCTGTCGAGCTACAGATTTCCTTGATGTTTGTTTTGTGAAGGAGCGCGTTTGCTTTGAGAGTTTTTCGAAATCTATCTAAAGCTCAGAAATGATACCATTCACTCCAGACATTACATCTCATTTTTGGATCCTATATTACTATGGTAAAAGGGGCCGTTGTTCCCAGTAATTTTCTATAGGCCACGGTTGTGGTAGATCCAGGAAGTTCTCCCTCTCTTCTCCCTGCAGTTGTGAGGGTAATTGCATGTGAGGAGAATTGCCTGAAGCAGACTATAGTGATACCTCAGGTTAAGAACTTAATTCGTTCTGGAGGTCCATTCTTAACCTGAAACTGTTCTTAACCTGAGGTCCCACTTTAGCTAATGGGGCTTCCCACTGCCGTCATGCCGCCATCGCACAATTTCTGTTCTCATCCTGAAGCAAAGTTCTTAACCCGATGTACTATTTCTGGGTTAGCGGAGTCTGTAACCTGAAGCGTCTGTAACCTGAAGTGTCTGTAACCTGAGGTACCACTGTATTCTCTGTCTTACCACAAAGCACTTGAGAAAGCAGCAAGTGTGTGTTCAAACAATGTCCTCCCCACTTAATATGCAACCTCTCTTCATCGCCCTGCAGTTACTTGAATCCATGTGTCATGCCCCAACCTACAAACACTTGGAGCCAACGTCATTATGTGCAATGTCAACAAAGCAACAGAAGGATAGGGGAGCAAGTGGTATATTTACTGGCTGTGGTGTTGGAACTGCTTCTCAGGGGCTTCCTTGCCCATCATTCCAGTATTATGTGCATGAAGGATGTCCATGGGGGAAAGAAGCCTTTCACTGGCCCTGCCAGCATAAATGCAATATTGGAGTTGTGAAAGAAGTAATGGGTTGGAGGCTCTCATCTCAGTGATGTTTGTTTCATTTATAATCCCACGTTGCTCTCCCAGGAGTTCAAGGCTGCATAAATGGTTCTCCCCCTCATCATGCAAATCTCCACAACAACCCTGTGAGGTAGCTTAGACTGAGAGGTAGTGACTGGCCCAAGGTCACCCAATGAGTTTCATGGCCAAGTGGAGATTTGAACCCTGGTCCCCCAGGTCCTAGTCCATCACTCTAACCACTACACCACACTGGTTCTTGTTAAGTATGAATTGGAGCAGGTTTAATATAGTAAAAGGAAGGAATTATGATATTCTATACAAATAAATCCAGATATGCCTATACTGTAGTTTATCTGAGTCTTTTCAACTGCTACCTTCCCCCCACCCAAATTTCCCCAAACCTAACCTCGACTGTGAAAATACAGTAAGAGGAAATTGGTGTGTTTATTCGTTTAAACATTAAAACTTTACTAAGGCAAGAGAAGTGCTAAAGTTCAAATAGTTAGCAGCAATGAAATAATGATCAGCTTCAATGGCGGAATGTGCAGCCACGCAATTTGTCTTGTGATGGGCTTGCGGGGGTAGCAGGAAGTCCCTGCTGAAAATCTGCAGGAATAGGAGCTCTGCCTTCTCTCGCACTGGGTCACTCTATGATCAATGCATTAAAGAGTGGAGGAAATTGCTCAAAGGAAGGCGGGAGTTAAAAATACAGCCTTTTTAAAAAAATGAAGCTAGATTTGCTACACATCCTGTGTCTGGGTCTTAGCAATGTGACTGCTGTTTTCATTTCAATATTTCTGAGCAATATTGAAATACTGAGGGAGGGGGAAATGAAGATATTGGTGTCAATAAAACCTGCATTGCTTTCTCTCTCTCTTTTTTAATGCCTCAATAGACGAGTGAAAATGTCATTAAGGTTTAAAAGCAGATAAGTGATATTCTAAGCTGCAAGAGGGAATAGATAATTTAGAGCGAGCACCAAGCAATCTCCTTGTTCACTCCCAAATCTTCCATGTAGCATGTCTAATAGGATTAACTCTAATTGCTTCCAGAATCAACCTGAAACTGCAGCACAGAAAGCTTTCAGGCTGGAATGAAGCCACCAGGCTACTTATCTGATCTCAAAGGCTCCAGCTCACCCACACAGACACAGACAAGTGTTTATCACTTCTTTCAGTTATACAGAGGTGGTGGGCGTTATCGTGATGATCCCAAAGCAATGTGTGTCCAGAATTTGTTGCAGTTTCCTTTCCAGTTCCTGCCGCTACTGATCCCAAACATGCACAGGTATACTCCTAGGATTTTAAACCAGGATTTAGTACTGGATCAGTTGGAAGGGAATCCCAGAGGAAATTTGGCCCGATGGCAGAAATGTGTTTTGCAGCAAAAGGCCAAAGCGGTTGGTATTCAGCAAGGAAGGCTTCTCTGATGGTGAGGTGTCAACTATTAGTGTGAAATAGCCGTGCAGCTGCAGCGATGCACTAGTATTATTATAAATATATGGGATGTTGTGACACTAATAAATCATGGGCAAGGGGTATGGAGAGTGGGGAGAGCAAAACAAGAGGCATTGCTGTGTAGATAGGAACAGCCTATGGATGTGGTGTTGAGATGGCTCGATAGATGATGGTCATATGTCCACCTGGGTTCTTGCCAACCTCTGCAGATAATATGTCTTGGCTAGAAAGGTTACATTTCTCTGAGAGGCCTGCCCAGTTCACTCTGTGGATGAATTGTGGGGGAAACGGCAAACGTACCAATTGTAAGACAAAAGGTATATTTAATTCCCAACATTATTTGAACCACAGTCTCTCCCCAAAGGGAAACAGAGCAACCATACATGTATGTTCTTTGGGACTTCCGGGTTGGCGCCATCGCCGAATGGCGGACTCCCTCCGAGCTCCAGAGGGAGTCTGCTCGGCAGGGGCTGGGTCCTACCGCGCCGGCGACGCGGGGACCCTCAAAAACCACGGGCACGGAGCCCGTGGACATGGGGACTCAGCTGGTACCATCAGCGCCCTCCCGACTCGTGAAGGAGCCTTTTTAAAGGCTACGGATCGGGTGCCGGGGAGCGGCGTGGTACTGTGAGTCTATCGCTTCCCCTGCCGAGCGCAGCCGCATGCCATTCGTCGGAGAGCGCTGGCTTCTTCCATTGGAAATTTGGACATTTAACAACAACCCGTGAGTAATTGGGTAACCGGGTACAAAAGGAGAAAAAAAGGAATTTTTTTCGGATTCGGCACGAGCGGGGGGGGGATCTAAAAAGGAAGTCAGTCCCCTCCCTGATTGTAAACATGCTAAAACAAGGACTGAGAAACCAAGATCGATTCAGAAGTTTATTGCTGACAAAAAATATCAATTCCACGATGGGATACTACAAGAATTGTGCTGGAGGAGAAAAGTCGAGGGTGAGAGGGAAAAGGCAACCCCCCCCCCGGGAACCGGGGCGATTCGGAGAACCTGGCGGCGAGAGATGGAGAGTTTGACAGCTGTCAAAGTAGCTGTCAAATTTTGAGAATACAAAGAGGACTTTGTTACAAGCATTTTGCTGGTTAATTTTGATACAATTGGATATAAATATGGATACAAAATGTCGGGGGGGGAAAGAAACAACAACTTGACTTTTGGATTAGAGGACATAAAGTTACTGCAACCCCCCTAGAGGGGCTTTGAGACATTACAAGTGGCGTATGTGGAAAACTACTCTGGGATGTGTACTGGTCTTAGCTCCTGGGAAAGTAGCAAAACTGAAATATTGTTTTGTCTACAGAGGTGACAACACAATAGAATCTTTCTATTGAAGTAAGGTAGGAACTGGACGTAAGTTTTTGTTCCTGAATAACAAACCTCTGTAGAGATACTAGATTTCAGAATAAGAATGGTTTTGCAGCTGAACAAGACAGAAACCTGAGAAAGTAAGAAACAAAAGAGCAAAGGACCAACTACGCCACGGAAAGAACAATGGGAGGAACAACAATGACCAAGGGAAATTAAAGGCCTCTATTAGACTGGATTTTTGAAATTAAACATTATCAAAACAAGCAAATTCAAAGAATACCGGCAAGATGGATTGAGGAAAATTTGGCTGTGGACTTGAGACCTCCAGGCCGACAACATACAGACTGATGGACATGGGGAATCCAAACCGGGGAAGGGAGGGGGAATTCTAGAATCCAAAGGCTATGTAACCAACTTTTGGAATCTTCTTCTATCTTCTATCTTTTATCTTTCTATATAACTTTGGTATTTTGATTTAACATGTTTTGGAAAAAAAGGGGGGAATTCGTGGAAGGAAACGGGGCTGATCTTGGGGGGAAAATCTTTGTTCTATTTTGTTAAAGATGAGGAGTGTTGTTAAGATTGTAATTTAAATTGGCTAATAGGTACAACATATTAGGTTTAAATTGGGAATGAGAACTTGTGGAATCAACTTAGGGAAAGGGGAATACAGTCGGGAGGGGAAGGAGGGAGTCCCAGAAAGAAGGTTATGAAAATAAGGGTTTAAAATTGGTCTTTCTTTTTCTTTCTTTTCTTTATCTTCTCTATTTTTTCTATTCTGTTTTTATTGGAAATTTTAATAAATATGATTATAAAAACATACATGTATGTTCTTTGAAATGGGGCAAATAGACAGATGGAGTTGTTTTAGATTGGGAATATGGCATGGTTTGGATTCTTGGTGTAGAAAATAATGAACTAGATGGACCAATGGTGTGATTCACTACAAGGCAGCTTCCTGTGTTCCTCACTGTATCAAATTGTGTTGAAGTTCCCACAGTTATGCACACTGTACAGTGGATAAAAA
This sequence comes from Podarcis bocagei, assembly GCF_964188305.1. Classification (NCBI taxonomy): domain Eukaryota; kingdom Metazoa; phylum Chordata; class Lepidosauria; order Squamata; family Lacertidae; genus Podarcis; species Podarcis bocagei. Next base: position 32,864,803 of record NC_138130.1, on the reverse strand, counting down.
CATGAGATCAGTGGGGACAAGAACCACAGCTTTTCCTACTGCTGCTACTCTACTGCAGAATGCCCTCCCAAAGCAGATCCATCTGGCTCCATCCTTGATGTCATTCTGCCAGTGGCGGGTAAACATTTGATTGAAGTGTTGGTAGCTGGATGTCACCAGGAAAAGGTATCTCCGTCAGGCATTTGGGGAGGGCTGGGTGAGCTGAATTCCTTGTATTTGTCCTGATTTCTTAATTATAGGATTGGTCTGTGATACTGCATTTATTTGCTTGCAGTTCACCACCCTGGGATCAAGGTCAAATTTAGAAACATAATGAACAAAAATGAGTGGGCGAATATTATTTTATTGTTGCTCTTGCTGTTGACTTTTAACACTTACACATCACCCAGGTGCCTTTGGTCAGAGAGAGAGCAACTTACCAATAAGCAGCTAGTCGACAAGTCCCAAATGAAAGTTAATTGTTTTAGGAGGTCAGGAAGACTTAAGTGTGCTTAAGTGTGCACACTAATATCAACACAAAAACACACACCATGTCAGAAATGACAGCAAGTTCTAGTTGACCCTGGTCCCTTGGAGGAACAGTCTAATATTATTTTCCTTTCTGAAAGGACTCCGGTGGGCTATTAAAAAGTAACACCAGGAAAAGTAAATATTAGGAGAGATGAGCGCAGTTCATCTCATTGTGCCTTCACCACTAAAACATTAGGTTTGAAAATATGGGCAAACTAAAATGCCGCGACAATAACAGAAGACTTTCAAAGGCTCAGTGTTTGTTCTTCCCTCTGTCACAGTGTCTTCTGGTAGATCTAAAAGAACATCGCTGACCTGATACAGGCAGACTTCGACTGCAATGCTGTAACTCACTTACCTGGGAATAAGCCCATCTGAACTCAAAATATATGTAAGATTGCTGTGTTAAAATGTCGGCCTGGTTTTTGTAATGCAGGGGAAGACCGATAACGCAATATCTTTAATGAGTACAGTATTGCATTTCCTTTGGAACTAGGCACAGAGGAAAGAGTGAGATATCTTAATGAATATCAGTCAGGTTCTTGGCCCGTCTGATTCTACTGCTGTCAGCACTCACTGACTGACTGCAGTTTTCCAGGTTTTCAAGCTAAAGTCTTTCCTAGTCCTGATAAATGAGATCTTTCTTTCTTTTTAAGGAGATTCCAGGGATTGAATCTGAGACCTTCTGCATACAAAGCCCATCTTCCAGGATAATGGCCTGATACGCAAAGTCTCTGTGAAACTGACATGCATGTCATGTTTATTAGCTGGCATCTGTGCATTAAAAAGAAACATTTGTGGGAGTTCAGATGGACGACATTACACATTATACACATGATGATTGCAGCTATCACTTGATAAGGAGAGTGTGAAACTTACCACAGAGTACACAAGCAATTATGCAACTGTGGAAACAAAGCTATGAGGAGGCAATGAGCCTATCATGTTTGGGCAATCAATTAAGTTAAACATGTGATCTTACTGTTTCTAAGGCAATCTATGGGAAACGGTCTCAATGGAAATACTCTATTTCATTGCACACATACATCTCTCTTTTTTATTTTATTGCTGTAGTCATTTTAATGAAGATGGGATCTGTTTGTTTGGGTTTTTTTTAAAAAAGCACCGCTCTTCCTGCTTATTTCCCATTGGAGTTCATAATCTTCTCCCCATGAGAGGCAGTATAATTGGTTGCTATGGAAGTGATTGCAATATAAAAATGAAACGGTCATTAATAACCCGAATAAGAAGGTTACATAATAGCATTTGGTAAAATAAGCATCAGGTTAATAATACCTCTGTGAAGAGAATAGCTTCACAAAGGATTTGGAAGGATGAGTAGCTCATTCTCTAATCCCACTGTCAGTTTGTGCTACTGAGGTAAAGAGGGAGGCATGACAATACTTGTGTTAGCGAAGGCAGATAACGCAGATGGAGTCCAGAGATAAAAGAAATCCTGACAACAGTTTCCTGAAGAAGCTGAACATAAATAAGGTATAATTTTAGGATAAAGAAACAGAGGTTTGTTTTTCTGACTTCAGGCCTTATACATAGCAGGGAGACAGTCAACCAAATATACAGAAGAATAACTCCCTCACAACTGCACAGCCAATCAGGATGCATGCTACATCAACAAACATTGGCCTGGTTGCTAAGCCACACCTCCTTCTCTTCCTCCTCCTCCCTCCCCTAACTTGGTTAGCTAACTTACTGATCATTGAAGTGAACCTTAAATTATAAACTAAATGATTCTTGCTGCTGCACTTCTTACAGGTTCAACAAAGCAAAGTCAAATGTTTTTGTCCCATTTTTTCAGAAGCATCCTGTGTCACATGTAAAATGTCATTCCACTGGATGCCATTTAGTTACTGTACCTCATTCAATTTCATTTTCACTAATTTCAACCTATCCATTTTCTGCTCTTATATATCTTGTTTTCTAAACACCGCTGAGATTTTGGTGACTTTCTGCCAGTCAGAGTAGAGAATATTGGGTCACATCTGAGGTGGGGAACCTGTGGCCCTGCATACATTATTTTTTATTATTATTATTTATTGAATTTATATACAGTTGTACCTCAGGTTACTGATGCTTCAGGTTACAGACGCTTCAGGTTACAGACTCCGCTAACCCAGAAATAGTACCTCGGGTTAAGAACTTTGCTTCAGGATAAGAACAGAAATCACGTGGCGGTGCAGCAGCAGCGGGAGGCCCCATTAGCTAAAGTGGTACCTCAGGTTAAGAACAGCTTCAGGTTAAGAACGGACCTCCGGAACAAATTAAGTACTTAACCCGAGGTACCACTGTACTGCCCTATACCCAGAGATTTCAGGGCGGTTCACAGAACAGATCACAATATGTATAAACAGGATTGATAGAATGTCAATCAGGTCAACCAAAGGCCTGATTATAAAGGAATATTTTTGCCTGGCACCTAAAGGTGTATAATGATGGCACCAGACGAACTTCCCTAGGGAGAACATTCTACAGATGGGGAGCCACTGCAAAAAAGGGGGGGCTCGTCTCATGTTGCCACCCTCCAGACCTCTCGAGGAGTAGGCACACGAAGGACACATTGTTTAACTCCAGCTCCCCTTAGCCCCAATCAGCCTGCCAGTCATCGAGGATGCTGTAAGTTGTGATTCAGCAATATCTGGGGGATCACAGGTTCCCTACCATCTTCATGCTACATGTTACAGGGAAATATTATTGATAGCGAGGGATTTCAAAGACCAATATACAAGGCACAACTGGATTTTTAAAAATAGAAGCAGCCTTTCAACCCAGAACTAGACACAGTACTCCAGGTGGGGTTTGATCAAGGCAGAACAAAGCAGGACATGTCTTCCCTTTATTGGAAGATTATACTTCTGTTGATGCAGCCTAGATTAGCATTTGCTTTTTGGGGGGCTGTTGCATCAAACTATTGATTCAAGTTAAGTTTGTGGTCTACTAAGACCCCTAGATCCTTTTCACATGTACTACTGAAGGAGTGTCTTCACCCCCATCGTTCTACCCGGACACTGAGGTCCAGCGCCGAGGGCCTTCTGGCGGTTCCCTCACTGCAAGAAGTGAGGTTACAGGGAACCAGGCAGAGGGCCCTCTCGGTAGTGGCACCTGCCCTGTGGAACGCCCTCCGACCAGATGTCAAAGAGAACAACAACTACCAGACTTTTAGAAGACATCTGAAGGCAGCCCTGTTTAGGGAAGTTTTTAAAGTTTGATGCATTACTGTATTTTAATATTTTTTTGGAAGCTACCCAGAGTGGCTGGGGAAGCCCAGCCAGATGGGCGCGGTATAAATAATAAATTATGTATTATTTATTTATTTACTGGCAAGGCAAGTGTCCCCAGGCTGATTCTTCCTTCCTGCCTAGGTGCAGAACCTTACATTTGTCCCTATTGAAAGGTGTTTTGTTAGTTTTGGCCTAGTTCTCCAAACTGTTACGGTCATTTTGAATCCCGATTCCATATTCTGCAGCATGAGCTCCCCATCCCAGTTTGATTTCACCGGCAAATTTGATGAGCATCCCCTCAATTCCATCATCCAAGACGTTGAACAACAACGGGCCCGGGACAGAACCCTGTGGTCATTTTCTTCCAGGATAGTGAGGAACCAGTGTGGTATAGTGGTTAAGAGTGGTAGTCTCGTAATCTGGTGAACCAGGTTCAATTCCTTGCTCCTCCACATGCAGCTGCTGGGTGACCTTGGGCTAGTCACACTTCTCTGAAGTCTCTCAGCCTCACTCACCTCACAGAGTGGTTGTTAGGGGGAAGGAGATTGTTGGCCGCTTTGAGACTCCTCCGGGTAGTGATAAAGCGGGATATCAAATCCAAACTCTTCTTCTTCTTCTTCTTCTTCTTCTTCTTCTTCTTCTTCTTCTTCTAGTAAGCACTCTTTGGGTTTGGTCATTCTACAAGCTACAAATCCACCAACAGTTACCTCACGCAGCCCACATTTTACCAGCTTATCTGCAAGAATATCATGGAGGACTTCGTCAAAACCCTTACTGAAATCAACCGATTCCTCTCACCTTGGCATACAGGAGCCCAGTCCCTCGTTGGATGGCACACTGGACTGCTATAGCATTCATTCTGAAGCCATATGCATTGATGGGTCAAGTGTTTGATCATTTGATTATTTGTGGCATTTAATGCTTTCTGGTTTCATTACTTCATCTGGGCAATCCTCATAAAGTAAATGTATCAGCAGCTCATAATTGTCAATGTATGAGAAGATGGCAGGCCTAACAATAGGCCTCATTTCTGAAGGCACTGCCTGAGCCAGGAAGAGACATTGCCCTGTCTCCTCTTAAAGGTTCTTTTTCAATTTCCATAAATCCATGCCAGAAGACGGGTAATTTTCAGAAGACATGTAATTTTCTGCTGGCTAAATTGCAAGGAAATTAATTGGCATTGGAGAACAGCCTCTTTTAAAAGGATTGGTGGGATATCTGGCTGTGGTAGGCTTATGCAACAGTATTTTTATTTTGATGGACTAAAAAAATTATAAGAAATTAATTGTGGCACTCAGAATAGCTAAGCAGTTACTCTTAAATATTTTAAATCCACACCTGACTATAAACCATACACTATTGGCATGGACCCTGACCTGTTCCCGTCCCAGTCCCTGCTCAGTCACTAATCCCTCTGTGGGTATCAGTCTTAGTGGTCACCCATGGTTCAGGTGCATCCACCATAGGTTCAATATTGTGGGCCCCATTCTGTGAAACTGCCTCTCAACTGAGATCAAATAGTTCCCCTTCCTTGCCAAATTTCAGACCCTCAGTGAAGACTTTCAAAAACAATGGTTTCATCAAGAAGTCAACGAAGCTTTTCTGATTTTATGGTTGATTTTAACTAATTCTGTCTCTGCTTAATTTCTCTTGTAACCTCAGTGTACACTGCTTAAACACTATGATGTTAAGTGGTATATAAATGTAAGAAGAATAAGTATAAGAATAATATCAGAAGTGACAAGGAGCCCTGGAGGGTTAATGTGTCTATTGGTAGCAGCAAACACATCCTTCAAGTTCATTAGGGGCCTTGGACAATGAACAGATGAGCAAAAATGGATCTCCTAAAATTCTCCATGCTATTTAGGAGGTGGTGAAATGCTGGACAGGGTGGGGGGATTTCACAGAATCATTTTTTGAAGGAGTTGAAATTCTTCGACAGTTGGGTAGGAGCCAGAAAGAAAGAACAATCTTAGAGGATTTCTCAAAAATTCTCTGCTGAGAAAGCTGGCTCACTTAAATGTTGGACTATGGACTGAGCACAATTAACAATATTAAAATATCCTGGGCTGGATCCATATTTGTACTCAAACCCCCACCCCACCCCCAAAAAAACCCTGCCCTATGTGTGGATGGAAAGGCTAAGAAGAACATTGTGCTTATCATGACTGTGGAGAGATTTTTGGAGAGATTTTGGCTCAGATCTAATAATGACTCTTTTGTTCGAGACAAGTAGATACATGCCTGTACCAGACAACCCAGGGATGTTGCAGTGTGAGGCAGAAGACTCTGGTGAAGAAAGATTTGGGATGCTTCCTTGGGGTGAGAACTGTCAACATTTTATTTGGGGCCCTCTCAGCTGGAGGAGACAGCTCTGCTACTTGAAGGATGAGTTCCCTGCAGTACTCCTGTCTCCGCAGCCTCCCAAAAGTCAAAAAACGGCAGCATTAGGAGGTGGACCTTACCGCACACTTGCAAAGACAATACATTGCCTTTGAAAGAAAATGCTTTGGCCAGCAAGAGCTCCTCAGAGCTGTCCAAGGTCCTGTAGTTGTCCATTTCTTGTCTTAGGGCTTGCCCACAATTCTGCTTGTCCCTTGCCATGGGTCTGAGTGGTTTTCTGTTCACACCACCACTTTCCCTGGAGATACCAGTTCTTTAGCACAGAATCTGAGCTCTGAGTCAATGTTAAAGACTGGGTTTTCCCAGGGGAAAGTGGCTGGACAAGCAGGAGTCTGCATGAGCCCTTTCTCTGGACACTGCCTGGTTCCCCTGAAAACCTGAAGCTCCCATGGAACTGGATGGCTGTCTTTCTAGCCCTATGGTTTTGCTTCAACAAGGCTTGTTCTTCTATGTGCTTGATAATTGTTTCTTGAGCAATGCTTTCTGCCAGTTTTCCCAGAAGAGATGTTCAACTAATCGGCTTTCCTTAGCTTTGGCATGTTCCTTTGTCTTTGGTCCTGTCTTCTGGCTTGCTCCATGATTCTGCCTCATGGCTTGTCCTTTGATCCTTATTTGCTCTTTGATCCTCACTGCTGGCTTGGTTCCTGACTTCCAGCTCCTAGCCCAATCCTGACTCTATCTGCCTATCTCTACCTGTGTTTATATTTGTATAGGACAAAGGAATCAAAATTGCTCCTAGCCCCTAGCAGGAAGATAAGTTGTGAATCACAATTGGGAGAAAAGCTTTCTTCACATTCAGCCTTCCCACTGTTGTTCCATAAACGGCATGACAAAAGGGCATGACATCACCTGGAAAAAGTGAGCCTTAATGCTGAGGCAGGCATCTTGTTCACAGAGGAAATATAGGACACAACCATTCATGCCTTTCTAGGACACTATGGGAGCTTGAGCAATCAATCCCAGACTCAATCAGATGTGAAGGAAGCAAGGCTATAACACGCGTAGCGATGCATGGCTGTTTTGGAGATGCTCAGTAAACATCTGGCAGAGATATGAATCAATGCTAACCTTGAGATCAGCCCCGAGTTTAAAGAAATGGCATTATTTCGTTCTGATGAAAAGCTAAGATTCTCAGCATGCCCCAGAGCACCCTAGCCTAACAACATTTCATTCTTGTTTTTGTATCTATGTAGTGAGAAATAATGGGGGAGAAGCATTGGTTGGGTTCACAGCAGGGTTGCTTCCTGCACGGAGTATCAAAGAGTTCTCCTCGGTCGCATTGCCAAAGAGTTCTTCTCAGCTATGTTTGTTCCATAATTCCTTACAAATGTCTACTGAATTATATGAACCTACAGTTGCTTCCTTACAATGCAAGCAACTGCCCTAAAGAGCTGCTTCCTACAAAGGAAGCAGCCATCTCCTCTAAAGCAGGTGGGGCCAAACTTCAGATTTGCAGGAACTACTTTGAATTTTACTTGAGGTCTGCCAACTGGTACCAGATGGGAAAGGGTGCAGATCCAATTACCTGCTGTCCCCAGCAAGCCCTTGACTCAGATGACCTGCCTATGCATGTATGAATGAGAGAGAATGAGAAACTGAGAGAAACTCAAACTGACAGACTTGCCCATCCCTAATAGAAGTGAGTCCCACTATGTCTATCACAACATCTGCTCACCTGGGACTCCCGGTGGGTGGCCATTGCTTCATGGCATAGCTGTGGTGGGTCCAGGGAGGCTGCCATCTTCCGGCATGGCTGGGCGATGCGATACCAGGTGCTGCCCACTGTCAGGGACATGGCTGAATTGAACGACGGGGAAGAGTCAGACTCAGGAGATGAGTGATTGCTAGTACAAAGTGAGACAGAGTCCAACTCTAGAGATGAAAGATCGCAGACAGAGCAGGAGGAAGGGGGCTCAACCCCACTTCATCAATAGTTCCCTGACTCAGCTAGAGCAGACACAGACAGCTCACAATAAGGGGGAGGGGAAGAGATAGACAGTAGTGGGAGGGTTGCTAGGCAACCAGCAGAGAGACAGTGGACAGAGCGTTCATCTTTTGAGAGTGGGGGGGGGGATTCCACCCTCCTCTCCATTCCCAGAGAGCTGAAAAGGTCAGAATGCAACGGCAGTGCAAAAGGGGAAAGGCTGGACTTTGGTGTCCTTCCTGCTGTGACGAGGGCAGAGACTCAGACTGATCAGCTCATTTCAAGAGTGGCAGGCTGGGAGCCACGCTCTGGGTGTAATTTATAAATAAACGTACCATAAAACTGCCAGAGAGTCATTAATTCTTATTGAGGCTTGCTTGCCTGCCTGAGATCATTACACCCACCTCCAGCTGCATCGGACCCTCAGGTAAGGGCAGGCAGCCAATCTGAGGAAGGGGCTTGAGGGCTGTGACCAGCCTGCCCCTAGCCCATTTAAGGGGGAGGCTGTGTCAGCTGCCTTCTTGGCCGATTGTAATGGGATTTTTCCACCAACCCACCCAGCCTTTAGGGGCCCACCCAGGGTGGGGTGGGAGGGCCAGGAATGTTGCCTATGGACCTTGCTATGGTTTATTTGGTCGTCGTATTCAGAACCAGAGAGGAATTTTTTCCTGCAAGCAAATTGGCCAAGTTTTTGCCTACCTCATAGCAACCGTCACAACTTTGGCGGATAAGGCATTGGGCTGGATCCTTAGTCACAGGGGTACCCCGTTAGAGGGGTCCGGGGGGGTGTGACTGGGGACCAGTGGGCCAATGCATCTCTCCCAATGTAGAGGGTTGTGGCATCTAATCCATGTTGGGGGCGACTCCCTAGCACAAGTTTGACCCCACCAGGATCTTATCAGGTAGCAGGCAGGCTGTCTGATGCTGGATACATGCCCAATTTCTTAGCCAGACCCACTCTTTCCTGTATTCAGTAAAGTTGTGGCCTAGTTCAACCCAACACCAGTCTCCTGTGTCACTATTGTGGCCCTCCCTCCACCTGCCACAGCTATTATGCACCTGTGGAAGCAAGTAAGTTCCACTGAATTCACTGGGGCTTCCTCCTGAGTGGGCACATGATTTGTTGCTTTTATCTGCTCTGTTTAGTGACTTTTAAAGGAGCATTTGGCTTCTGATTTATATTTACTGTTGTTAACTATCTTGAGGCTTCGGCCTCAATGTGAGATATGCATACAGAAAAGGGGGGAGAGAAAAATAAACACTAGAAAAGTGGTTTGGGAATAAAGAGCATGATCAAGACAAAGTCAGGCATTTTAAAGAACTTTACTGGAATCTAATTCTCTCATCCAAATCAACTGGACTTCAGTGTTTAAGTCGGCGGTATCAGGCCCATATATAATATGAAGTAGTAATGAAATAACTGGAACATGTTTTGTAGTTTAATCATAGGCTTGCAGCAATGCGTCCTTGTGAATTATAGGAATAAAATATTGGGGGGGGACCCAAATCTCTATATTTAATGTCATTCCCCTCCCCGTTTTTGGCGTCCACATTCTTTAGTTCAGCAATGAAAATTACATGTTTGGAGGGAACATCTGCGTACAATCCCTTAAGGAAAATACCCTACCAAAATGTGTATACACATTCAGATGTTCCACAGCAGAATGACGTGCATTGGTCTCAAGACAGCCATTGTTTCCCTTTCTGTTTGGACAATCCCACTTTGCCTTATGCAACCAGAATCTGAATATGCAACTAAACGTAATTAGGCATAATGCAGCATGCACTAATGAAGCAGTTTTAAAAATAGAAAGTGACATAAACTGGGACTGACTCGTGTTTCCCAGGATGATTAAAACCATGCACTTTTATTTCTTTTTTTTACCTTGGAAAACCTACTTTGTGCTATCTTTGCCAAGGTCTATACTCCATGCAAACGCCTGCCAAGTCTCTTGATTCTAGTGCTTACACGCACATAATATATATAATCAGGAAAGTCATATTCTGAAAGGGGCTGTAGTCAATATCATCTGGAAGAGACTACTTTGGCTGCCCTTCGTTGTTGATCTTTTGTTGTTTTCCCCCCTCTCTTTCTTTGAGAATAAAGTTTTAAAAATATATCTTTGGGCCCCTCCAGGCATTGCTTTCCAGTGTGCATTCGGGACAATTTTTGCTCATGATGGCGTTGGGGGTGGTCCAACTCTCAATACCGTTTGCACTTGCAAACATTTTGGGACGGAGATAATGTTTTGCTTTCAATCAGCGCATGTCCTGTAATCCCCTGCTTGAAATCCTGTCACTTTTCTAAGCCACAGATAGCACAGATTGTTTGCCCTGCTTCTATTGCGCTGTAGTGCGAGAGTTTTCCTTGCAGGTGGCAATAGCGCAATAACACTGAGGAATCATCGCAGAGCGACAAATAAAGTGGAATCATGTGTGGACAGTGCAATTTAAATCCACCACTAACGCGCTATTGACATGTTGCAGGATACCCCAGACACACACACACCCCATACAAAGCATGGGGGAGCCTTTTATTTTAGGAACATTCATGAGTTTTTATCCCATAGATCTCCCCAACTGACATGTTTATATGAGACTTTATTGTGCACTGTATACAAACTTAAAATGAACATTATTTTCCCCATATGTGTGAAAATACCCCCATACCCCCAAGGGATACCCAACACCACTCAGTGCTTTTTGTGCAGTTCTTACCAAGTTTGTTCTACTAACTTTCCAAATTGTTAGCTATTTCTTTTCTTCAACGTAGGCGCTGCTGTCAACATCCTTCTCCCTCATCAAATTTCTATTTTCTGCCTTCATATTCATTTCCCCCCATAACATTTTCCACAGCTTCCCCCCCCCCCAACATTAGATAGGAACGCGCTCTAAACCCGAGCACCGTGTGTATAGTTTTCTAATGGCATTGCTTTCTGCTTTCCTTATATTTATAATGCTTTAGCTTTCATCCCTTGAGATACATTGCTCCATCGTTTTATGATTTTTCGTTGTTATGTAAGAACTATTACCTGTCTCCTAGGCCTTTGTCATATCTTCGCCATCAGTCTCAGAAATTGTTCTGCGGTTCAGCATGCACCTCTGTGTTCTCTCGTAAATTCGAGCAGGGTATTTTCAGCTGTATTTGTTTTTCAGACCACTCACTTCCCAACAGTCCTCAGCTATCCTCAGCTGGCACTTCTACTCAGTCTCTCCATTCTCTCAGTGATGTCAAGTGGGCAGCTTGCGTTCAGCTCAGCCACTTAATTCACCACCATCCATAACCTTTATTGGGGACAGACCATTTCCCCCATGTTTCACATTATCAATAGAGAGCTTGTTATCCAAATAACAATAATTTTGCTGTTCACTTCCAGGTGACGGGCAGATTGTTTGGCCACGCAGAGGAATTCCTGGTGCTTCTGCCCAGCAACAACTTGGCCAGGCTGGTGGGATGTGCCAGATCTGGGATTTTTTTGGGGGGGTTGATTTGAAATTAGATTTTACAAATTTACAAATTTGAAATTTGTTTGTTTTTTTTACATTTGGTTTTACAAATACAAAATTATAAACAACGAACGGAAAAAGTATCCATATAACAAGATTCCTCCTAATCCCCAGACTTCCCCCCACCCCCTCCATGGGGTCCCATTTTAAACATTTATTACTACATATTCTTCCATACTCCAGTTTTTATATCAAACCATATTATCCATGGTAATTGTTACACTACAAGTGAATCAAAATCCTGCTAATGTTTCCATCTATTTACAGTAGTCTCCTAAGTAACTCATAATTTTTTCCCATTCTTTTATAAAGCTTTTATCCTCTTGGTTTCTGAGTTTTCCAGTCAGTTTTGCCATTTCAGCATAGTCCATCAGCTTAGTTTACCACTCCTCTCTGGTAGGGACTTTGTCTTCTTTCCATCTCTGGGCTAGTAGCATCCGGGCGGCTGTTGTTCCATACATAAAAAGTATTTTCTGTTCTTTTGGTATGTCAGTACCTGTAGTTCCTAATAGAAAAGCTTCTGGTTTCTTAACAAAGGATATTTTAAGCATTTTTTTTCATTTCATTGTATATCATCTCCCAGAAAGCTTTTTTTACCTTACAAGGTAAAAGGTATGGGAGTTTTACATCAGGCTTGAGGAAAAGCGATTGGGAAAAGTGGGAAACCATCTGAATTCCATGCAGAAGTCCTCTCATTCCATCCCAGTTAGGGCTGGGAATGCTCCCTGTCTGAAACCCTGGACAGCCACTGTCACTCCAGGTAAACAGTGCAGATCAAAATGAACCAAAGCAGCAAGGGATTTGCTTTATTCTGTCTCCTGAATTCCAGGACCAGGAAGCTTCTGGACTGTGGTAACAGCATAATCAGATCTAACTCCATGCTGTTCTTTCTTCCAGCTGATAGTCCCCAATGGTGCAGGGAGCAAGAGGTAGCAAGAAGACAATCACACACCCTATTCAATTTATTTATATGCCACCCATCTGACCCCAGCTGCTCTGGGCAGCTCCCAACAAAATATTAAAAACACAATAAAACATCAACCATTAAAAACTACTCTGATCGTTATAGCAAAAGGGGGGAAACCCTATGTAAAATCACATAGACAAATTTTGTGCTCTACAGCGCCATCTGGTGTCGAATCTTCACAATGGCGTTGCAACAATATAAACTGACTGAGTGTAGCTCTCACTATGCACCCTACTCCCTCTTTTTCACTGTTCCTCTTTGCACCCAGTTTCTGGGTTACTTCCGCCCAGTATTTGCAAATGGGCACCCAGAGTTCACCAGTTTCAGCTACTTTGCATCACTGATAGAAGGGGACTGATGAGCTCTGTAGTCTCAGTAAGCTGTAAAGAAAGTAAACATTTAGATGGACAGACAGAACAGCCAGCAGCTGCAAAAGCGCCATGCTAAACAAACGCCTTATAAGCTGCCTGCCATTCACAGAGTGGCAGCTGATAATTAGACTCCTTAATCATTTATCTGGGGTATTTTTTTTAAGCTGATTAAATGCTTGTTCGCTGCCTGATAATAGCTGACAAATCCCAAATACGCCAGGACAAAGCACGACTTTATGTAGTCATATTTTGGAAACGTTGTTTATGCTTCGCTCCTTTTATTAGCGCTGTTCTGTTAATGAGCAGGGTAATTGCTTACAATGGAAGACGTGGCAAAATTATGTTTGGGTGCCGGGTGGATTAGCTGAAGGCTGAGGCGAATGGAGTGCGTGGCCGCTCATATCTTGCGCTGCTGAGCAATGGCTGGTGAAAACCTTCCTCCCATTAAGACACTCCTTGCATGTTCACACTTGCAATATTCAGCCACTTCATGACTGCTGCACCAAGTGGTTACACACACACCACAAAGCAATCAGGATAGATGGAACCGTCATGTCACCCAAAACACTGTGCCTTGTGGTTCATCTAGAAGATGATTATAAAAGACCTCCAGTTCCAAGGGTGGTTCCCTCTTCCCAGGAAACTCTGAAAATTGTAGTCCTGTGAAGGGAATAGGGGTCTCCTAACAATTCTCAGCACTCTTAGCAATCTTCAGTTTCCAGAATTCTTTGTAGAAACTGTTTAAAGTGGTATGATCACATGTATTTGCTAGCCATTGACCTTGACAACTCTTTTTGCTGTTGTTGTATTTTGTTTTCATGGCATTTTATGTTTTCTTGAAATGGATGTTTCCTTGTATGCTGCCTTGACATTTTATGAGGGGACAGCCTATAAATATTTTTCTAAATAAAGGCTCCAATTTATGGTTTCCAATAGATAAACTGAGAATTAAAGTAATGCTAATATAGAGTATAATTATACTAAAACCTTTTACCCAATGGGGAAAAAAATAGTTTGAACTAAAACCTTCATGTGTCTCCAATAATAACTGTGCAGCTACTGTATAGCATATAATGCTATTCTATACATCACAAATGGATAAATGTCTTGCAAGAGAACATTTCTTGATCAGAGCAAGTTGTTAAACTAGGTAAGAACAATTCTGAAGAATGTTTCCCTTGGAACATCATATAAAAGAAGTTTCAATATACACTGGTATCTCAGGTTACAGACACTTCAGGTTACAGACGCTTCAGGTTACAGACTCCGCTAACCCAGAAATAGTACCTCGGGTTAAGAACTTTGCTTCAGGATGAGAACACAAATTGTGTGGCGGCAGTGCAACAGCAGCGGGAGGCCCCATTAGCTAAAGTGGTATCTCAGGTTAAGAACAGTTTTAGGTTAAGAACGGACCTCCAGAACGAATTAAATTCTTAACCTGAGGTACCACTGTATAATAGATTACATTCTCCACCTATTTCTAATTACAGGTGCAAATCTCTTGGGAGACAAGAATCCATATCTACATGGGAAAATGTAGGCATAATTCTTAAAAAGCCCCATGTGGAAGGATATAGTCAGTTCTTCTAAATATCTAGATCTTTGATGGTCCTTTTGAGAGAGCAGGTGTCAATGGGAAGATTTATATTCTTGTGGCAACCTTTGTCTTCCAGCTTGCTTTTCATGTCTCCTGTCCCTTAGTTCTTCTTTATCGGTGTGATCCAAAAAAGCTTTGGGCAGATTAAACATCTGTGGCAGATTTTGAATAATGTCACTATGATTCTCTATGTTTCTTGTGCAGATCCCACAGGTTCTGCCGGTACAAGGGGACTTTAGCTGCAATCCTAACTATGCCTACTCAGAAGTCAATTCCACTGAATTCAATGTTACTTATTCCCAGGTAAGTGAAGTTAGGATTCCAGCCTTAGCTGGTATCATGTTCTCACCCAGCCAATGTAAATTGAAGGTAGAGGTAAAGGGACCCCTGACCATTAGGTCCAGTCGTGGCCGACTCTGGGGTTGCTGCGCTCATCTCGCATTATTGGCCGAGGGAGCCGGCATACAGCTTCCGAGTCATGTGGCCAGAATGACTAAGCCGCTTCTGGCGAATCAGAGCAGCACATGGAAACGACGTTTACCTTCCCACCGGAGCGGTACCTATTTATCTACTTGCACTTTGATGTGCTTTCGAACTGCTAGGTGGGCAGGAAAATTGAAGGTAGGATTGCACTATTAATTTGGTTAGTGGCTAGACTTGCTTAATCATTCAAGAGTAGTTTCGTTGACTTCTATATTGTATATCTATTCTGTATGTTTTCCTGAGTTGTTGAGTAAGGTTTTGTTTTGTTTTGTTTTTGCCATGAGTGATGGCCATTGTTCAAAAGGGGCAGTGGAGCCGTACCTGAAACAGTTCCCACTTGAAAGATGGTGCCAATGTTTGCTAATTTTCAAATAAATACAAATGCATTTTTCCTTCCAAAACTCAATCTGGGGGTGGATGAGAGTTTTAAATACATCTGCTCCATTAGAATTTTGTTTACATAATTACCATTCTGCTGCTGGGAAGCAGCTGCTTCTAGCTGCAGGTGCAAAATCCTGGATAACGCTTTCACACCAACGGGTTTTTTTTAAATAAAATAAAATAGTGATGCTAACATTAATAATTTAGGAACTCAGGATTCAATCTTGTGCCCAGGAAGGCAGACATGCTTAGTTCTACTAAGGCCAATCAGCTGTAGCCCACATGGCTGGGTGCGAAATCACAACCCAACTCTCGAAACCAAATCACTGGATCCTCTTTTTAAAAAGATTTCTACTCTGTACATTGATCTATTGTATCTACCTGCTTATGAACACCTGTGCCCCTCTTGATGTAATGGGCTGCATTAGCCTTCCCATCCCTGCCTCTTCATACTTTAAACAAAATTACAAAATTCCTTCCAGTAGCACCTTAGAGACCAACTATGTTTGTTATTGGTATGAGCTTTCGTGTGCATGCACACTTCTTCAGATACAAGCTTCATACTCTGCATTCGTTTCTATAAACTGGGATGACAGTAAATGATTTCATCCAAGCAAGGAGGAGAAAAGGCTGTATGGAAGCCCCTGTAAATAGTGCATCTGAGCTATCTGTGTATTGAGGCAGGTGGAATACGGACCTTCTCAGCTTTGTTTCGGTGTCTAGGGCACTCCTATGCATTGATGTGTGTGTATGTGTGTGTGCAGTCCAGTTAGAAGTCCTAACTGGACTGCACACAAACATACACACTCCTTGAAGATCAGCCCTGGTCCTAGCTGATCTGGAACACCATTGTATCTGATAAAGATTCATTATTGCTTCAGCTCTGTAATTATTGGTCCTGGCAACATTATTAGCATCGGGTTTTTGTTTGTTCGTTTAGTTGGTTGGTTTTTTGCAATCACTGTGTGGTGTGGAAAATGGGAAGCTGGAGGGCTTAACAATTCTGTTGACACCACTCCCCAAAGAAAAAGAGAGAGTCAATGGGCATTTGGATATGCTAATCAAA
This sequence comes from Podarcis bocagei, assembly GCF_964188305.1. Classification (NCBI taxonomy): domain Eukaryota; kingdom Metazoa; phylum Chordata; class Lepidosauria; order Squamata; family Lacertidae; genus Podarcis; species Podarcis bocagei. The sequence continues at coordinate 32,848,358 of NC_138130.1, read as the reverse complement.
TGTAAGAGAATACTTTTTTTAACTGCTGCATTGGCTGGTATGGAAGTTAATGGCCAGGAGACAAATCCCTTTAGGTGACATGAAAAGTTCCTAAATTATTGAGGAATCAAGCTACCTGTAGTGATCAGAATGCAGAGTTTACTATGAGCTTGTAAACTGAGGGCCAAATTGATGTGAAGTTAATTTGGTTTTTGTATTCAGAGAGCTTATTTTTTTAAAAAAATGAAAGCAGTTGTCTCAGTGGGAGGGCTAATAATTATCAAGGAGAAAGATTTTTAACCCAGGGGTAGCTAAGCTGTGGTCCAACAATATCTGGAGGACTCTATATCTGGACTCTAACTGGCGTCGACCCCAGGCAGCATGGAATGATGGGATTTGTAGTCCAGCAACATCAAGAGGACCAGAACTTAGCCACCTATAGCTTAGCATTTTTCTCTGCTGCTGCTGTCCTGATGAAAATCTCTCCTCTGAAGCTGCTATTTTCAGTCAGAGGAAATCCTCCATTGGTGCCAATGAGGAATTTCCTTCCAATGCAAACAGCAGCTTTGGATATTTTTGTCAGGACCACAGCAAAGGATGAAAGAGTTAAATTGTCCCTCTCCACCTGCTACAATTCCGATAATTCCCCCCCCCCCAAAAAAATAACTGATCCTTACCATTTTTTAAAAAATGTGGTGATAAATGCAAAGGTGAATTTAATATCAATCTAGTTTTGCCTCGACTAAGTATTTGTTATTTTCATTCATCCATGCTGTCTCATATCTTGTATGTTCGCTCCACAGTAATTCCCACTGTCTTCAGTCAATCAGAATTTCTTTTCAGTAAGTATGCATGGGATTGCAGCCTAAATAGATTAGATGTAATATTTCTGTCTTTTTCCAGGTCTGAATCTGGCCTAATTTACCCTCCTAAACACAGACAAATTCATATCTCACGCTACAGTCTCCCTTGAGTTTAATTTATTCACTGTGGTATATTCTAATTACAGTTCAATCCTTAGAGCAGAAATGTGCCTTTGAGTGCATCAGACATGCATTTTGCAAAGAGTGGAAGGCAATTTCTAATGACCTTCAGAGAAGCTGAGAGTGGTGAACATATATCAAGTAGGGAGCCTTCCTCAAGGGACACGGAAGCCACATTCATTATTTTGTGAGCGAATCTTTGAAGCAATGGAAATGGTGCAATGCATTAGCTGTATATTAACTTGTTAATATCAAACACAAAACTGTGTTAATTCAGAAAGAAAATGCATTACAGCACATATGGGGTGTGTGTGTGTGTGTGGAAACAACCCTGTATCCTCCAAAGTGAAAACACTCAGCTCATCACAAAGCCAGCCAGCTTTCTGAATGCCCGGTGCAGTGTTCATAGAACCTTTGCTGTGGATCAAAAGCTCATTGCCAGAAAACATCACACCACACATGCAGGATTAAGAGAACTGCTCCTGATCTCCTTTGTTAATTATAACGATCACATTCTCAGTGGGATCTCAATCAGGGGTAGGGACTCTATGACTCTCCAGGTGTTATTGGACTCCAGATTCTATCAGCTGCAGCTGGTACAACCAATGATCAGGGGTGATGGGAGATGAAGTCCAACAACATCTAGAGGCCACAGATTCCCCATTCCTGATCTAAATGAATTTAACACAGCACTGTGATAATTACATTTCTGCAGTGTGAAATTAGAAGATTGGCAAGGCCAACCACCATACTCCACAAGAATCTTCCAGCTAGAGATGTATCCATGCTATATCCAAGGATCAGATCAGACACGCATGTAGGTCATTGACTAATGACTCTCATATCTGAATGGGCCACCACAGATACAACACAGAGAATGCTCTTATCTCCCCAAACACAGTGTGGTTTTTTTTCAATGGAGTTGATTCACAAATTCAGCTGCCAGCCATTGGATTGGATCAAACTGCATTCATTGAGCTTAAGGCCCACTGACCAATGGGAACTCATTGATTTCAAAGGAACTTCAGTTCAGCTAAATTAGTCTGGATTCAGCCCACTAAATGTACAATCATCAACTTAAAGGTATCATGTTATATACATGGACATGCTAAGCAGCCCTTAGATAAAGTGATGAATAGTACTTAGATTCACATTGCCAGATTACCTGACAGCCAGACCAGCTTTTCCCATATCTGTTGACTTCCATTGACAAACACTTCCAGGGGCATCCACATAAACATGTTTAAATAAGGCGCTTGCAGCTATTGCCACAAGTCGTCTGAAACCCCAACTGCATATTGTTATAGCAGTTCCCACGACAGCTTTCATCCCTAGCACATTTGGGCAATATTTACCTAAGTTTCCCTTTAAAGGACTGTCAGTTGTTGCAAGACCCGATAGCCCATGCAAGCCTGTTGGTTTCAAGCCACAAAGGCATGGAAGCACAGTAGTGATCAAGGATTAAAAATGCTTCTTGTTTGAATCTAATAGCAGCAAACTATCTTTGGAACATGCCACTGCTATAGGGATAGGAGGGGGAGGACCCAGTACTGAAGCACCGCTCCCTGAGTAACTGCCACGCCAAATGCATAATCTTCTTGATATTCCACCCCGTTTTGCCAAAGATGTATAAGGAAACTACTAAATCACAATCAAGTGCAGACTTCAGTTAGGCTTGCCCTCTACCTCTTCAAGATCCCCACTCCTCAAAGAGGACATGGAGATACAAGGGCTCAGTCATACTTGTTGGTGCCAGTATAGTGGTACCTCGGGTTAAGTACTTAATTCGTTCCAGAGGTCTGTTCTTAACCTGAAACTGTTCTTAACCTGAAGCACCACTTTAGCTAATGGTGCCTCCTGCTGCCACTGCGCCACCGGAGCACGATTTCTGTTCTCACCCTGAAGCAAAGATCTTAACTTGAAGCACTATTTCTGGGTTAGCGGAGTCTGTAACCTGAAGTGTATGTAACCCGAGGTACCACTGTAGTCTGCTACTTGGGAGCTGTCCTTGGTACTGCAGCCCATGTCCCGACCTCTGATTCAGATCTTTGGCTTCTCCCTTCCTGAGCATCTCCTGCTCATTGAGAGGACCATCCTTACAGAGTAGAATCATAGAACTGTAGAGTTGGAAGGTACCCCGAAGGCCATCTAGTCCAGCCCCCTGCAATGCAGGAATCCTGCTCTGGGTGGACTCAAGTCACCAACTTTCTGGTGAAGAGCCAGACACACTGACCCATTGTGCTGCCTGCAGCTTGCCTTTTCCCTCCTGCTCACTTGTTACATGAGGTCAGCCTGACCGTAACCCAGGGTTCTGATCTGCTAGTATAGGGCAGGTCCAACTATAAAGGTTTAGAAGGGAAGTCCATGCGTCTAGCAATCTTCCATGTCCACTTCACTTTATATATACTTCAACATAATTGAGACGGATGCCCATCACTGGCAACAAAAGCTCTCACAGAATTCAGAGCATATGGTTGTGAAGAATAATTTCAAGTGGATCTAATTTCCTTGGAAACCGATGTCAGGTTTTTATTTATTATGCAGACAGTGACATCTGCTGGTAAAAGTTTAGAAATGACTCAGTAATACTTCATCTTTCACCCGTAAAAGAAAATTGCTTTTGTTTTGCCAGCATTGTGAGATTCCATTGAATAATTAACTTACTTTTCAGCCATCATGGGAACCATGGCAAACATCACTTCCACCCGAAGAGTGTTGGGAGTTTGTAAGATATCTAGAAGTGGAACAATGTTGTTGTTTTTTTTTAAAAAAAAAGATTAGGCTTGGCTACACAAACTATATTCTTAAGCAGTATAGAACTGACAGTGAAAAGCCTTGGAGAAAATGCTGTTGGGGGGAAAGGCCCCTGGGTAGATTTTGCTTGGGCTATTTAAACTGGAAGGGAAAGGGAGAACAGAGGCTTGTCTCCCACAAATTTACCACCACCATCACTGTTACCCTGTGCTTCTGATCGTGCTGCCTCCTTGTCCACTTGCCTGTCTCTGTCTGAACCAGCAGAGTTACCAGTGGAATCAGTGACGATCTAGGTCCCTCTGTCTCCCCTGCGTCTTTGCTGGTTTGGCAGTTCCCAAGACCACATAACACCAGTCCTGAAAGACCTGCATTGGCTCCCAGTATGTTTCCAGGCACAATTCAAAGTATTGGTGTTGACCTTTAAAGCCCTAAGCGGCTTCGGCCCCAGTATACCTGAAGGAGTGTCTCCACCCCCATCGTTCTGCCCAGACATTGAGGTCCAGCTCTGAGGGCCTTCTGGCAGTTCTCTCCCTGAGAGAAGTGAGGTTACAGGGAACCAGGCAGAGGGCCTTCTTGGTAGTGGCACCCGCCCTGTGGAAGGCCCTCGCACCAAATGTCAACGGAAAAAACGACAGTGGTACCTCGGGATGCGAACAGGATCCGTTCCAGAGCCCAGTCCGCATCCCGAACGGAACATAAGATGCGACAGCATGTCTGCGCGTGCGCGGGTCACGTTTCGTCGCTTCCGTGCATGCCCGTGATGTCATTTTGAGCAACTGCGCATGCGTGAGCAGTAAAACCCAAAAGTAACACGCTCCATTACTTCTGGGTTGCCGCAGAGCGCAACTTGAACGTGCTCAATCCGAAGCACATTCAACTCAAGGTGTGACTGTATCTGACTTTTAGAAGACATCTGAAGGCAGCCCTGTTTAGGCAAGCTTTTAATATTTGATGAATTATTGTATTTTAATATTTTGCGGGAAGCCGCCAAGAGTTGCGGGGAAACCCAGCCAGATGGGCAGGATATAAATAATAAATTCTTATTCTTATTCTTATTATATTGCTCATCAATCATCCTGCTCTGATTACTTTTTGAGTCAGGCTCCAGCCACACCTGGTGCTGGTGATGGACAGATTATAGTCAAATTGTGTCCCCCATCCCTCAGCCTTCTAAAAGGGAGCAGGGCTAAGGGGTCCGTCACAAGAGGCCAGAGATCCAGCTCTCTTCTGTCATCCTAAGCACTGGCTAGGTTGCACTGCAAGCAAAGGTATTTAACAGAAATAAACCAAGGAAAAGGTTACCCCATTCTCACGGAAGACAAGATTTTCACAGGCTTCCTTCTGAGTGAACATGGTTGTGATCAGGGCTGCTTAAAGTTCTAGCCACAAATTCTCCCTGATATAGCTAGAAATAGTCCAAAGCACATAACATAGGAGGATGATTTGCTTATTCCTATGTTAAAGGGGGGAGCCTCTAGTATACCATGCAAAGTACATTAACTTGATATCGGACTTGTATTATTAGATGCGGTCTAATTTTGAACCTAACAGGAAAGCTTACTTGCCAGCTATACTGATTGAACCAATAATATGCTGGCTCACTGGAAACATCACTGAGGCTGAAAATGTCCATTCCTCCAAAGATTTCAAGGCAGTGTATGTGGGAATCCTAGACAGTTACTGATCAGACCCACTGCAATTTAATTCCATGCCTTCAGACCATGCCCTGGGCCATGTTACTTTGGGGAATGAAATATTTGTGCTGGAACATAATTCTTCCCTTTTTACATCTGGCAAGGATCAATATATGTTGAGTGATTTAGGGCCTCCCTAGACATCCTCTTTATTGCACATTCAGGATTTGTGCTCGTGATGATATTGGGGCAGTTACATTGCTTCATTTCCAATCAGTGCATATCCTGTAACTTCCTGCTGAAATACCGTAACTTTTTACACCATGAATGTTCTGGTTAATTTATTGTCCCACCCAGTGTGGTGTAGTGGTTAGGAGCGATAGACTCATAATCTGGTGAACCGGGTTTGATTCCCTGCTCCTCCACATACAGCTGCTGGGTGACCTTGGGCTAGTCACGCTTCTCTGAAGTCTCTCAGCCTCACTCACCTCACAGAGTGTTTGTTGTGGGGGAGGAAGAGAAAGGAGATTGTTAGCTGCTTTGAGACTCCTTGGGGTAGTGATAAAGCGGGATACCAAATCCAAACTCTTCTTCTCTTCTTCTTCTTTTGTTTTTAAATAAATAATATTAAATAAATTGGGTCAATTTGCAAAGTTACAAGAAAGGAGATTTCGACTAAACATCAGGAAGAACGTTCTGGCCGAAAGAGCTGTTCGGGAGGTTGTGGACTCTCCTTCCTTGGATGTTTGAAAGCAGAGGCTGGGTGGCCATATGTCAGGGGTGCTTTAGCTGAGATTCCTGAAAAGCGGGGGGTTGGACTTGATGACCCTTGGGGTCTCTTTCAACTCTACGATTCTAGGATTCTATGAATTTACCGCTTGTGTAAAAAGAGAAGTGGATACTGCAGGTGTTGCAGTGGACTACTTTGTGTTATTTAGTTCAAGAAAATGCAGCAGTGAGTGGAAAATACAGTCATACCTTGGAAATCAAACGGAATCCGTTCCAGGAGTCCATTTGACTTCCAATATGTTCGAAAACCTAAGCACGGCTTCTGATTGGCTGCAGGAAACCCCGCTGGACATTCGGCTTCCAAAAATACTTTGCAAACAGGAACAGTCACTTTGCGACGTTCGGGAGCCAAAACATTTGGGAACTAAGCTGTTTGATTTCCAAGGTACGACTGTACAAGAGAAAAAATGTGATTGACATCTGAAACGTGTGTGTGTGGTAGTAGTGAGGAAGCACTGCAGAACAAACTGAAGCAGACTAAATCCGCCACTGAGGTACAATTACTTCGTAAGGAACATGTTGCAGAATACACCCACAGTAAAACACCAGTCTGGAGGGGTCTTTGACTGAAACCAAAGCTGACCTAGTTTGTAATCATTAGGCAAAGTGGTTCCGGGTTTAGCTCAAACCCATATGACTTCTGTCCGCACTCATGAAATCTCCACACCAACGATTTTGCTGTTTTTTCACCCCTGAATCCTATTCCACCACAGCTTAGCTCCCTCCCTTATTCTTATTTAATCAATACACATAGGATAATGAAGTACAAGATGCCAGCATGGGTGTAATGAAGGCAAACTCCCTTCATTTTTTGGTGTATCAATGTATATCAATATTTTAATCCTTACAGTGTAGTTAGTGGTCCAAATCAAAGGCTACACATTTTAGAAGCGTCTGTTTCTTCAGATGAAATGAAAAGTTCCTTCCATGCCCGAGAGAGCAATTACTGCATCATCCACAGAGAAGTGGAGTCCTTAATAATCAGCCGCCATAATGATGATCAAGTAATTAACTTGTTTCTCTCTTCAGCCAGAGAGGGAGAGGCATTTTTAAAGAAATTGGAATGCGCAGCTGAAGTTATTTCTCTGGCAATAAATCAGGAGAAGTGAGGAAATTATCCATAGCATGCCCCGCTTTGTGTGTTATCTATATGATAGGGGCTCCATCATGATAACTAGGTAGTTGAGGTGCACTGATGTCCAGACCACTGGTGTTGGGAATGCCAAGGGTCCTTGAAGGTCCATGAGTTGAGATGCCTGTCCAGATGAGAAGCTTTGGGAAAACATGGAGAGGATGGGTGGGAGTGGGGGTGTTATATATAATCTGATACCTCCAGCAGTCTTGAAGAAGGGAAAGGGAACGTGGTGCATCCTGTTCTGGCACCCAAGGAGAAGGTGAAAAGGAGATCTGAAGGTCACAGAGAAGAGGCTACTCTGCTCTCCTCCTGAAGCTTCCACTTGTTCAACCATCAGAATGTCCTACCATAAACCAAGCCCCCACCCATAGCTGTCAACTTACAGATTTGAAAATAAGGAACCAGCAGCCTCAAAAATAAGGGAACAGCAGCCCAAATAAGGGATTTTGCTTACCCAGCTCCTCCCAATGCGCCCCTGAGGGGGGAAAGGGAGAGACGGAGACGCAGCAGCTCGTGCGCGAGCGCTCTCACGCGGAGGAGGACCCCGAGCCGCTGCTTCCCTCCTGAGCCGGGCGAGCATGAAACCTGGGAAATTTAAGGGACATCATCAATAAGAGACAGCAGTGGGACACGGCGCTGGGATAAGGGAGTTTCCCGCCAAATAAGGGGCGGTTGACAGCTATGCCCCCACCTGACATATAGAAATATCAAATGAGTCTCTTCTCTCCATCACAACTTGACTCTGAGCTTAGAATGAATGTTCCCACTTACTGCTATGCGTTTATCAGGAAAGATACACACACACACACACAAGTTATTGGTAGAATTCAATGATAAGTATGTTTCTTATTTTGCTTTCTTTCCTATTTTCCCATCAGCGTTCTACTTTCTATTCTTCTTTTTGCCCGCTTGGCTGCTGAGAGCACTGTTAATGAAAATGTATCTGCTGTGATCATAACAGTGCCTTTTAAGTTGTGGTTTCAAAGTTGCGGCACGGCTAATGAGCACTCAGGAGGTTGGCTCTTGAGAAGGAAGGAAGCTCTTATTAATTGCATTAGGGCTCAGCTGACACCAAATTTTCGCAAAGCTAGAAAGTGGAGCTCCGTCATTCCCAAAGTAACACGCCGTCTTCTTTTTTGTAGGGAGAGTACCTGTCCTATGCCTGGTGCACATTAGTCGTACCTGCACTGCAGTCTTGAATTAGATCAGGGATGGGGAACATGTGGCCCTCCAGATGTTGTAGGACTACATCTCTCATCATCCCTGACTATTGGCTGCAGCCCAGCAACATCAGAGCACAGATACAAGTTGAATCTTATAGCTGGTGCATGCCCCTTACTCAAGGTAAAAGGTAAAGGGACCCTTGACCATTAGGTCCAGTTGTGACCAACTCTGGGGTTGCAGCGCTCATCTCGCTTTATTGGCCAAGGGAGCCGGCGTACAGCTTCCGGGTCATGTGGCCAGCATGACTAAGCCGCTTCTGGCGAACCAGAGCAGCGCACGGAAACACTGTTTACTTTCCCGCCGGAACGGTACCTATTTATCTACTTGCACTTTGACATGCTTTTGAACTGCTGGGTTGGCAGGAGCAGGGACCGAGCAACAGGAGCTCACCCCGTCGCGGGGATTCGAACCGCCGACCCTCTGATCGGCAAGTCCTAGGCTCTGTGGTTTAACCCATAGCGCCACCCGCGTCCCATCCCCTTACTCAAAGCAAAGGATAAATAAAGCTTGTTTTCAGGAGTTACCAATTCTGCCCCTAATTCCGGAGAGCTGGCTCCAGTTATTTGATACAAAGAAGAAATTCTGCACATGCTCAGATGCCGGCTCAGTTGCATTCCCCCCACCCTTCTCCTTCCAGGGACAAGTCCTTCAACTGGGAAGTTGGGGCTGGCTTTCCTGCTTCTGACTGAAGCTCTGCTGCCAGGTAAAGGATTAATTTGAAACACATGCGTAGGTGGGTTTGCAGTAGACATGGCAACAGATTATTTTGTATGGCAAGGTTAGCCAGTGCTTAGGTACTTCACAAGGACAGGGTGGAAGCTGCAAGGTCACATTCCTTTTTCCTTATCTCATTCCTATCCAGCCTAAAAAAACCTTGCTTCATTCTGGGGTGTGGGCAGGCTATGGGCCTGCCAAGGATGCCCAGCCCAAACATGTACAGGCCAGGCTTCAGCTTTGCTCACCTGTCAGAGCCAAAAGTTCAGCCAGCAGAGCACAGAGGCTGCTGATCCTGTCTCTCTCGCTCCCGCTCTCACTCCTGCTCTCCGTGTGTGTGTGTGTGTGTGTGTGTGTGTGTGTCCCAACCACATACCCTCCAGCATTTCTCTGATGAAAATAGGGACATTGTTGTTGTTATTATTATTGTTGTTGTTGTTGTTGTTTTTATTACCTTGCCCATCTGACTAGGTTGCCCCAGCCACTCTGTGCAGCTTCCAACGTATATAAACGTAATAAAACATTAAACAGAAAAAACCTTCCCTCTACAGGGCTGCCTTCAGATGTCCTCTAAAGGTCGTGTGGTTATTTATCTCCTTGGCTCAGGAGATCGCATAACTCAATACCCTCCAAAATTTCTCCGATGAAAATAGGGACGTCCTAAGGAAATCGGGACATTCCGGGATCAAATCAGAAACCAAGACGGCTTCTGTAAATCCGGGAAAACAGGGACACTTAGAGGGCCTGGAATTCAGCTGGGTCAGGCACACAAGCAGGTGTGGGGTCAGAAACTGGTATACACACTCAGGGCCCATTGGGTTTGATGTTTGCCTGGGCCTCTCCTGCCACCCGTTTGGCATTGCTGGTGGCAAAGGTGTTAGCCTTGGCCTTGTACTATATCTGATTGGTGCCATGTTTTATTTCCCAAGAAGCTGTGTTTTATACTTCCCTCATGTGGGACCTGAAGTGTCTCACAGAGTGGGGTGGAACTGCTCTGCCAGTTTCCCAGCAGCTAGGTTGTCACTTACAGGCAGGAAGAGGGGTGAGATGGTGGGAGGTCTGGATGGTGCAAACACACGGGCAGAGCCAATCCTGTTGGAGTGTTTGCACTGTGCCAATCTCCTCTCCCCCTTTCTCGGAGACTGCATGTGTTACAAAGCTGTATGATGCCTGGCTCTGTGAAAGCATTTAAGCCAGAACCATAAGCTAGGCAATTTATAGACTACAGGATCCCTTTATTCCTGTGTTGCTTGGAGCCTCTCATCCATAAACCATGGCTAAATCTAAGTAGTGATATCCCCCCCCCCCCTGCTTCATAGCCAAAGTGCAACTACGGATCCTGATCTGTAGGAAACATCATTGCCTGCTCTCCTTCATCAAAGCCTAATGTGGCCAAGGATGTAAATGATGTTACCCCCTTTTGTTAAGGACATATTCCCAACTGGAAACAATAAGAGTGAAAAACAATTTACAGTTGGCATGCTGCTTCCTGAGCATCCAGAGATTGCTAGGGACGATGGAGCAACCAGCTGCTTTGCAATTTTGCACTGTGCTGTAAATCAGAAATGAAGTGCAAATGCTTTTTGTGTCACAGGTCTGCTGCCTCTTACGCCTTTCGGATTTTTTAATATATATTTTTAAATGGCTTTGGACGTGAAAAGCATAATTGGGGCACGGAGCCAAGTTCTTTCCCCATGTATTTCATTAACTTTTTGGCTCACGAAAAGTCATGCTATATTAAACTTGACACTATGTGATCTGTAGTGAGAAAGTGTAGTTGCACAGTAAGAAGCGCCACATAGCAGTAATTGGATTAACTTGACTATTGTGTTACATTTGTCTGAGGAGGTATAGCCTTAAGACCCTGTGAAATGATTACAATTGCTTGTACAGTTATCACCACACAGGCTCAATCTTAGAGTATTTACTGTAAATGGATTACAGTGGGTGATTTTGGATGGGGAGGGGAAGCATGAATGACTCATGCTCCCAAACTCCCATCTGCAGCTCAGAGATGTGTGTATCTCACAGATTTGGACAAGACCCAGAGGTGTAGTAAGAGGAAGCAGGAGTGGTTTGTAGTTTTGCTCATCATCTCATCTGAAATTACCCAAGGCTGGATTTAGGGACAGGCAACCCAAGCAACTGCCTGACATACTGGGTTTGGGGGCGCTGGGCTCAGAGGATGCACCTGTCATTGGCTATCTACCCTTGCCCAATTGTAAGGAAATTTGCAATATCAGTACAGCAGTCATTCAACAAATGGCCTGCACATGAGCAGTTCAGATCCATGGGTGCAATTTGCAGACCCTTCAAGTGTTCCTTTTTTGCAGGGACAGTCCCTAATTTATAGAAGCTGTCCTGGTTTCTGATTTGATCCCAGAATGTCCAGCTTTTCCTTTGGATGTCCCTGTTTTCATCAGAGACATGTAGGAGGGTATGGAGTTATGCAACCCTCCCAAGCCAAGGAGATAAGTAACTATACAGCCTTTAGAAGACATCTGAAGACAGCCCTGTACAGGGAAGTTTTAAAATGTTTAATGTTTGATTATGGTTTTATATATGTTGGAAGCTGCACAGAGTGGCTGGGGCAACCTAGTCAGATGGGCAGGGTATTATTATCATTATCATTATCATTATCATTATCATTATCATTATCATTATCATTATCATTATCATTGTTATCATTATTGTTAAGGACGTCCCTATTTGCATTGGAGAAATGTTGGAGGGTATGCTTAAAACTACCTGTAGTTTTCCCTTCTCTGACTCCCAGTAGCCCTGGTGGCATAAGAAGCTAGCACTACATCCACATAGCTCCCAGTTTGACCCAGTTGGCACCTGACCGATAGCTATGTGCACACCACACATTTAAAGCGCATTTTCTCCCCAAGCAATCCTGGGAACTGTAACTTGTCAAGGGTGCTAGGAACTGTATCTCTGTGAAGCGTAAACTACATTTCCCAGAATTCTAGTGTGGGTGTGCTTTAAATGTACGGTGTCTCTGCAGGCACAGATCTATAAGTTGCCTGCAGCATGATTTCCCTTCACCTCCTGCTCTCCTCATCCTTAACCCTGGGGCTAAGATATCATATCCCAGGTGCTGGGTTGAGTCATGCTGTAGTATAAACGTGCCTGGAAAGGATCCAAGTTTCCTCTGCCCTGAGCCTACCTGAGTCGTGTTCCCCCTTCAAATCTAGGAGGGGGTGGTTCAGAGGCAACACTCGCATGAAACAAGCCAAGTCCGATATATTTAGCTCACGACATTAGTGGTCTGCTGAATGCAAGCAGTTTGCTTGTCTTTTGAGCTCAGTGGTGCCTCGTGCCCTTGTGGTGAAAACTAAACCTCTGTTCCCCTTGCCAGTGCTGTTGACAAACTAAAACCTCTCTTCCAAGAGAACGGCTGGAGTGTGGGAGAAAAAAATATGAATTGGTCCTGCTTCGCTTTGGTTCAGCGAATGACAAGCAAGGCTCTCTGCACACTATGTTTGCCAACATCGCATGAGAAAGGAAGGACTGTGGAGGTGGGGCAGAAAAGGGAAAGGGCTCCGAATAAACAACTTGACAGATGGCGTTATCAAGGCCCTGCTTTCAGTCTATGCACGTCTACTTGGAAGTCAGCCTAATTCATTTCAGTGAGGCCTACTCCCAGGTAACTGCACATAGGCTTGCAGCCTGAAACCATGCCAACAAATGAGGCTTAAATCTGCCCTTGTGTTTCTTTGGCTCTGCTTATTGCGAACATCTAAACCCAAGGTTAACACAAAGGAGATGAACTTGCAATGCACGTGATGTGCGCTTTATATCTGCGTATCTCCAAATGATTTGTGCAAGAGCTGCTTTGAGCCTCGTGTGGAAATGCCCCTCTTTCGGGAATACATGATCAGCACATTGAAATACCTGTTACAGTGGTACCTGAGGTTACAGATGCTTCAGGTTACAGTTGTTTCAGGTTACATACTCCACTAACCCAGAAATAGTACCTCAGGTTAAGAACTTTGCTTCAGGATGAGAACACAAATTGCGTGGCAGCAGCATGGCTGCATTGGGAGTCCCCGTTAGCTAAAGTAGTACCTCAGGTTAAGAACAGTTTCAGGTTAAGAACGGACCTCCAGAACGAATTAAGTTCTTAACCCGAGGTACCACTGTACTGAAGGATCTCCTCAGCATGAAGGTGAGGAACTAAATGTGTGAGTGGCCTACTGAAGAATAAAAGGGCTCTGTGAAACTAACCTGTGGAGAAGAAAGCGTTCTCCCTGTATGCCCTGTGAGTCAACACTGGCATGAAGAATAGAACTGAAAAGGCTTATATTTAAGGCACCTCACTGGAGACCCTCCAAATGTCCCTCTTTTCCAGGGACGTCCCTGATTTAGAGAAGCCATTCCAGTTTCTGATCTGATCCCGGAATGTCCCAATTTTCCTTGAAGGTAAAGGGACCCCTGACCATTAGGTCCAGTCGTGACCGACTCTGGGGTTGCGGCGCTCATCTCGCTTTATTGGCCGAGGGAGCCGGCGTACAGCTCCAGGTCATGTGGCCAGCATGACTAAGCCGCTTCTGGCGAACCAGAGCAGCGCACAGAAACACCGTTTACCTTCCCGCCAGAGTGGTACCTATTTATCTACTTGCACTTATCTGACCCCCAAGCTGTCGGAAGGCAATCCTGTATGAGAATTTTTTTAAAAAAATGTTTAATGTTTTATTATGTTTTTCTATATGTTTGGAAGCTGCCGAGAGTGGCTGGGGCAACCCAGTAAGGTGTGTGGGGTATAAATAGTAAAATTATCATTATGGAATGGGATATCCCTATTTTCACCGGAGAAATGTTGCCGGGCATGTCATTGGCTGGAGCCAGATCCTGATCTAAGTCCGAGCCTAGCCTAATCGGCTGAATACTCTGTACTTCGCAGCGCAGAAGTTTCTGAGTAACCTGACCTGCCACTTGTGCTCACAGGGAGGAACATGCACATAATCAGCATAATTGCATTGTTCACGGTTGAACTGCAGACAACTTGTTTACAAGGCATTGGAATTGACATTCCCGCCTGCCAATGTACTTGGCACTCTTCCATACCAGCACTACACCCGCCCCACCACCCAGAAATCCCAGTTGACCCAGTTGACCTGTGCAAGCCATGTACGGTACGTGCTATGAAGCTTCAGCCATCCGTCTAGGAAGCACTTTGCGAGCGATGAGAGCAATGAATTAACTCGACCTAGCAGCTTACAGTGCGAAACTGAGGTCTCGGAGATCAGCCCTTACCCAAATCAGGTGCTCAACTCTAAGTGAGAATTTGCCTGAGCAAATGTGTGTCCTCTACCATGGAAGGCTCTGCATTCGTCTCCCGCCGAGAGTTTGTTTTCTTTCCTTATGTACGATGCCTCTTGCTGGGCTGTGCAAGGGCAGATCAGCATGGCCAGGTTTATAGGCTGGAATTGCTTTTAGTATGGAATTATGCTCCCCTGTTAAACTAATAAAGTGCAATGTTTGAGAGGCCCCGCTTCACAACAAAGAGCCAGATTGAAAACAGCTGGGGAGTTCAAGCTGGAGTTCACAAACTTTACAAACCAATTTCCCTCGGAGATTTTTAAGGCTCAAGGCAGCTCTTGCATTCCAATGAGCTTCAATCATTCCTAGCTGCCTGGAAAAAAGGTACAAGAGATGAACTGGACTCAAACCTGAAACCCTACACAAATCCCTAGTGGAGTCCCTAAGGTCGTTGGATGGTATCTTGTATGCCCCCTTCCGGCAACTCCTGCAGCCAAGCTGGTGCCAAATGTATTGTTGTCCTTTCCTTTGGACCACATCAGAAAGGCCAAGACGGGGGTCCTGTCATCTGGGCAGCCCAGGACCTCCATACACTCTGCCCAGGCTTGCGCCACGGAGAGCTCTGCAAATGCAAATCCTGCAAACATGCACAGAGAGTGCCAACAGAGAGTTTCAAAACTGTCCGGTTAAACCAAAGACCTCGCTTTGCCTTCTCAGTTATGTTCCATAACAAATATAAAGCATGACACCAAAAGTAGGAACCTCTTGGTTTCATCTGCTCCTATAAATGACTCCCTTGGAGATCTTAAGCCTTTTAAACAGTTCTGTTTTGATTGCTATATCGCTCCGACAAGGACATGGCTGGGCTTGTTCAACAGAGCCCACTAACCTACCCAAAAGCAACTGGCCTTTTGCCTTGTGTCTAATAACAACACACCGACATGTATGATTACTGGAAAGGAACACGCACGAGTCATGTTAGTGAAATTATTGTTAATGGCTACTGCTGTGAGGGTGCTTTTCATATGCATCTCTTTATCCTATTGCCATAGCCACCGAACAAATAAGTCACCAGAATGATGGGTGCCCATTTCACAGATGAAAAACTGGTGGTGCTCAGAGCTCCTCCTTTGGAAAAAAAAGCCCATGCAAAACTTTTACATGCATTGCAGAAAAAATAAATCACAGATGAAAAAAGTAGCCAACCCCATCAACCAAACAACCCTCCCCCAAAAAGGCCTCACTTTAAAAATAATAATTTTAAAATGGTAGAGGCAGGGAGTCAAGGCTGGTGTGCAGGCGATGTCTGAGGGTGCTGCCCACATTGGGGACCATAGATCTAGGGCTGGGAGGGTGGTGCAGTGAGCTACATGTAGAGATGCTTCAGCATTTGGGGGAGGAGAGAGGGGTGGAGGTAGGAATGAGTTATACTTTTCCTTCCTTATGCTCTGTCTTAGGGAGGTGGGTTCTTGGTGGCAGTGCAAACCCAAAAAGGAGGGGCAGAAAAAGGAGTTCTTGTTGCCCGTGGCAATGCTTTATGGCGCAGGGTCCGTAGGAAAGCACAAGAGATGGTCACCCAAAGCCATTCTGAATTACATTCTGTTCAAATGATATTTTAAAGTGTTGTACAGATGTCACATCAGTAAATGTCTGCATCATCTCCTTTGACTCTCGCTAGCATTCGTCAGCTCCATTCACCCAACACCCGCCACAAACCCCAGCTGGAAAGTGTACCGGCCAACTGGTACCCATTCAACAACTGGAATTCAAATTGGTGCCTGAAGGTTTGGGCAACCCTCTGGAGCAGAGTGGCAGGGTGGGAGCTGCAGGATGAGTGATGAGCTGCCAATGATGATCACTTTCCATCAGCAAAGTGACACCAATTAGATGCAATCTGTTGCACAAAAGTTACTGGGCAGGGGGAACTGTCCTGTCAAAGCACACCCAGCAATCCCATTCAATGGTTTGTGTGAAC
This sequence comes from Podarcis bocagei, assembly GCF_964188305.1. NCBI lineage: Eukaryota > Metazoa > Chordata > Lepidosauria > Squamata > Lacertidae > Podarcis > Podarcis bocagei. Next base: position 32,831,903 of record NC_138130.1, on the reverse strand, counting down.
CACTGGACAGCATCATATTTTTGCATTTTGATACATTTTTTATGAATGCAAAATTGCAACTTATTGATACTATTAAATGCTATTTATTTATTTGCTGTTGTTTATTGTTTATTTGTTGAATACCCCACCTTTTCAAGGAAGCCCGGGGGAGCGAACTGATCCACAATTTAAAAACAAAACAGAAACATCTAAAACAGCTAAAACATTCCAACAGCAATTACAGTTTAATATATCTAAAAGCAGTTATAGCAGGCATCCCCAACCTTCAGCCCTCCATATGTTTTGGACTACAGTTCCCATCACCCCTGACCACTGGTCCTGTTAGCAGGGATCATGGGAGTTGTAGGCCAAAACATCTGGAGGGCCACAGGTTGGGGATGTCTGAGTTATAGTTTTAAAAACATTCTTCCATCCAGTGATCTTGCAACCGCTAGGAACAGTGTTATTCAGCCACCAAATGCCCGGATAAACAAGGTTTTCAAATTGCCTCTGAAAGTGAATAACGGCAGAGACAGGGGTGTACCTCACTAGGGACCTTCCACAACCAGGGAACCACCATTGAAAAGGCCCTGTCACAGATCAATGCCAATGGGGCAGCCCATAAATGACTGTTTTCTCTAAGCCATTTCTCTAAAGCTGATTCAAGAGCAACAGAAAGTGAATAGAGGATGGAGCACACAGAGATAACACAACCTTTGACAGCCATCCTTTTGAGAAATAGTATGAATGAATTGATTTTTAAAATTTATGTCCTCCTTATCCTTAGCAAGAAGCTCAATCACTGCACTACCTCCTCTCTTAAATACAATTGCAGAATCTTTTGTATACAATGAGATTATTTCCTGAACGTTTCTTTGCTGACGTCCAATTTTTAAAATTCAGAAAAAGTATATTATTAACAAATATTTTTTTAAAAAATGTTACCTTAAGAAGTATATTTCTGGGTTATAACCTTTTCATCACAGCTGTAACTCATACGGAGTGATTTGTACATAAAAAGGCACCTTGTCCTTTTGCTAAAAAGAAAGGGAGCTTTAAGATCAGAATCATTTGCTAAACCCTCAGCCGTTTCGTACGGAGTCGCAAGTGGTTGGCTTGCTGACTCCCTTTGCAGAAACAATGTCAGCGCAACCTTTCTGAGTTACGGTATAATATAATCCCAGTGGCACAGCTTCACTTTTACCCTGACTCATATTATTGCAAGCTCAGCGATTCTGTCTATAATTGCAAGGCTCTCAGGCAACTGTACAACTGTTCACTGAGCAAAAAAAACTGACCTGGGGCCACAATTTGCATCGTTGCCATGTTTATTCTCTTAACCACATCCAAAACGGCTTTCACGAGGTCAGCTGTATCATTCAAGGCCAGCCTGCGGCCACTATTATAAAGGCAGCAGATGCACAGCAGTGAGACGGAATTTTCACCTGCATCTGGCACCAGCTGGAATCTTGTTAACAAACTACGTTTGGCGGAAGACTCCAGTCTCTCCTGATTCCCAAACATCTGAAAAGCAACAGAAAGATGGTGTGATTTGTAAAGGAGTGGTGGGTGGGGAAGAAGTATTTATAACACTTCTCCCACTCTGTGGGCCCCTCCAGACTCATGGGTTGTTGTTGTTGTTTTCTGCATGGGTATTCTGCAGCATGCCACTGATGCAATAATAATGTATTAGTGGTGAATTTATATTGCACACAAAAGGGATGCGGGTGGCGCTGTGGGTTAAACCACAGAGCCTAGGACTTGCCGATCAGAAGGTCGGCAGTTCGAATCCCCGCGACGGGGTGAGCTCCTGTTGCTTGGTCCCTGCTCCTGCCCACCTAGCAGTTTGAAAGCACGTCAAAGTGCAAGTAGATAAATAGGTACCGCTCCGGCGGGAAGGTAAATGGCGTTTCCGTGTGTTGCTCTGGTTCGCCATGATGGCCACATGACCCGGAAGCTGTACGCCGGCTCCCTCAGCCAATTAAGCGAGATGAGCACCGCAACCCCAGAGTCAGCCACGACTGGACCTAATAGTCAGGGGTCCCTTTACCTTTACATATTGCACACAGCATTCTGCTTTATTTGCTGTTCTGCGATGCTTCCCCAATATTTTTGAGTTATTAATATGCATCTGGAGGGACAATCTTATACTATAGTGCAATGAAAAACTGGCAAAAAGTAAACTGGAAGGTTTATGGTACAAGGATTTCAGCAGGAGTTATATGGCATGCACTGATTGGAAATGCAGTATTGTATCTGCCCCAAAACTTTTGCAGTTGCCAACAGTATTGAGAGCATAGAAGCACCCTGATATTGTTCTCATCCTTTTGTGCTGCATTTCTAAGCACAGCCTGGAAAGCCTTGGGTGAGAGTTGTCTGCTTGAAGCAGGGTTGCAACCCAGCTGAAATTTAGCTCCTGCTTGACAGATGGTGATGAAGAGCTGGGGAGAGTGCATTACAAAGAATTACTGGAGGAGAAAATTACTTCCAGTTCAAGAAGATTGGTCTAATAGCCGGTTTGTTTCTAAAGATATAATTATAATAGTGGGAGCTTTCTGAGTGAGTGGTTACCAAGGCACTAACCAACAGAAAAAGTTGTTGTATCCAGGAAACAGCACTGGCTGGCGAAGAATCGCCCAGATAACTGTTAAGTTTTCCTCTGGAAATGCTTGTTTAATCTATAAGGGCATTTCCAGACTGTTTTTATTTTGGGGTAGGATTCAGACACATGTTGGCAAATTCAGGTTGCACAGTTAAAGATGATTTTGAGGAACAGACCATCCACCAACAGAGGAAGGAATCCTGGAAAGTTATTCTAACTGAGTTGGCATAACAAAGGAATGTGTATTTTTTTTAAGATATTTATTAGAGGTTTAATAGTTACAGGAAAAAAGAAGAAAGAAAAAAGAAACAATAAAAAGTTAAGCAAAACAAAACAATACCTTACAATACATCAAAAATAAAAAAGAAAACAAAAAACTATACAGCAAAACAACGAGAAAACAAAAAACATTTAAAACCACATCTAATATTTCCGTATCTTTACCTTTCATTTGCTTGTTTCATCGACCTCCTCACACCTCCCTTTTTTGTATTCTGGTTCAATTAGCTAATTCAGCAAATCCTTTCCATCTTTCTCAATTTTTGTTCTATAATTTATCTTAACACAATCTAACCTTAAATTTTCCATTTTGACCCATTAACAATCTATTTTTACTTAATTCTTTATAACGTTTCTGCTAAAGCCATATAGCTTCATTCCAGCATCCTTCTAACATTCATTAATTTTGCAGTATTTCTGTAAATATACTTTGAATTTTTTCCAATCTTCTTCCACCGACTCTTCTCCCTGGTCTCGGATTCTGCCAGTCATTTCCGCCAATTCCATGTAGTCCATCAGCTTCATCTGCCATTCTTCCCGAGTGGGTAGATCTTGTGTCTTCCAATGCTTTGCGATAAGTATTCTTGCTGCTGCTGTAGCATACATAAAGAAAGTTCTATCCTTCTTTGGCACCAATTGGCCGACCATGCCCAGGAGAAAGGCCTCTGGTTTCTTCAGAAAGGTATATTTAAATACCTTTTTCATTTCATTATAAATCATCTCCCAGAAATTCTTAATCCTTGGGCATGTCCACCAAAGGTGAAAGAATGTACCTTCAGTCTCATTACATTTCCAGCATTTATTATCGGGCAAATGGTAGATTTTTGCAAGCTTGACTGGTGTTATGTACCACCTATAAATCATTTTCATTAGATTCTCTTTTAAGGCAATACATGCCGTAAACTTCATACCTGTGGTCCATAACTGTTCCCAGTCAGCCATCATAATGTTATGTCCAACATCTTGTGCCCATTTAATCATAGCAGATTTCACCGTTTCATCCTGAGTATTCCATTTCAACAGCAAGTTATACATTCTTGACAGATTCTTAACTTTGGGGTCTAACAATTCTGTTTCCAATTTTGATTTTTCCACCTGGAAGCCTAGTTTTTTGTCCAAATTATATGCCTCCATTATTTGATAGTAATGGAGCCAGTCTCGCACTCTGTTTTTTAATTTTTCAAAACTCTGCAGTTTTAATCTATCTCCCTCTTGTTCCAGAATTTCCCAATACTTCGGCCATTTGGCCTCCATATTGAGTTTTTTTCTGAGCCTTTGCTTCCATTGGTGACAGCCATCTTGGGGTTTTATTTTCTAGCAGGTCCTTATATCTTATCCAGACATTAAACAGTGCTTTTCTGACAATATGGTTTTTAAACGCTTTGTGTGCTTTAACCTTATCATACCACAGATATGCATGCCAACCAAATACATTGTTGAAACCTTCCAAATCCAACACATCAGTGTTTTCAAGAAGCATCCATTTTGGCATAACAAAGGAATGTTCTCCACCTGTGTGAGAATCTAAGGAAGGGAAATGTTGGCAAAGGAACCCCTGAAGTTTCATTTTCCACTTTCTGCATGGGATTCGATTGTGTGGTGGTACAAAGGCAGAGGTTTCTGCTGAACGCTGCATTTCTCAGGATTAATTTGTGAAGGGCTACATGCCAGTGGTGAGTGGGGACAGAGTCGATGATGGGGCAGAGCCAGAGACGGAAATGTTCTACATGAGATGGGATGGAAGAATGGGGCAAGTTCAGAAGACACTAGGACCAACCTTAGATGAGGTCCCCATGTAGCCCATTGCCTACCTCTACTCTAAGCAGTGCCAGATTTATGTATAGGCTAAATAGGCTGAAGCCTAGGTCCTCTAAATATAGGGGGCCTCGCCAGCCTGCCCCCTCCCCAGCGTGCAGTCTCCCCTCTCCCAAAATTGTGAACCCAAGACTTCATGCAAGGGCAGGGCAACTCAGGCCCAGCAACTATGAGCCTCAGGGCTATCCAGTGGGGCACAATTTGAAGCAGTGGGGCGCAACTTGAAATTTTTTTGTAGGGCCCCAGTTCACAGCCAAAGTCTGCAAAATCTTAAGAGATATAAATAAAATCCATCTAGATTATGGGAGTTGGAACTTAAGAGGTTAAGTTGTTCCCATGATGCCTCAGCATTCTGACGTCAGAATTTGGAAGCTGGGAGGAGCTTTCCTGTCTGTTCCTCTCTAGTCGTTGAGAGAGAGAGACGCAGTTCATAATGGCTGCGAGGAGTCCTGGAAATATCTGAGAAAATGATGCAATAAAGAGCTGTAAATGGACATTACTGTGCTCTGTGTGTTTGTGGGAAACTAAGTGACAGGTTGCTGCTGTGTTTTACTCTGCTGGGCGTGACGGAGAAGAAGGAGCAGATCGGGCAGAGGAAGCGTGCCGGACCTGCCGAAGCTGCCATAAAGAGCTAATTGCCGGTAGTAAACCAATTAGCACGTCACGGACTAATCAAAATACCTACAGGTTATGGACCCTAAATTACCGCTTGTAAACCTGTCACGGGAGACATGCTGAAAAGGCTTTGATCTGCGGTGTCGAGCAGAAACGGCAGGAAGCGGAGGCAGAAGCAAACAAGCAAGCTGCGAGACGCAGAGAGTGCCTGTGTTGCTGAGAACTGCGCAGAGCTGAGGTATCGTTTCTCCAGGGAGGAATGCCAGAGGAGCTGGTGCTTATGTAAGTACAGCTTGGGGCCCCTTGGGAGAACGGAAGGATATGGCAGATGGCCAGGAGGTGTTTCAAGCTCCGTTTGAACAGCTTGAAGAGCTCACCACCCAGTCGTGGGAAATCTGGGTCAGAAGGGTGAGAGCCTGGTTTTGGGCAACAGGCTTGTGGGACGTAAGCAAGAAAGAGCCGTCCACAAGCGAAGAGGCTGCTGCTGAAAGTGCAGGGCTGGTGGACAGAGATGCAGAGACCCTGCAATCTGTTTCTCTGGAGGAGAAGATGCAGAGAGAGAAAGCTGAAAGAGCTGAGATCTGCATGTTGAGAGCAGGTGTGCATGCTAAGTTGCAACAGCACCTGGGAAGCATTGAATCTGCGTGTGAGGCCTGGAGAGTGCTGAAACGTCTGTGTGAAGGCTCAGCAGGAGGCCGAGGGCAGATGGAAGCTGCAAGCCTAAAGATGGCTGGAGCCCCTGTTCCTGATGATTTAGCCTCAAGGAGTGCTAGTGAGCAAGTCGGGGGGGCGGAAAGTTCCAAAGGCAAGTTTGAAAAGTTTTCCACTGTGCCTGCTGGAGTGGAGTTCAGAGGGGGCGGATCTGGCAAAAAGTGCTTTTCCGGAAGAAGGAGGGCCAGGCCAGCTGGGAGGAGCCCCGGGCAGTATTTTTCCACTAAAGTTCGTCGTTGCCACGTTTGCAAGTCAGCTGAACATCTGCGTCGAAATTGCCCCCACCGGAGCAGAGAGGCAAGGCAGGATGTTTTCAAGGACAATTCCCATGGGAATCAGTCGGGTTTCCATGGCAGCCAGTCTGGAAAAACAACCAGGCGTGAGACTGAGGCTGGTAAACGTGCCAGGTGCCAGGAACAGACTTATCAGATTACGGCTAGTTTGGCGTTGTTTGAAAACAGCCGGGAGCAAGGCTCAGAGTTTCGTTTCGTTATTGACTCTGCAGCTAATCGCAACTTGATTCCAGAGACACCTGCTGTCGAGGGGTGGAATTGCAAGGCAATTCCGGCCGGGAAAACTGTACTGTTTGCAAATGGACAGAAAAAATGTGTGACTAACGTGACAAATCTCTTTATGTCTGTTTTTCAGGAAACGTTGGAGTGTTGTACTGTTCCTGGGATACACCACTGTCTTTTATCTGTGCCTTATTTGCTAAAAAAGGGATTCAAGGTTTCTTTTGAGGATGACGTCTGCACAATCTCCAAGGGAGGGAGGATGCTTGCCAAGGTTAAAAAGGGGCAGAATGATCTTTTCATTCTTAAAACGTCTCTGGAGGGTGAGGGGAAGGTTGAGAAAGCACAAGCACTGCGTGCTACAATTCCCAATCATGATTCATGTGTACACGCTTGGCATGCTAGGACAGCTCATGGCTCTGTAGAAGAACTACAGACGCTACCCGAGGTCGCTAACGGTTGCCACATTGTAGAATGTGGATGTGCAATGGATTGTGAAGCATGCAGACATGCAAAGGTAAAAGGGTGCAGTTACCCAAAAGTGGATAGGGTAACCGAAAAACCTTTTGAACAAATTCACATAGATTTGTTGGGTCCGGTAAAGGAACCAAGTCTGGGAGGGTCAAGGTTTCTGCTCTCGATGCAGGACAATTTTACACAGAATTCCTGGACTCACGGTCTCAAATCCAAGGATGATGCAGCACAGCTGATCAAACGTTGGATTGAGGGGGTGGAACAAAAGTTTTCCACCAAAGTGCAGGCTGTCACAAGTGACAGGGGAGCTGAGTTTACAGGTTCTGCTTTGAAGAAGTACTTTCGCAAGAAAGGGATACGTCACACAGTGACTTCACCCAATCAGAGGGGGGAGGCAGAGCTACGATGTGAGGCTCTGGTGCGGACTGCAAAGGTGTTGCTGAAGGATTCTGGGTTGCCACCAAAGTTTTGGCTGGAGGCAATCAAGTATGTAAGCTTCACCTGGAATCGCACCTACAATTCAGCGGTAGGTGACACACCGTTTAGCTTGTTGCATGGCAGGAAACCCCAGATTCATTTTCTGCGCAAGTTCGGGTCACATGCGTCTGTGCCAGTATCTGCTGCGTTGCAAGGGCCAGATGGATCCAAGTTCCGGAAAATGATCTTCTGTGGGTATGAGCCAACAGCGAATGCATGGAGGTTCGCATTTCCATCAGGTGATCAGAGTAAGTTACTGATCAGCAAGCACGCTGAGTTCTATGAGCAGGATAAAAAGTCACAACCTGCTGTCAAGCGTGATGTTCTCTCAGAGTGTCTCTCTGATTCAGAACAGGAAGATTCTGAGGGGGAGGAAGGAGAGGTTGAGTCTGCTGATGACGATCAGGTCACTGACCAAAGTCTGGAGCAGGGTGGGGCATCTCCACAAGTTGTAAAAAGAGAGGTTAAGAGTGAACATAGTTCTCCTGTAAGTGTAATGGAGAGGATTCGAAAACGCTTTAAGTCAGAGGGGGAATCCCGTGATGCTGAGGACACAGTTCCTGGTGGCAGTGAATCAGAGGTAACATCTGAGTTTGTGCCCAGGCGATCCAGTCGCACAACGAAGGGTGTTCCACCGGAAAGATACCAAGCCACAGGTGCGTTGGTAAGTTTCGCACAGTGTGAACCTGAGAGTTACGTGGATGTTCCACAGGTATTGTCAGAATGTGTGGCAGAGGGGGTATGGGAGTTGGAACTTAAGAGGTTAAGTTGTTCCCATGATGCCTCAGCATTCTGACGTCAGAATTTGGAAGCTGGGAGGAGCTTTCCTGTCTGTTCCTCTCTAGTCGTTGAGAGAGAGAGACGCAGTTCATAATGGCTGCGAGGAGTCCTGGAAATATCTGAGAAAATGATGCAATAAAGAGCTGTAAATGGACATTACTGTGCTCTGTGTGTTTGTGGGAAACTAAGTGACAGGTTGCTGCTGTGTTTTACTCTGCTGGGCGTGACGGAGAAGAAGGAGCAGATCGGGCAGAGGAAGCGTGCCGGACCTGCCGAAGCTGCCATAAAGAGCTAATTGCCGGTAGTAAATCAATTAGCACGTCACGGACTAATCAAAATACCTACATAGATTGCCCTGGTGTGGGGGCCCCCTTAGGAGTGGCACGCGGGGCCCAATTTGGCCAAATTGCTCCAATTGCCTTAAGGTCAGCCCTGATGAGACTGTGCAGGGGTTGGACTGACAAGGCCTGCACCTTCTAGGTCCCTGGCGTCACTATTCAGAGTACAGACTCAAGGACTTGTTATGGAAATGAAGGGGGGAGCACTTATTGAAATCAGTTTTGTCACCTGTCCCCCCCCCCCAAAAAAAAACCCTGAGAAAAATGAGCCCAGCCACCTTTTATACACAGTCGCATAAGCACTACACTACAGCATGGCCATAAATCTGTACATTCAAGCACTGAAATATACACCCAATATGTAGCAATGGAGATTTATGTGACTGTTTTATGAATGAACACTGTGTTTTATGAATGGACTCTGTATTTTGTGAATTACCTAAGAGCCACCAATAGGGAGCTCTAGAATCTGACAGCTAACCAATTGGGTACTACCAAACAGGGACCCCTATTGCTGAAAGCAGGTGACCAGCATGGAATGCTTCAGCTCAGCCTTTGCACTGTTGACTGCTGTGCAGATAATGGAGAAAGCTCATAAACTGTATCCCTTCTGGCATCCTGGCCAACTCTATTACACTAGTGTAAACCCTGGTGCACCAGAAGCCCAGAATAGCAGCAAATAAAATCCGCTCATATGTCGGCGACTGATAAGACTTGTCAACCAGTTCTTCCAAAGTCTTCCTAAATTATAAAGCTCCAAAATACAGGCCAAAGGAGAGCAGGTCTGGAAAGAGTGGTGCATACAATGGGCACCACCAGTGAAAAGGCCCTGCTCCATGTAGCTCCTGCCCTGTCATTAGATAGGGTGCCCACTTGCCCTCCTTCTTGACATGGAATGCTCTCTATTGGGGTCTCCAGGTCCAGTACAAAGACCATAAGAAGGGAGAGCAGGGACATTGACATTTCCAACAGCTGTTAATCAAGCAAGCAAGTACACAGGTCACCTTTGTCACAGTCCTGGCCAGGCCTGCACCCAGTCTTGTTTTTGTACAATCTTGTTTGTCCTCAGTAACCAAAATTATATTATCAATATATACAAGCAGAAAAGTTGTTTTCCTTAATTACAAGGAATTGTACAAAACAAAGTGGCACTAATAAAGAAAAGCTCCAGGGGGGCAACAAAAAGCAAACTAAAAATGCTTTTGCAGATTATCAAAACTATCCAGCAATATCAAGTTATAGGATACTGGTGCTATTAACAGTAATCCTTCTAGTTAGTTAATTGCAAGTGTGTTGCAGGTAGAAATACTGTTTGTAATGAAGTGAGAGCAGTAGTTTACTTGCTTGAATTAACAAATAAAAAGGTTTGAGAATTTAAATTCTAGATTAAAATTGATTACTTAATTGAGAAGGCGATTGTAATGAAAACACTGGGGCCTAATTTGAATGGTAGAGTGCCTGGTATCTGGTGGGCAATCTCATCCTTTATTTCCACACTGTGGCTGCAGACCAAAAGTACTCGTCAGGAGAGCTATGAGATTCAGGTGAGGGTCAGATGCCTTGTCAATCCCAGCAGGTATATAACAGGAAGACCCAGCCTGCCCAGGTTTACAAAGTTCAAAGTTATTGCCAAAAAAAAAAAAAATCAGTGTTAATTTTATGCATTTTTTAAAATCACCAAGGTATTTAACAATAATTTCTTATGTCCTTTAGAGGAGAAATTGTGAATTTCAGAATTTCAAATACCCGTCATCATCCTTGGCTTCACTCAATTTTGTTTATAACACTCTTCCATTTTCTTCTAACTGTGAGGGGGGAGATGGGGGGCCTCACAAGTGGAGTAGCCTAGGGCCTCTCTTCATCTAAATCCAGCCCTGACTCTAAGGGGGTGGGCCCCCTGCAACTGAAAGGGTTGTATAGCTCCCAAGCCATAATTGCAGTCCCCAGTCACAAAAGAACACCTATTGTTTTAGAATCCCTTCAGCTTACATTTGGGGCAAAACTGTCATCAGCGCTAGAGGTAATGTTAGGGACATGGGTGGGGCTGTGACCTAAACCACTGAGCCTCTTGGGCTTGCCAATTGGAAGGTCAGCAGTTCAAAACCACTTGATGGTGGTGAGCTCCCGTTGCTCTGTCCCAGCTCCTGCCAACCTAGCAGTTTGAAAGCATGCCAGTGCATGTTAATAAATAGGTACCGCTACGGCAGGAAGGTAAACGGCTTTTCCATGCACTCTGGCTTCCATCATGGTGTCCTGTTGTGCCAGAAGCTGTTAAGTCATGCTGGTCACACGATCCAGAAATCTGTCTGTGGACAAACACCAGCTCTCTTGGCCTGAAAGCGAGATGAGGGCCAAACCCCATAGTCACCTTTGACTGGACTTAACCATCCAGGGGCCCTTTACCTTTTTTACCTAAGATAACTTTTAAATGACTATTCCTGTTAAATACAGCAGGAACAACTCACAACCAGCTAATACAAATGCCATCCTGGAGTTCCCTTTCTCCATTTAACGGCTTCAATAAATAACAGCTCTCTGAATGCCTTGTAAAGTTTAGGTACTGCAAGTCATCCACCAGGTCATATGAGGACACAAGCCTATGGATTTTCCTCTGGCTTGTTTTCAAAGGTGAGCTTACACAGGCCATTCCTTTCACTATACATTCTTGCTGGCACTAAAACCCATATTTAACCTGACAGAATGTGACAAGATGATGATTGCCAGCTAACCCACAGCTGCAATTCTACCCACATCTACTTGGGAGGAAGACCTGTGGAGCTCCATGGGATATGCTCATAGGCGCCGACTCCATGGGGCTTGAGGGGGCCCGAGCCCCCTCAAAAATTCGTTTGGGGGGGCTCAGCCCCCCCAATAATCTCGGGCGGCGGTGGGCGCGTCCGCGGCTTTTATAGGGCGCCCGGCGCGCACCAGCTCGATAACGGGCACCGGTGCGGCGGGGGGCGCCGGGCCGGGGGAGGAGGGCGGCCGGCCTGTCTCCTTGGCAACCCCATTGAGCAGCGCCGGCTCCCCCGGGAGGGCCATCCCCCCGCGCCGCCGATCGCCAACACCGCCGACGCTGTGGCTGCCCGAGCCCGAGCCTGAGCCTGAGCCCGAGCCGGAGCCCGAGCCCGAGCCCGAGCCCGAGCCCGACCCGGAGCCCGAGCCTGAGCCCGAGCCCAAGCCCGTCAGTCAGTCAGTCAGTCAGTCAGTCAGGAAGGAGAAATGGGGAGGGAGACGAGGGAGGAAAATTGCGCGCAGGGTGAAGAAAGGAGAAGGGCGAACGAGACGAGCTTCCAACCCAAAAAAGGGCTGGAAGACTGGGAGGATGCAGGATCGGGAAAGAAAGCGACGCCTTCCCCGCCCGCGACGTCGCCCGCTTGTCATTGGCAGCGCAGCGGGCGCCCAGAGGAGCTGGGCACCGGCGCAGGGCCGCTCCACAGCCGCGGAGGACAGCTGCGCGGCTAAGACGGGAGAAGAGGGCAGAGCAAAGGGGGTCCCTTCCCCAACCTCCGGCTCTGAGACTTCCCTGAGCCCCAGAAAAGCGAAAGGATTTTCTCTTCTTCTTTTTTTATAAATATTTTATTAAGGTTTCAAATACAAAGTTAGAAACATACACTGAAGAAAAAAGTAAAAGAAAAAGAAAAAGAAAAAAAGAAAAAGAAGAAAAGAAAACCAACCATTCAACACATTTTTTATATAACTAACTGGACTTCCTCGCATCTCCCTTACCCTGCATTCTTTATAATAAAGATATCAGCAAATTATTACCTTGTTTCGTACCTTATTTTGTACTTTTCAAATACTATACCTCTAAATTTAACATACTTTTCATCAGTTACTTATATCTTAAATTAAACATAGTATTACCTTAGATTTTGACCTTTTCTTACTTAAAATATAATTTCCTGTTTCCCAAATCTAATTGCTGAAGCTATAGTTTCCGAATCATGTAAATTTTTAACATTCATACAACTTATATTGTTTTTGTAAATAGTCCTTAAATTTTTTCCAGTCCTCTTCCGTTGTTTCTTCTCCCAAATCTCGGATTCTGCCAGTCATTTCAGCCAGTTCCATGTAGTCCATCAATTGCGTCTGCCACTCTTCCAGTGTGGGCAAATCTTGTGTCTTCCAATATTTTGCGATAAGTATTCTTGCTGCTGTAGTTGCATACATAAAGAAAGTTCTATCCTTCTTTAACACTTTCTGGCCAACAATGCCCAAGAGGAAGGCCTCTGGTTTCTTGGGAAAGGTATACTTAAATACCTTTTTAAACTCATTATAGATCATTTCCCAGAAGGCCTTCACTTTTGGACAAGTCCACCAGAGGTGAAAGAATGTCCCTTCAGCCTCCTTACATTTCCAACATTTATTATCAGACAGGTGATATATTTTTGCAAGCTTGACTGGGGTCATGTACCACCTATAAATCATTTTCATAATATTTTCCTTCAAGGCATTACATGCCGTGAATTTCATTCCGGTGGTCCATAACCTTTCCCAGTCCTCAAACATGATGTTATACCCAATATCCTGAGCCCATTTTATCATGGCTGATTTGACTGTCTCATCCTGAGTGATTTTCTCTTCAACCTGCCCTCCATCCTCTTGCAGAAAACTCTTTGCCTGCCCTGCCCGTATCTCGTTTTTGCTTTTTAATTCCACACACGCACCCTTCGGACTTCGTGGCAATCGGGCGCGCGGGTGCGTTTCCTAAGAGAGTGAGGACCCCCGCCTCCTCCCCACCTGCTCCCTCGCCAGCCAGCCAGCCGCGCGCCCTAGCCGGAGAGCCCCGGCCGTCCCCGTCGCGCAATCGGCTGGATCTCCCTTCAGCAGGCCGTGCTCACAACTCGGCCCAGGGACCCCCCAGCAGCGGATCTCCGGCCCAGCTGAAGAATCCGGCAACAAGCCCCCTCCTCCCCAATCGCTCCGCCGAAATACGCTCCAAAACCCCCCAGATAGGCCGCCGGCCGCCAAGTCTCGTGGCGCCCTGAGCGAGGGTCTCTCCCCAACACCGCCACCTCGAACTGCGTTCTCCCGGCTACCCGAGCGAACCAGCAGGACCCCGGTATGGGCCCCCCCAATATTTTTTATAAGTCGGCGCCCCTGGATATGCTTCTAAGTAACAATAGGACAGAACTGTCAGCAAGAGATAAACTACAAGCTCAGTAGTAAATAAACTTGGGGGATAAAAATGAATGCTTAAATATCAACATCGGTCTATCTTTCTCCATTTATATTTTTAACATGCATAATATTATTATTAGCATTCAAACCATAATAATAAGATTCTGCTAGCCACCATCTACTGCGTGTCAGGAAGCTGCCCACGTTCTGTGATAAGTTTTATATATAAGCTAAGGTTTCCAGAAAGCCCCTTGCTAAGCTCCCCTCTGCGTGCATCTCAGGGTGACACCATATGAAGAGCATCACATAATGTCTTCCTAGAAATAATGTATTTCCTTCTTTCTGCAAAAGCCCTGTAACTTCCAGATGTGCTGTCCTCCTCTGCCACAATAATCTATATGATGCCGATTTCAAACTATAATGCAGTGCTCCACCAAAGCTTGAAACAGCATGAGCCACTTTATTTCTTCCAGGAATAAATGGGTAAGAGACATTGCTATATTAAGTGTTGGTCAGAACCCAAAACGTGTTAAATGAAAGTCCACATTCATGTGACAAGTTAGTTGTCTGAGGTAAATTTTGTGAACGGCCAAAAGGTAAAGCTGCCCTGAGCAGTGTTGACACAGCTAGAAACTCAGATATATAAGCTAGACACCAAATGGCTCCCTGAACCAGGATTACTGTGGCAAAAATTGAATGCCTAGTTGCCATTTGGGGACCACATGGCTCGAAAGTCATATTTTTCAATACAACTTTTCAGTTCCTGAAATTCGTTCTGATTATGCAGAAAAAATATAACGGATAGAGTTCTACAGGTTGTACTGCTAGTGTGTGAAAACAGTCAAGATCCAAGGATCCCTAGGCATGCCCCTCTAGATGGTGGAGATGTCAGGCGCCATCTTAGTGCCCGTGCATCTTCACTTTGTCACAAGCCAGGTGCAAAATGTGCCTGGCAATTTTTGAAAGCTGGTGGAGGCTGACCCATAGAGCAAATGGGGCACTATGCCATCAGCCTTAGCCCTGCCCTAGCTCAGCCTTTCATTGACAGCGTTGGGTCTCCCTGCCTTGGAATCTACCAGCCCCCAAGAGCACCAGGCACCACTGGGACACAAGGACCTCGAACATAATTGTCAGCATTCACTGACCTGCATGTCTAAAACTTGGGAAGGAGAGTGATAGATTAATATATGCACACTTCTTGGAGATTATCTTATCTTATTGCATTCTGCATGTTGTGCACACTTCGTGGAGATTATCTTATTGCATTTTGCATGTTGTTTTGAGCCGCTTTGAGCATGAGGAGAGGGAGTACAAATAACGGTGATCACTCTCTTGTATGAATGTCAACATTTCTTTTTTTTAATATATATTTTATTAAGGATTTTCTTGTTTTACAGAAGTGTAGTGCCTCGTATTTTTTTTTCCTTCATGTAACATTTTTACAAATCCGAATGTCAACATTTCTGAACGTCCGGGGTGATTTTATTGATCCGGCGAATTTCATTTCTTCCCCTCGCTGGCTCTCCACTGCCAGGCCCCTCACCCCACCTCGCCTGCCTCCGCCCCGCGGCACGGAGCTGCCCTGCTGCTCAAAACCAGACGAGAAACCTGGGCATGGCAAGGACAAGGCCACGCGGTGGCGAAGCCGATGCCTCTCGTGACATGGCCGCTGGCGGGGAAGGCCCCTCCCCTCCCCTGCCTCCCTCTTTCTATGATCCGGGGTCCTTGCAGAGCGGCCGAGCACGCCAGAGAAACAGAGACACAGAGACAGAGCGCCTAGCAGCGCTGCCCCGCGCGCGGTGCATGCTGGGCCACCCCTCCCTCCCCGCCAGTCCTCCGAAGCTGCGCCGCGCTTGACACCCGTGCCTCTGGTCTTTTCTTTCCCCCCCTTCTTCTCTCCCCACTCCTCCTCCCTGCCCCCGCCCGGCCGCTCTCTCTCTTTCTCTCTCTCTCGTAATTCCCTCTCTCCCAACATGGTGGTGCTGGGCTCCGGGTGACCCCGAGCGGGGGGAGAGGGCGGAGGCGCAGCGCGGAGGCCCCTGCTCAGCCATCGCCGACCATCTCGACAGCCGCGCGCACGCCTAGAGCGCCTAGGCGGCCTTCCCCTTTTCCCACTCAGCTCTCAGGCAGGCCTAGCCGGGCCGGGCCGGGCCTAGCGCCTTCCCCCTCCTTCACAGCCCTCAGCGGCGGCGGCGGCTGCTACCACCACCACCCTGCGCGCTCCGGCACAGCGGCCTAGGCCAGGCGGCGGAGGCCAGAAGGCGACGCGGAAGAGGAGGGGCGGCAGCGGCGTCTCGCTGTCAGGGGGCAGCCCGGCCTGCATGCAAGCGGCGCCTGCTGGGCCCAAGGCGGGAAGCGGCAGCGCCAGGTGAGTATCAGGGGGGAGGAAGGGCGGCCTCTCTCCGCCCCGGGCACTTGGTCCCTCTTCGCAGCCCCCCGGGTGGGGGGGGGTCGTGGGATTGAGAAGGCCGCCCCTTCCCTTCCCCGGCCGCACTTTTCGCCCTTGTGCGGGGAAGCGAGGGAGGAGAGGCGGGCGGGGAAGCGCCGATCACAGCTTCTCCAAGGGCTGGTTCTCTCTGTTTTTATTTTTTGCCCAGGTGTGTTTTTCTGCAATAGTGTGAGGGGAGGCAGCGGGGTTTTTCTTGGGGGGGGGGGAGCGCTAAAGTACCGGCTGCTCCGTGTCTGCAGCCCCCGGGCGCGCGTATCGGGAGCCGGGCCTGGCTGCGCATCGTAAGTGCTGCCGCCGCCGCCCGCCCGCCCGCCCCAGACAAAACACGCTTATCAAGGCCTTAAGACGGGAAAGTTGCCTCCTCGAGTGGGGCCAAAGGTCTGATAAGCCCGCCGCCTTGTTCCCCCAGCAGTGGACTCTGCTATTATTTTATATTACATACATATATTAATATATGATATTATATAGGTGGGGTGTGTATTATTCCGTTGCTGCTGCTGCTGGCCTGATCTAACCTGCTTTTTCCTTTGTTCATCCTCCTGCGTGCAGGCTTCCGTCAAACGTTTGCATGCAACATTTGTCCCTAAGAGTTAGGAGCGGGACTCCCGGTCCACGTGGGTAGCATGTCTGTTGGCTCTTCTGGTTGTGTGTAGTTGCCATCGAACTGAATTATGTGGCGGCTGTTGTGTAGCTTGACGGTTTCTGAGTAGAATTAGAAATCAGAAATTTGCACACTTTCCCCACAAGGTTTTGTTTCATTTTTTTAAATTGGGTGACTAGAAGCCACATTTCCGTCCCTTAGTTTGATCGGATAATTGTTGCTGTCTGTTTCGCCTCTTTGTCACTACTTACTATCCTAGGCTTGATGCAGGTGCCTAAACTGAAATTGTAACTGTTCCTCATGTAAACAAATACTCCATAACAAATGTTTACATTTAAAGTTGCATTGGATTCAGATTTGGGTTTCTGCAGTGGCAGTTCTGTTACTTCTGAAAATTTCCCAGCTAGAAAGCAGGACCTTAGCTCAGGTAACCACTATGCAAGGCAGTATATATGGTCAGTAAAGGGACTTATTTTCCGTGTTCTGTAAAAATGAAGATCAAAAGTAAGAGGATGACTGACTTTTAAAATACATCTCTTCTAAACATGTGGAGAATGTGAACACAATTTTAGAGCACGTTCCAGCATCGCAAAATCAACCTCAGGTTAACTCCAGCACCACTTTGCTGCTGTGTGCTAGACGAGTGGCTGGGAGCCTCCAGTCCATGGATCTGATAGGCCTCAAAATGTTGGCCCACCAAGCTATTTTTGGTGAGCCACATCCACCTTTCCCATGTCTGACTTATAGATTCTTTCTTTGCAGTTCTTGCCACAGCTACTTCTTCCTTTGCAGCTGCAGCTTGAATTCAGTCTGATGCAGAAAGAATTGGGAGCACAAGAGTGTGCACCATTTTGTCCTTTGCTGCTGTGGATTGAAGGTACAATCACCTGACACCATATGACAGCTGACTGACAGGTGGGCAGTCCCGCCCACTTGTCAAAGTGGTTCATGAACTGCTGGATATGTATGCATCCAGCTGTCTGATCCAGTTGCATGCCCCTGTGCTAGTTTTTTTAAAGTCCAAATGCGCTTAGTAAAACTGTACAAGTTAGGTTGAGGAACAAGTCTGACAGTGAAATAAACCCATACTAGATATTTATTTGACTGGAGTAGAAAAAGTACACCAAGCTGGTGCTAATGATGCATGTAAGATATTATAGTTAACTTAAAGCTAAATAAATTTTCTGCTCACAGTTTTTATACCATGAATGTGTCACAGGTGTGGATTTTAGTGGCAGTGTTTGCTGAATCTGATGACTGCAACCCCTAAACTTAGTCCAGGGTTTTTGATTAAGGGACGGAAATTCTTACAGCCACTTCTTTTCCTTCAGCTGTCTCGGTGTAGGCACGCCAATCTCAACTATTGAGATATTCTTGGGAGGTTGAGGGTGATGAATGTGCACTCTTTGTTGAATAACTCTGGGAGGGAACATGTGGCTTGCATCCATCCCTAGTACAGTCATACCTCAGGTAACAGACGCCTCAGGTTGCGTTTTTTTGGGTTACGGACCCGCCGAAACCCGGAAGTACCGGAACAGGTTACTTCCTCCAAATCGCAACCCGCGCATGCGCAGACGTGGGGCTGCGGGTTGCGAACATGCATCCCGCATGGATCACGTTCGCAACCTGAGCGTCTACTGTATTCTTCACTAAGGATAGAATCTCCACTACCATCATTGGATGTTGTAATTTAGCTTGGATGACCCCTCCATTGTAGCAAAAAGGATTAACTGTATGATCAGGAGGGGTTCTGAAGTAGGAGGGAGTTAAAAATAAGCCTGGTCCATAGTCCATTTGGTGACCAGTTTTCATCTTGTATGTATTGCCCTGATTCTGGCAGACTTCAAAATAGTAATACCCAAGTGGGACCTTAAAGCAGAGAACACTTGCTAAAGTGAGAGCAGTTTTCTCCAGCAAAGGAGATATGTGTGCATAAGTGGATGCAAGTACTTGTTGAAGGTATAAAATGCATGGGATATGTATTCTGATTCAGGGGTCGCTACTACATGCGACACAAGCAACTAGAGCTGGATTGGGGATATAATATTATCTTCACATTTCAAAATACTTAAGGCAATATATATTTGTGGGTGTTATTCTAAGCACAGCAACTATAAAGGAAATGGTTCTATAGTCTGATATCCACATGTTAGGAAAAAAATCTGGTGCAATTAGTTCCTTTGCTGTGAAAGAGCCCTAAACGTCTTTTCAGATGCCTTTGTTGTAAGGCTTTTCTCCATTCCCATCATATCTCTCCCCTCCTTTTTATTGTTGGCTCATCATCCCTGGCTTGCTGGAGCTGATGGGAGCTTAAGTTAAGCAACAACTTGAGAGCTAAATGTTCCCGACTCTTGATATATAAGATAGAGCCATACATGAGCAGGAGATGATCAGTGATCTGAAGTGGGAAGCCACTGTGAGTAGAGGATACCTGCTGCTTTAGATCATCATGCTGTCACACATGTAGGGTCCCAAACTGTTTACAAACGATGTACACAACCCCTTCTTGTGTGTGTTATTTACATATTAGGCAATCAAAACACCTGAAAAGGGCTTATCACAGTCAAATTCTGTTAAACGTTCCTGAAGAAGAGTTTGGATTTGATATCCCGCCTTTCACTCCCCTTCAGGAGTCTCAAAGCGGCTAACATTCTCCTTTCCCTTCCTCCCCCACAACAAACACTCTGTGAGGGGAGTGGGGCTGAGAGACTTCACAGAAGTGTGACTGGCCCAAGGTCACCCAGCAGCTGCATGTGGGGGAGCGGAGACGCGAACCCGGTTCCCCAGATTAGGAGACTACTGCTCTTAACCACTATACCACACTGGCTCCTGACTGTGGCTGTGATCGCACATAACACTAAAACAAGCCACAAATTTTCTAGCAGATGAGCGAACAAGCCATGGCTTCTTTCTCCATAACTTGGTTTGTTTTCCAGCTGCTCTTGCCACATGCCTTTGTAGCTTGGCAAGCAGCTAGTTACGACAGCCAAACAATTAATGGTTAAGCAACTCTGTTGGGCTTTGAGAGGATGACAAACCATAGTTAAAACAAGCCATAGTTTGCTGGGCTGGTTTCACATATTAAAACAAAACCACAGTTAAAGTAAACAAACAATGGTGTACCATTATGTGCGAACTAGGCTGTTACTGGAAGCTGCAGAAACATAAAGGCTTGGTTTTGTTTTATGTATAGAAAAATTGAGATTGGTACAAAATGTTAGACAATTTCTGAACTCCTGTGTTTCCTTAATAAGTTTGTGTGACATAGGGTTTAATTGTTTTCTCTGCTGGGTTTTTTTAAAAAAAACATAGTTGGATTTTAACTTTATTTTCAGGGGTAAGGTATCCAGTATGCCATTTTTATTTAGAAAAGTTTATCTGGTTTTATCTTAGATGCAAAGCAGTTTAGAGTAAATATGCAGAATAATGCAAATAATATTTCTGTTGTAAATTAAGTTCTTCAGTCTCCTCCTGGTGTTTTGTGTATCTATGTGCAGTTTTGCCTACAAATGTGCTGTCTGCTTCATTTGCTGATGTTTGAGTGTTCTAGAGAAATGCCATTAGGCAGTTACCCACTAGAATGAATGTTCTGCTAATAGGAACATAATCTATGCGAACGTAATCCGTGCGGGAGGCACGTTCGCAACCCACAGCGCCGTGTCTGTGCACACGCGGGTTGCAATTTGGCGCTTCTGCGCAAAGCACTATTTAGCATTTCTGCGCAAGCGCCAAAACCCAGAAGTAACCCATTCCAGTACTTCTGGGTTTCAGTGCGTCTGTAACTCGAAAATTCACAACCTGAAGCGTCTGTAACCCGAGGTATGACTGTATAAGCCAAATGGCTCCTTAAATCAGGGTTACACTTGCCAAAACGGTATGTCTAGTTGCCATTTTGGGGACCAGCCAACTCAGAAGTTGTATTTTTCAATACGACTTTTTGGTTCCTGAAATTCGTTCTGATTGTGCAGATAAAATGTCATGGATAGAATTCTACAAGGATGTGTTGTTAGTGTGTGAAAACGGACAAGATCCAAAATCTCTCTGGCCTGTCCTCAGATGTCTATAATCAATTTAATTCTAAATTGAACAATTCGCCTACTACTCCCCTTCTCTTCTGCTTACCACCAGGAGAAATTTCCTAGGTGGTGACACGGTAGTACCCTGTTTGTGGGATGTCCTTCACTTAGACATGTGACTGGTGCCAATAACAAGTCAAAACATGCCTATTTGCCCGAGCATTTTAGGGTTTTTTGTTCCTGAGTGATCAACTTGCTGGGTTTCCTCCTGTGTGAATTTCATTACTCTTACGCTTTATTTCTAAAGTTTGTAAAACTGCAACTTATTCTTCCAGGTAGCTTTCAGGTATAATACTTCAGCGTTGCAGTGGGATAATTGAAGAGTTAAATCTAATGCCTCATTGACAATATTTTTCCTAAACTGTGCTGTATACTAATTGGCTAATGTAGTTTCTTAGTCATATTTGCTGTAAATGAATAGAGCACTATATGGAAGGTTAGACTTTGTATCCAGGTTGCTTCTTTCTGTTTTACTTCCACTCCTTCTCTATATTGCCTAACTCTATTGCCTTGTGAACCCCAGAAACATAAAGCAGCGAACAACCCCAAACTTGTGCTCACTCTTTTTAGAATTGTAATTTTTCCTGGGGTCTTGTGATGAAGCCTGTGATATACATTTTCTAAATAAATATGGACATTTTTACCCATATGTCTTTGGCCACATTTGCACATCCGGCTAAACCACGAAATGCAAAAACTAAAGCAAGCCCAACCAATCCTTAGATGCTCGTGTCCTGTCCTCTCATGCAACTGGAAGGAGAAGCTTTTGCTTTCATTTCCCCCTAAGCTGTGCTTGTCATTTTGTCTGAAACTGGGAGCATATTTTATCACTAACTGTGGTCCTTTTCAGTATAAGCTGACTTAATAACTGATGGTTTGAAATTGGCTTACTTTGAAACAGACCATAGTTGGTGTTAAACCACAATCCTGGGTTAAACCAGAATGACAAGTTGAGCTTAATGGAAACTGAAAGTAAATGCCTCTGAAGTTGTTGTTCTGGTTACACAGGGGAGCGTGGGAGAACCACATGATTTGAAACATGCACAGGGTTATTCCGATTCACGCATATTGTGGCGAGCCTTAGTTTAGTGTGACATGAGAATGTGGCCTTTGTTTAAAAAGCTAAGCCCTCCAAACTTCCTAGAAGCTGGGGTTGGTTAGGGCAAAGCAATTTATTTTTCTAAAGGGAAATGTACTGTGACCGGTGTGGTGTGGCGGAGCCCCTCACCCAACATCTAGGCTGGACTGAGCAAGGCATTGGTGTGCCTGGGGCTGCGCAGATACACCAGCAGAGCCAATCCAGCATTCCTGCTCATGCATCTGTACAGCTCCAACCTCCCTGCCCCCCCCCCCAAGTAGGCCACAGAGATGCCCTAGCCGGTATTGTGTACTTGTTTATAAATGTTCATAATGAGATCTGAGCGAAATCACTGTTCTCAGATACAGAGCTTTAAAAATAGGAAAATGCAAGTTCACTCAGTTAGGTATACAGTGGTACCTCTGATTAAGATCTTAATTTGTTTCGGAGGTCTGTTCTTAACCTGAAACTGTTCTTAACCTGAGGTACCACTTTAGCTAATGGGGTCTCGCACCGCTGCCGCACGATTTCTGTTCTCATCCTGAAGCAAAGTTCTTAACCCGAGGTACTATTTCTGAGTTAGCGGAGTCTGTATTTTTTTTTAATGATATTTATTAAGTTTTCAAAGAAAAAAAATACATAGATAAGAAGAATAGAAGAGAAGACAAAAATAAAAATAACAAAAAAGAAAAATACAAAATACAGAAAAAAGATTAAAAAACATTTAAAAAGAAAACACATCAATCTTTCCATATCATATATTCATATCCTTACTTCCCTGACCTCCTCACACCTCCCTTTTTTGTATTCCAATTCAATTTATTAATTCAGCAATTTCTTTGCCTCTTTGTTTTTATCTTAATCCTTTAACTTAATATAATATAACTTTGAGTTCTACCTGTTAATAATCCATTTTTCACACACCTTTATAACATTGCTGCTTAAACCACTTAACTTCATTCTGACATCATTCTAACATTCATTAATTTTGCAATATTTATGTAAATAGTCTTTAAATTTATTCCAATCTTCTTCCACCGACTCTTTTCCCTGGTCTCAGATTTTGCCAGTCATTTCCGCCAGTTCCATGTAGTCCAAGCGGAGTCTGTGACCTGAAGCGTCTATAACCCGAGGTACCACTGTACTTGATGATGATCTAGTGAGGAAGAAGATAATATTTTCTCTTTTAACAAGGGCTCATTTGTCATTTGCATAACAAACATATAATCAAAAAGAAAACTCAACCTCAAAATCAGACAAGTTTTATAAAACATTGTTCACCTTTATTTCGTACAAAGAACTTTGCTATGAATTAGAGTCAGATCATTGGTCCATCTGACTCAGTATAGTCTCCTGGCAGTGGCTCTGCTAGGTTTCAGGGAGGGGTCTCTCGCAGCCATACCCAGAGATACTGGGATTGAACCTGGAATCTTTTGAATGCAAAGCATGTGCTCTGCAACCACTGAGCTATAACCCTTTGTTGTAGTTACTTTAAGCCAGTGTTTCCCAACCTTTTTTGGGCAACGGCACACCTGTTTAATGAAAAAAATCTCGCGGCACACCACCATTACAGCCCCGTGACGTCAGCGCGCAGCGTCACACCGGGAGGGACGCACGAAAGTGAAAGTTTTTAATTTTTTTTCCTCCCCCTTGCCGGGGAACCTCCAAGCTTTGGGGGTGGGGGGGAGGAGGCAGCAGAGCGAGGGACTGAGGGACGGCGGCAGCTGAGGCGGCGGCGGCTGTTGTGGTGGTGGCGGCGATAGCGGGCGGAGGAGGGGGCGGCGGCGGGAGTTGCTGCTGCTGTTGTTGCTGCTGCTGCCCGGACATGCCGGCCTCCTCCTCCTCCGCTATCTCGCGCTCCTCCCTTTTGCACGCGCTGCCCCGCCGCTCGGCACCACCACCGCGGAGCCGCCCCCGGCTCGACGCGGATCCTCGCCGCCGCCGCCTCTCACCGCCCGACTCGCCCGCCTCCCTCCCACGGCACACCAGCCGACGTCTCACGGCACACTAGTGTGCCGCGGAACACCGGTTGGGAAACACTGCTTTAAGCTACGGTTTAATGTGAACAAGCAGCATGCTGGTAGAAGCTGCTGAAATCGCAGGCAGTTTGATTCTCTCCCACTCCTGCTACTGTCAGGAAACAAAGCATGGTCTGACTTGTTGTATCATCCGAATCTAAGCTCATGGTTTGTTTCTGTTCAAACAAACCATGAGCACAAGCATGCCGGTTCTTCACAGGAAACCAGGCCATTTTGTCTCTGTTTTAATGTGACATGTGAACCAGGCCAGTGTTCATGACAAGTGACCATTTTTCTTGTTTTAAGAAATTATAAACACCGGCGTAACATTCTTGGTTCTACATTTAATTTTAAGCAGGCTGTTTTTAGAAAATAAGAAACTTTCAGTACTTAAAAACCATTTACAAGAGTAAAAATCCAATTCATTTTTTTAGATGTGTGGGTTTTTTTTACAATCATTTCTATTTATCCTGAGTGCAGTAAATAGTACAGCACAAATGAACTTCTAAAAGAGCATCATGCAGATTTTATGCATTAGATGATCTTAATCTTTATATAACTGATTAAAAAAACTGAAGTAAGATATTGTATTCTAGGTCCGCAGCCAATTGAAGGCCATTTGGCAACGTGCAAGAGCAACCTGCTGAAGTACTGGAAGAACATGGTATGTAGAATAGTTGTATCTTAGATATTGTGTTCTTTTCAGCAGAAATACCGTATTTTTTGCTCTATAAGACTCACTTTTTCCCTCCTAAAAAGTAAGGGGGAATGTGTGTGCGTCTTATGGAGCGAATGCAGGCTGCGCAGCTATCCCAGAAGCCAGAACAGCAAGAGGGATTGCTGTTTTCGCTGCGCAGCGATCCCTCTTGCTGTTCTGGCTTCTGAGATTAAGAATATTTTTTTTCTTGCTTTCCTCCTCCAAAAACTAGGTGCGTCTTATAGAGCGAAAAATACGGTAATTTCTCTTAATAAAACAGCCTTACGGAGAACAAATTTATGAAAGAAAACAATATTTATGAAGATATTATAAAGCGCTGAATATTTGAGTTACAGATAGGTAGCCGTGTTGGTCTGCCATAGTCAAAATAAAAAAATTCCTTCCAGTAGCACCTTAAAGACCAACTAACACCTTAAAGACCAACTTAAAGACCTTAAAGACCAACTAAGTTAGTTCTTGGTATGAGCTTTCGTGTGCATGCACACTTCTTCAGATACACTGAATATTTGAGTACTTGATTGCCATATCATGTGCTATGGTCTTTTGAAAATTTGCAGTTTCCATTAATTAGCAGGCTAACCATATGAATGATGTAGCCTGCATGTTGCTCCACAAACCAAGAATAACTTGTCTACTACATGCTAGTTGCTTGTGGACAGAATATAAATTGGATCAGCTTTTGTCTTACCTTAAGTGCTGAATGAACTTTTAGTATGCATAATGAATGGCATACCTTTTGTAAGTGTGAACACTTTTGACAGCTCATCTGGTATTCTGTTCCAGTGTCACCTTTTTGTCAATTGGCTAAATGTCAAAAATCTCATGTTGCTACCACGTTCCTGGAAACAGTCCTAATTCACTTTATTTTAACATCTTATATTAAGTAACCAGTTTTAGTCTGGTTACCACAAAGCAAGCTAGTTTTAACTGCACTCTGATTTTATTGTTGCATGATGAAATACATGCTGAAATTCAGACATGCTGCTTGCTGTTGGTGGGGTTTTAAAATATCCAGTACAACAGCAGCTTTTAATTTGGTATAGTAGGAATCATGAAGTCTTACCAAATTATTTCCTTTGTGCACTAGATTTTGAACAAGAGAAATAAATAAAGACACCTAAATAGAGAGCAAGACAGTTATATCTCCTTTACAGGGTTGCATTTTCCATATTGAAAACCTGTTTGTAGGTGCCCCTTCCAGCCCACTCCCAACCAAAATGAATAGGCAGCCTTTGCAAGCGAATGCTGTTTGCAGACAGTAAATTACTGGTGGTCTTAACTGTGAAAATTGAACTTTGCGCCCAATATCAGCTATTATGTGAAAGGAAAATTATGTTGGAATGACACTGATTATGAAAGCTGACTTCTAGCTGAATTTGCTTTTAAACTGTTCTTTGTCTGTTATGCTGCTTTCACATGCATAATCTGTCAGTTCTTGGATGATTTCTGAGATCGAAACCTCGGGTGGCAGCCAGTGACTGCTCAGCTGCACTTGCACTCACAGCATCTCTGGGTCAGCCCACCTGCTTTGCTGTCCAGAAAGTTGCTCCCAACTTTAATAAGATGGGCAAGGTTGATCACTATTGACCATGCATTCATTCCTTGCACAATTTCATTCTGAACACTCAGCTTGAGATTTGGAGGTGCGTGTTGCATGCCTCTTATTTTAGGTCCCTAGTTGACTTTTTGTGTTATGTAATTTGAGATCGGAAATTCATATAACAATAGGGCCAGCTCTATCTAGAAGATAGAACATAGGGCACAAGGCTCATGTGAGCACCATGTTCTCAAGCATAAATTCACCTCTTGGAAAATGTGTTCATCCGTAGAATAAAATAAGAGATGATGAAATTTGGCCTTTGGCCAAGGGATTCTGGCAGTTTTAAGTTTCATTAGTATATTTCATTGCGCCCCAAAGGCATCCCATTTTATACATAGAGAGCAGTCACTTACAGGGATTGCAAATTGCTAATAGCTATGAAGAAATAAACAAAGTGTTTCTATTCTAGGATACTATAGGCAAAGAATAAATATGTTCCGGGACTAGGTCAGCTCAGCCAAACACTAGTACAGGGTTTCCCAAACTTGGGTCTCCAGCTGTTTTTGGACTACAACCAAAAGTACCCTATGGCAAATTGTCCTCCATAACAGGGACGGTATTGCTTTATCAATTAGGAGCATAGGAAGCTGCCTTATATTGAGTCACACCCTTGGCCCATCTAGCTTAGTACTGTCTTCACTGACTGGCAGCAGCTTTCTAGGGTTTCAGCCACAGGACATTGCCAGCTTCCCCCGAGCTGGGAATTGGATGGCAATTTTAAGTGTTTTGTCTATCCTCCACTTTAAACTACCTCTAAGACAGTGTCTCCCAAACTTGGGTCTCCAGCTGTTTTCAGACTACAGTTCCCATCATCCTTGACCACTGGTCTTGCTACCTAGGGAAACACCGCTCTCTATCCATCTGCTCCGCTCTGTAAACGGGGTTCTGATGTGCATGGCTATCCTAAACCTGGGTGCAGACAGTGTTTCAGATTTCTGCAAAAAATGTTTATAGGGAGAGATCTAGTGCTGCTCCAGTAGATGCAACAGAACTTCCTATTCCTCTCCTCCCCATTCCTGCCCCCCATCCCTATAAAGCAAATGGGGGACTGCAGGGGAAGAGAAAGGGAGTCTTAAGTCCAGTTTACACAAGATGTCTGTTGTGCAAGCGGGACACCACATTTGGATATCACTCATACTTCAGAATATTCTTATTTGCCAAATGCTTTATAGTCAGATATGGAAAGAGTGAGTTGAGAAAATTTAGTGATTTTTTTCCCTTCAGGTTAAGGGTTTAAAATTTTGTACGTAAGAACAGATAAGATCAGATTATAGAATTAGGTAAGACATTAATTGGTTCCGTTTCAGCAATGGAAGTCTTCAGCTGGAGAGCAAAAAGCCAGTGGGTGGCCTCGGGGTGCTGTGGGTACGAGTGTTGCTGAATAATCACTGGCTGACAGCGGCATGACAGAGTAGAAGATCAGCCTTACATCTTATACCAGAGAAGCCAGATCACAGGAGACAGTTGACAGGTAAAATTTTGAAATGGAAATGTCCACTACAAATGGGTTGCTGAAAAGAAGAGTCCAACCATTGTAAACTGCATTATTTTCATCCTGTGTTTTTCATTAGTTTGCATTGTGGGAAATTTTTAGAACAGTAGCTGTTAAACCTTGTCAAGGTCAACAGAAGCCGTCCGAAGGCCACTGCAAATCTCATGGAATTAAACCCCACGTTTCCACCAAGTAAACACTCAGCAGGAAAGTTCGGCCAGCCTCAGGTCTTTTGATACATACATTTGCAAGCACGTGTTTGTTGCGCTCACACTTCACATTTTTTTAGGCATAAATCTAAGATGCTTGACGTATACACTTAAAAATGTGATGTCTGAAGTGGTCCTGAGAGACTAGGACATTGGTGTGATAGGTGTTTCCTGTGAGAGGGCTACTGGGATTCAAAAGTGCATTCTAAAAAATAGGCAGTTACTCATTAATCACCCCATGTCATGGGGGGACAGGGTCCATACAGCTGTTCTTGCTGTAATTAGAAAGGAGTGGGTCAGCATTCTACCCACTAGCTGCCTCGTGATGTCTGCAAAAACAGGTCTGAGAAGGGATGAGAGGTTCTTGTATATAAAGAGCCATGGATGTAATAGGCTGTATTTTTTTCTTTGAATTTTTGGTGGGCCACTAAAGCTGAATCTAGTGGTGAAGTACCTTGTGGTGGAATTACTAACTAATTGTAATAAAATTGTGACTGGTGTCTATACTAAGTTTTACAAAGAAATGTGTTGTATAGTGGCCTCATCTCATAGGCTGAAGTGGGTGATGCCAGAAATACAGCCTTTACCAATATTAAAATAGACCTTCCGGCCATTCTATCCTGGGCCATCAAAGGCCAACCTATATAAAAGATAATATGCACTTCTAGGAAATGTATAGATTTGTCTTAGTGAGTCTCAAGGGCAAACCTGTAACCTGTAATTACAGGTTAGCCACCTCTGTACACTTCCTTACATTCCTAAGTTGACACATGAATAATGAAAGAGGACACTCTTAAAATTTCATAGTAATGCACAAGGCTGGAGATGGCCTCTGGGTATATTGGGGCATATCCTATTGTAGATCTTTTTTTATCATGAACCACACCTTGAATTGATCCTGGAGGTCAATAGGGAACAAATGCAATCTCTAGATCTTTATTGTAACATGTTTTCTTATGACCTACATCAGAAAGCAGTTTTCGGAATTAACCTTAAACCAGCTTAATATTTTGAGCCATCATTAAGGATGGTTCTTTCTAAAGTAATGCAGGGTAGTGAAATTGGTAGAAAGCTCTTCTAGGCACAGTTGCAATGCTCCAGGCATGACTTTAAGCCTGAGTGAAAGTGCATGGCTAAAGACTACCAGTAGTGGAAGTAAAAATATCTTCTCCATTCCACAAGGTTTTCTGGCCATCATCATTTCTGTCTTTCATGGATTTCGTTTCAATAGCCTGGCTTTAATGAACTGCCCAACTATGACTGGGCTCTGGGAAATGTCTTGCATTGAATCTAGACAAATTCAAAAGTTGATTTGGAAAGGCTGGAACTTAGTTTTGGCAGCAGAATTATTATATATATTTGTGTTAAGATTTCTTGCAACACAGAGTGTGTGTTGGCTAATGATCACAATTGTTCGTTTAATTGCCTATTTTGAAACATGAACTTGAGGATGTTTAACTAAGCATAGCTTTATTCATTTAGCACTATTAAGCCTATGCTTGGCCCAGCACAAGAGGACCAGCGACAACCTGTTTTTAATCAACAACACAAAATTGTGATCACCCCAATGTCACCGAATGGCCACAGCTTGTAAAAGGTAATTGTCATGAACTTTTTTTAAAAATGGTGTTTCAAATGCAAATAATGCTTTTTATGCTTCCATAACAGCTTAATTATTAGCAAGTAGTCTTTAGGAGGACACCATTGAGGCAAATACTTTTGAAGTGTCTATCCTTTCTTTATATTGCTCTGAATATCAGTGTTAATATTCTATAAAATGTTGTTGTCCCCCTGAGTTGTTATATAGGGGAGACTGTCTCTGGTTCAGTAATTGCCAGAAGCAGTCCACCACAGTCCAACCTTAGAAGAAAATGAAAGAATGCACAGATTTGGGGAGAGATCTTCATGGTATCTTGCTGACAATGCGTGCTCAATTTGGCTGAAACAATGATTTTGTTCCAGAAACTTGGTGAAATTGCCAAGTGCAGCAGACTTGCATGCCTTTGCTTTGTCTATCCTAGGAGTTACAGTGGAGGCAACTTCTTGCAGAATGGAGCAGTTCCTTTGAGTGGCATTGGAATTGAGCCACCATATAAAATTGCTAGCTCATGCTGCAGTGTTCAGATTAGTGGGTGGGTGTGTTGCGATCATGCTTTCTGCAGTGCTATTTGGGGCTGAAAACTTAGCACTTGTAACGAAATTTATTAAACAAAAGCAAACCTTTTGGTTTTGGCAGGGGTGAGCTAAATAATGATAACTTTGATGTTTTCTAAACTTCTTAAGCGTGTTATGTTTAATTTTAAAATGCTTTTGTTCAAATAAACAAATACATTCTACACTGCATTTATTTAATGGCTGCTAACCTACCTTTCAGAGAATTTGTCCTCTACAAGGCACTTTTCAGCATCATGTAACAACACTGATACACTGAAATTCCATAATATTATTATTATTTTTTAAAAAGCAATAAAATGACATTTAAAAGATAGCAGATAAAACAATTCTTAAAAAACAGTGCCATAATTTTTTTCAAATGCTGGCTAGAATAAAGAAGAGGTAAAAATATTTTCCTGGGGAGGGTATTCTACAAATGCAAAATCATCACAGAAAGGGCTGTGTCCTTGTAGAAAACCAGCACTGTTGTAGAATAAAGTTTTAACAAGCACAGAACTTTGGATATCTGAACAACCTAAAAAGCTGCTTTATACTTACTAATAATACAACACTGTCAGCTGAGCTTCTGGAAATCTTAGAAACATAGGCTTGTTGGAATTTCGAAACATACCAAGGCCACTTTTTAATATAGCACAAGGATTAATATAGCTCAGCTGAGCTGGTACTGGCAAAATAATGATAAGATAGTGACAAATTATTGGGACAGCTAAAAATGCGGAAGTATTGTAAACAATGGTTTTTATGAAGCATTTGATGTGAGAATAGAAAGTACTATGTAAAAGAGGTGTACAATATGTAAAAGTTGATAATTGCAAAAGTAGACAACTGTGAGTATATGATGAGCAGCTTATATCTGTTCTTGTATCGTTGTAAGCAGCCTTAACCTATAGGTACCGTAACTTTGATTTGAAATCAGTAGGACTGACTTCTAAGAGAATACCGTAATTTTCGCTCCAAAACACGCACTTTTTTGCTCCTAGAAAGTAAGGGAAAATGCCTGTGCGTGTTACGGAGCGAATGCACTCGACCGGAGCCATGGCTGCTGTCAGTCAAGCAAAGCGGGAGCCGCTTGCAGGGCTTCTGTCCCGCTTTGCGTGGCTTTAGCTTTGCTTGCTTTACAGCCAGGAGGAGGGGGAGGAGCTGAGGAGGAGGGAGGGAAGGAGAGCCATGGCAGCAAAGCGGGCAGCAGCCGCTTACACGGGAGGAGGGACAGAGGGGAGCCATAGCGAGCCGGAAAAAGCGCCGCGTAGCCAGCAACAGCTGCTGCAGCCTCAGCTAGCAAAGGTCCGTGCGCTCTCTAAACGGAGCAATGAGGCTGCAGAGGGACGGCAGGGCACAGGAGGGCTCTGAGCCACGAGCGCAGTGAAAACCAGTAAAAAAGTTTTTAAAAAGGCTGCTGGGGACAGGAGGGCACGGGATGAGGGAGAGGGGGAAATTACGATTCTCCCAGCGTCTCAGCTGATCCGCTGAGCAGGACTTGGGTTGCAGGGGATTCACCATTAGCTGTGTAAAGCAGCAAAGAGGGAGAGAAGGAGCAAAGCGGGAGAGGAAAGGAGCTGCTTACACTGCTGTAAGTGGCTGTTGTCCGGTTGGCTCCTTTAAAGCAACAGTGTTCTTTCCCTCCCCCCTCCCTGCTCAGCTCACCGAAAAGCTCCTTTTCCACACACCCCACGCGAGCTCCTTCTCCCCTTAAACCCCTCTTCTGCATCATTAGCAGCATCCTTCTCCACACACCCCACGCGTGTTCCTTCTCCCCTTAAACCCCTCTTCTGCATTATTAGCAGCATCCTTCTCCACACACCCCACGCGTGTTCCTTCTCCCCTTAAACCCCTCGCCTGCATTATTAGCCGCATCCTTCTCTACACACCCCACGCGTGTTCCTTCTCCCCTTAAACCCCTCTTCTGCATTATTAGCAGCATCCTTCTCCACACACCCCACGCGTGCTCCTTGTCCCTTGAATGCTTTTCCTTCCCTCCCCACTTAAAACGTGGTTACAAAGCACGGATCCACATGGATCCTCAGGGTTTTTGCACTGGGTCACCCCAAGTTCACCATCAGATCACATAGCATATCCATGGCTACAGCCTGCACCAAAAACCACACACGCGCCCACTGTTTCATGGGGCTGCAATGGCGCAAAAACGTGGTTCCAAAGCATGGATCCACATGGATCCTCAGGATTTTTGTATTGGGCTACCCCAAACTCACCGTCAGATCACATCTGTGGCCACAGCATGAACCACAAAAATCATACATCCACTGTTTCGTTTAGAATATTTTTTTCTTGTTTTCCTTCTCTAAAAACTACATGCGTGTTATGGTCAGGTGCGTGTTATAGAGCGAAAAAGACGGTATGCTATTGGTATTAATGAATCACATAATATGCTAGTTGTATCACTTTTCCTCTTAGCTGCATACAAAATGCTCACATTTTTATTTAAACCTTTACAGATCACCAGGAGAACCTCACTCTGAAAATATTGAAGCTAGCCGAATGTAAGTATAATGAGCATATCAAAAGAGTGCATTTGGTATATTTTGTGTGAAACCCAGATGCAACATCAGAGTTGCATTACCTCCATTCTTCAACAGCTACCTTTAAGTTGTACTTGAGAAAAATTATTCATTGTTCACTTCTTCAACATGATGGTTTGCCCAGATTAGGTACATTGAGAACATGATCATTTGCCTAGATTAGGTATGTTGAAATCAATGGGAAATCACGTTAGTCATGACTTGACTTTTGCTACTTATTTCAGTGAAATCCAAGTGCAGCTAACTTGGCAAGGATCCAATCCATAGATCTCTTTGATGTTTTTGCTATGACAGTTCCTAGAGCCAATAACGCAAGCTGCTCCCAAAGGTGAATTACAGCTCGCTGCCTTGGCAGGTAAACTGCCAGTGAAAAATGTCACATCACCCACCATGTGCTCATTCTCTATGGGAATATAAATGACTGCTCTGGATCACAACCAGAGGCTTCTTCAACTTTTATTATATACAACTAAAATTAAGCAGTGTCCAATTGTTTAGTGATACAGAAAATACTAGGTCAGGCTCATGAGTAGAAAAGGTACTGGTCTAACTACCAGACTTTGTAATTTCTGCTTCTTGTTATTTCAGTGTTTCTGGTTTATGATACCTGGTTTATATTCTGTGTGGCTTTTTTGTGGTGATTTATATATTTTATGTTTTGTAATGGACCACACTGGAAATCTTTGGGTTGAAAGGCAGGCTATACATTGTCATACTAGTATTAATAACTGTAAATAATTTGCTTCATTATACTTGTGCTTTTCATATTATTATAACTTGAAATAATCTAATTTTTGAAGCTACAGCTGCAATTTAATTCCATCTTATTTATTAGATCAAAATAATTTAACTCAGATTCTTTTATTTGCCAACGGCTCAACTAACTGCTAATATGGAGTTAAACTGTTTGTAAGTGGGCAAAATCCATTCATTAGTCTAGATAATACTTAAAAGAAGAAAGCAATTAACGCTCTTCCTGCTCTAACAGAGTTGATAGGGTGGAAACAACTGATGACAAATATTGTTGATGTATAACTTGGTTAGAAAGAGGACCAAGGGGGAAATGAGTCAAAATATCAGGCATTTTTAACCAGCTTCCTCTGAGAACCTTACTTTGCTTTTTTGTTAACTGTGACGTTCAGAGCTAGAGGGAGTACCAAAGCTGGTTTGCATGTAACACTAAACCATGGTTATGTATGTACAGAAGCAGGAAAGATCCCAAGTGAGGCTACAAGTTTGCAGAATCCTCTCTCCTCTCTCACAGCTAGAAGGACTTCACTAGTCTTTACTTTGTTACTTCGAATTCCGGCTTGTGTATGAACCAGAGATCCAGGATTATAACTAATCAGTTATACAAGCCAGTTTCATAATCCATGATTTGAAGCTGGCTTGCTCTGTAACTGACCAAAGTTCATTTAAACCACAATCTCTGATTCTCACATAACAACAAGGTCGGACTGTGGAAATGGAAAGAAAGTGCTGGCAAAGTCATTCTCCTAACTGCATGAGATACATATGAGTCCAAGGCTTTGCTTTGGGCTCGTTGACACAGCACTAAACCATGGTTTAGTATTAATATGTAACTAAACTCATGGTGATTGTGACACTTAACTCTGTCTAACACTGGTTGATGAGTTAGATTTCTGTTATTCCCAATTTATGCATTTGAAGAATGATAATAAAATACTTGCCAAACTTAAGAATACTAATGTTAGTAAAAGAATTGTCAGGCCCATAGTATATTGTATTTAATTGCCAGTGCGTGCATTCCCATAAAATTTGACAACGTATTTGTTTCCTTTGCTGTCTTCCGAAAACGGTTCTTCCAGTATATAGAGTAGCATCTGTTCCTTTTACATTAAAACAAGATATTAAAAAAAACAAGAAGCAGACCCAGCAACCACAAACAAAACCACAAAATAAGTTTCCGTCATGTGCCACCAAAAGCTGGAGACAAAATTATTGCTTTGCTTGGCACCTAAAAAGTTACAACTCAGCGCCTCATTGGTATACCATGGAGTGATATTCCAAAAGTTGTGGGCCACAGTGGAAGAGGCCCTATCCACAATTAACCACCTGCTCTCATGATGGGAACACTCAGTAGAATAGCTCAATATATAGTTAGATTCAAACAAGATTGGGCAGTCTTTCAGATAATTAGTCCCAGGCCCCTTAGGGTTTTCAAGATCATAACTGTCCCAGTGAAAACTACTCAGAAGCAAACAGCCATAAGGTAATTGTGCAGTAATGATAATTGTCCTGAGTATTCCAGTTGCAATAGATATGTGGGATATAAATCATCTCAATAATATCTGTACGTAATTACACATTCTATTTCACTTAGTTTATTTCCTTGTTTGTATGAAATTGTTAAAATAAATCTGTATAGCAGCCATCATTTGAAACAGAGGGCTTAGGCTAGTATTTCTTAGAACACAAACCCCCAATTCCTCTAGCAAAAAAATACTTCATGAATTTTGTGAGGATTCATACACTTAAAGGTTGTTTTTTATATTGTTTTTTATTTGTTTTAAACTGCAAATACTTACAGCATGGCTAATATCAAATAATATTCTCTCCTTGGAATGTCCTTTGCATGCAAAGTCTTGTTATTAGGTCCATATCATAAAGTTCTGCATGGAGTAGTTCTGGAAGATTTTATTTGGCATTAAAATAATTCCTAATAAAATGGAGAGTTTGTGTTTTGGAGTTCACTTATATATTCTTAGCCTAAGTAAAGGTAAAGGGACCCCTGACCATTAGGTCCAGTCGTGGCTGACTCTGGGGTTGCGGCGCTCATCTCGCTTTATTGGCTGAGGGAGCCGGCATACAGCTTCCGGGTCATGTGGCCAGCATGACTAAGCCGCTTCTGGCGAACCAGAGCAGCGCACAGAAACGCCATTTACCTTCCCGCCGGAGCAGTACCTATTTATCTACTTGCACTTTGATGTGCTTTCGAACTGCTAGGTTGGCAGGAGCAGGGACCGAGCAACGGGGATTCGAACTGCCGACCTTCTGATCAGCAAGTCCTAGGCTCTGTGGTTTAGATCACAGCACCACCTGCACCCCATTCTTAGCCTAGCACTATATTTTGAGACATAAGTTTTCTTGAAATAATTTATTCAGACGTGTTCTATGTAAGAGATTTACAACTCCTGTAGTCTTGACTTCGATGGTGAATTGAAATGATCCCAATAATATTTTAACAATTTTATTTGAGACATAACTTCAAGTTTTTGCTCAGACTAGCAGAAATATTGAGCATTTCTGCTCCGTGAATTACCCAGCAAAACTGAAGCATTAAAGAGATCAGCTATTGGAAACTCATCATTGAGTTCTTTAATCATCAGTTCTCATCATTGAGTCTCTAATTAACCATTGTTCCCTGTTTCATCTAAAGCAGGAAACTATGGTCACCAGTTTAAGAGCAAGCCAGGATCTTAAACCTTGATTTGAACTTGGCTTGACAATTAAATATCCCTGTTAAAAACTGACAACTAGGGGGGGAAATGTTTTAGTATAGTATGGCAGCATGGAATTACAATGCAGAGAGATGTATTTGCATATGAGGCATGGAAGCCCAGCAGCATCGCTAATAATGAGAGATGATGAGACTCATAGTCCATATCATTTGGAGAAGCCAAGTTATAGTCATACACTTACTGTACTAAATTTCTACATTATTGTGAATTTCAATATACAGTCATATATTGGGCTACAGACTTTTTGGGTTGCACGATTTCGGGTTGCGCACCACGCCAAAACCGGAAGTACCGGAACTGGTTACTTCCAGGTTTCGGCGCATGCGCAGAAGTGCTAAATTGCGCTTTGCGCATGTGCAGAAGCACCGAATCGCAACCCGGCCGTGCGCAGATGCGGCGCTGCAGGTTGCGGATGCTGCGGGTTGCACAACCCAAGCGTCCACTGTAATGAGGAGTGCATATATATATATATGAGAAGATAAGTAATTCTTGTAACTGAATGATTTGTTGGAACCAAACTCTGACAAGTATTGACCATAACCCTGTCCTAATTAAGTACTTTTGAAAGTTCTGTTACTTAAATCTTTCCAGTTGAAAGTAATCACATTGAAATGCTGAGTTTGGGGAGGGTCTTTGCCCCAGACTTTGATAATTACATTTTTTAAAGAAACAGCAGACTAGTTTACACATTCACAAACTATACCGTTCATCAGACCTTTTATTATTATTATTATTATTATTATTATTATTATTATTATTTAGCAGGTGCATGTTGCATTTCAGGATCTCTTGATGTGCAATATCTCTTAAATTGAGAGAGATTACTGCAGAGCCTCACTAATCAGTGCTTTGCCGACCATTTGAATGAGCTTGTATATGAAAGCCATACTAATCCTTGTGCTTACTGTTTGGATGTTTGGTACAGGAAGCGAGCAGCTGCAAAGCATCTAATAGAACGCTACTACCATCAGTTAACTGAGGGCTGTGGAAATGAAGCCTGCACGAATGAATTTTGTGCTTCCTGTCCAACTTTCCTCCGTATGGATAACAATGCAGCAGCCATTAAAGCCCTCGAGCTTTATAAGATTAATGCAAAACTCTGTGATCCTCATCCCTCCAAGAAAGGAACAAGCTCAGCTTACCTAGAAAACAATTCCAAAGGTGCCCACAACAACTCCTGCACTGACAGAAAAATGAACAAAAAAGAAATGCAAGGCCCAAGAGATGACTTTAAAGGTAAGGCATTACCTTTAACACTGGCTGCCAATTTGCTTCAGGTCCAGTTTCAAGGTGTTAGCGGTAAGTCTTAAACAAGTGGAGACCTAGGCACTTGAAGGAGCATCTCTCTATACTAACCTGTCCGTGCATTAAGAGTAGCCAGTGAGGCATTTCTTTGCTGGTGCCCAGTGATGGAAAACCCTCCCTTCAGAAACAGGCACCCTGCTTTGTTGTCTGATAAAGAACCGATTATTCAGTCGGGCATGTCTGTTGCTTTATACTGTGTTCCATTTTGTGTTTTAAGATTAGTGCTGTTGGTTTATTTTATGTACCTTGTTTTTATTTGAAGAATCCTTGTTTTAAATGAATTACTTATACCGCCTTGAGATCAAGCAGTATAGGGCAGGCTATAAATATTTGAATAAATAAAATACAATAAGGTGGCTTGTTTCAACAAACCATGGTTAGGATTAACCACCATTTTGAATTCTGACATGGTGTTAACCTGGTTAATTGAAATCAAAAGTAAAAACTTTGCAGCACCCCCTTTACAGCTGTGCCAGAGCACAGTGGAGAGTTGTGAGACCAGGGGAATGGTTTATCGTGACGCTGAACACAGCCCTAGTTTCTAATTCAATCTTCTTTTGTCATAATAAAGTGCCAAAGTTGTTGTATGCCTGCTGAAGTTGGTAAATAGTGGGTCTCTTAATGCCTTCTGCTTAATACATAGATTTT
This sequence comes from Podarcis bocagei, assembly GCF_964188305.1. Taxonomy (NCBI): domain Eukaryota; kingdom Metazoa; phylum Chordata; class Lepidosauria; order Squamata; family Lacertidae; genus Podarcis; species Podarcis bocagei. The sequence goes on along the minus strand of NC_138130.1, from coordinate 32,793,809 downwards.
AACCTAAATTCAACAGAGGTTTTCTGCTTTGTATTTAACATTGTAGATGTGACATTCTTAACAGAAGACAAAGTCTATGAAATCCTTGAGCTATGTAGAGAAAAAGAGGACTATTCACCTTTAATCCGTGTCATCGGGAGAGTATTTTCTAGCGCTGAAGCTTTGGTACAGAGCTTTCGAAAAGCCAAGCAGCATACTAAGGAAGAACTGAAATCTCTTCAAGGAAAGGATGAAGATAAGGATGAGGATGAAAAGGAAAAAGCTGCCTGTTCTTCTGCCATGGAAGAAGATTCGGTTGCACCATCATCTTCATCATCCAGAACAGGTGATGCCGCGCAGGGGGATAACAACCTACAAAAATTAGGCCCAGAAGAAGTGTCTGTAGACATTGATGCAGTCAGACGGGTCTACAATAGATTGCTTTCTAATGAAAAAATAGAATCTGCCTTTTTAAATGCACTTGTGTACTTGTCGCCCAATGTGGAATGTGACTTGACTTACCATAATGTGTACTCTCGAGATCCTAACTATCTCAACTTGTTTATTATCGTTATGGAAAATGGTAATCTTCACAGTCCTGAGTACCTGGAAATGGCGCTGCCATTGTTTTGCAAAGCAATGAGTAAGCTACCCCTGGCAGCTCAAGCGAAGCTGGTCAGATTGTGGTCAAAGTATAGCGCAGACCAGATCCGACGGATGATGGAAACGTTTCAACAACTTATAACCTACAAGGTCATAAGCAATGAGTTCAACAGTCGCAACTTAGTGAATGATGACGATGCCATTGTCGCTGCTTCAAAGTGCTTAAAAATGGTTTACTATGCAAATGTAGTGGGAGGGGATGTGGACACGGATCACAACGAGGAGGAAGACGAAGAGCCAATCCCAGAATCCAGCGAGCTAACACTTCAGGAACTGCTGGGCGAGGAGAGAAGAAATAAAAAAGGACCCCGAGTAGACCCACTGGAAACGGAACTTGGTGTAAAAACTATAGATTGCCGAAAACCACTTATCCCCTTTGAAGAGTTTATCAATGAGCCACTGAATGACGTTCTAGAAATGGACAAAGATTACACCTTCTTCAAGGTAGAAACGGAAAACAAATTCTCCTTTATGACGTGCCCCTTTATATTGAATGCTGTTACGAAAAACCTGGGATTGTATTATGACAACAGAATCCGTATGTACAGTGAACGGCGCATCACCGTACTCTACAGTTTAGTTCAAGGACAGCAGTTAAATCCGTATTTGCGACTCAAAGTGAGACGGGATCACATCATAGATGATGCTCTTGTCCGGGTAAGTGGCGTATTGGTGTAAAAAGGTGTTTGACTGTCCATGTTTGAAAATAAAATAGCTAGAAGCCAGATTGTTATTATGTTATCGACTCAGGTTTCCTGGTGTCTGAAGTATTATAAGCACTAGTTGAGGTTACTGCTGCTTTGGGGGACTGATGTGTGGAGGAGTGGTCTGCCATGTACACAGGTTTGTTTCGTATCGTTCCCAGAATTACTCCTGGAAAAACATTTGAACCTATGTAAAACATGTATGGCTTTTCTTTTGCTAAAACCAAAAAGCCATCATGTTAGAATTTTAATCTCTGCACAAATGTTCCTGGAATATTTTGATTTGGCACACTGTGGCTTTTATCCACAGATGACCATTCAGAAAGAGTCTTGAGTTCTTGGAAGTTCATTGATGGATAATGGTACATTGCATGTTGTGACAGCGGTGGGGGGGAGATTACACTGCTTTATTTCATGTGTGCATTTGATGGGGTGTATCAGTTGGCAATACGGACGCGGGTGGCGCTGTGGGTAAAAGCCTCAGCGCCTAGGGCTTGCCGATCGAAAGGTCGGCGGTTCGAATCCCCGCGGCGGGGTGCGCTCCCGCTGCTCGGTCCCAGCGCCTGCCAACCTAGCAGTTCGAAGGCACCCCCGGGTGCAAGTAGATAAATAGGTACCGCTTACCAGCGGGAAGGTAAACGGCGTTCCGTGTGCTGCGCTGGCTCACCAGATGCAGCTTTGTCACGCTGGCCACGTGACCCGGAAGTGTCTGCGGACAGTGCTGGCCCACGGCCTATAGAGTGAGATGGGCGCACAAACCCCAGAGTCTGTCAAGACTGGCCCGTTCGGGCAGGGGTACCTTTACCTTTACCTATCAGTTGGCAATACCCGTTTAACTATCAGTTTCCCCATAATCTGGCCACATTCATGGGCAATCGTCACGTGAAACAGTTTGTGATATAAAGCAGCAGTCAGGTACTCCAGCGTGTGAGCCTAATAAGCCCAGTAGGCCTCCCTCTTTGTCCTGTGAAGCCATTTTGACCAAGCCACACCTACCTTCTACACCCCTGTTGCAGGTAAGGCACAGGGCTTCACAAGCACTGGCGATCAGTGGAGGCATCCACACCTACAAAGCACTGTGCCTTGACCTGTGCAGTTTGATTTCAAACAACACAAGCCAAATAAAGCACTTCACCCATCCCGCCTTTCAGAATGTCACACAGAGCTATGGGGACCTAGGCATCCAGCCTGCCAGCTGGAAACTCTCCCTCGTCCCCGTCCCCCACAATTTAAAAAGAAAGAAGATAAAAATGAAAACACCACCTTCTGTAAAACTGATTAAAGCCTTTCCGTCCCTGTGTGTGAACTGATTGTTGTTGTTCCTTCCCAAAGACATCTCCCGCCCCCACGACATGCAGACGCATGTAGAATCATAGAATCGTAGAGTTGAAAGGGACCCTAGTGACCATCCAATCCAACCCCCTACAATGTAGGAATCTCAGCTAAAGCATCCATGACAGATGGGCATCCAGCCTCTGCTTAAAAACCACCAGTGAAGGAGAGTCCACAACCAAGGGAGACGGTTCCACTGTCGAAGAGCTGTTAACTGCCAGAAAGTTCTTCCTGATGTTCAGTCAGAATTCCCTTTCTTGTAGAGAAGAGGCAATTTGCCCCATGGAACTGGTGGTATAAACCTCTAGCCCCTTCATTGCAAGCCTTTCTGTGGTTCATCATAACTGTTTGAAGCTCAACCTTCCCCTCACAAAGCCATAACTGGAACCATTAAAAAATCTCCCATGCAGTCTTAATAAAGCTAGTCTTCAAACCAGTGGTCTACATAGCACCAAGAGGTGTTAGTAAGCAAATTTGTCATTGTCTGAACACATGTCTTGGGTTAACACCTTACATCTGGGGAACAAAAGCTTTATAGAGTACTGTACTGAACTTTGCATCAGTTTCACAGTAGCTTTCCAGCAGTGACATCTTGAGTTTGGTTAGAGGAATAGAAAATATGGTTCATGCTTTTTTCCTAGAATGCAGGTTCTTCAGTTTGTGATAGGAAAGATGAGCAGTCCCTGATAGGGGAATGAGCCGTGAATCAAGTCTCCCGAGACCTGTGTCACTTAGGTTAAAGAGTTTAACTGCAATTCTGGTGCTGGTGCTAGCATCTAGCGTGTAAGAATAATGTGCAGTTCCATTAACATTGAGTGGTATCAAGTGGTCCTGTTCCACTAGTGAAACAGAGCTTTCCCCTTCTCTCTTCTCTCCTGCAGCCCCCCACTGGTAGACCCCATAGGGAAGATTTTGAAGGGTATGCAGGAGAGAGGAAGTTGCATTGTGCAAGTGGTCTTCCACTCACACTGGATGCAACCCACTGCCTTCTAATTACATTCATTTGACTTGACTTTATTTAAACTAGGTTATATTTATTTTGCTGCATAGTAATAGAACATAAAACATAATATAGATAATAAAACAGTATTAAATCATAAAAGCATCACGAATCAAAACTGCAGAAATAGACTAATTTGAAAAGGCTTGGGAGAAAACATTTTCAGCAAACACGTTAACATTTTATGCAGCGGTGATAAGTCTCCTTATTTAGACCTGCTAACTTGATCAAGTCATAAATAGTGTAAAGCTTTGGGCTGGTTTGAAGACTTTGGTGTTGTCAGGAGAATCCTGAGTGAAGCTGAGGAAGCCAGCTGCTGTTTAGCTCAGATAATTTTTCATGCATGTGAGGGGAAAACACGAATCTGCAGCTTTGCACTAGTCTGAAAGTGCACACTGCATCCATACACATATCCCAGAACTAAGTTTCTTTACCGGCAGTCATAGAATTTGGAATTGCAGCAAAACTTGTATTTGCCATGGCAACAATCCTGCAATTGCGCTTTGAGTATCTAAATGCCAGTGGCAGAAGGGATAACCTTGGTCACAACTTGTTTTGATTCCGGCATTCTGTTCCACAATGGTGGGGGTGCAGGAGAAAGCTGCATTACAGCTCACATTCAGCTCTTGCAAATCTATAATTCACTTAGTAAGTTTCCAAACTCTTAGGACAGAATTCTAGCCAGAACCTGTTTACATTGATCCTGCAAATAAAATGGAACATTGTGTTCTATAAAACCTAGTTTAAGGCTGCTATATTTAATGTGTGTGTTTATCTAGTTTGACTCAGCTCTATTCTAAGCTGGATGCCTTTCCGTTTTTCATTTGCTCAGCAGTGCAGTTGGATTTATAGTATCAGAAATCCTATTCCTGTTCTGCAAGTAAATTTTTCCTCGGCCTTGGATATTGGCTGCCTTTTGTTAGCCTTTCCTTTTTATGTACAACACGTTTACATTGTGACTGAGTACCACTGTTAAATTGTCAAGTATGTATCATGTACCTTACTACACCCAAGATGCATCCTGAAACAATAAACTTTCCTAATTACCGGGCAACTACCTTCCTACTCTGAACGCTGACAAAGTGCCCTTATAAACTTTTAATTCTTCTGCATTCATCGTCAGACTCGATCTAATATCTATTTGAAAATTCGGTTTCACATATATTTAAGAAATAACTGGTTTGCTTCTGTTCTGCAAGGCCTTGTAACCATCACAGAGTAACCTTTCTCTAAACTATAGATTCAAAACAGATGTTCAATTAAAGCAGCCTTTGGCAACCTGGTGCCTTTCAGGTGGATGGCACCAGGTTAGTGAAGATGGACTTAAAACTTGTAGCTCAAGGCAGTGGGAACTGCCAGGTTCTCCACTAAACACCTGGTATCAAGTAGTTTGACACTTCTAAGTGCTCTCTCAGTTGTTTCTTTGCAGTTGTGGCTTAAATTCAAGCCAAGGCTGCAAAGACTCCTGCTGGAAGTGTGGCTTGCATTCAACAGGGATTGGCTCCATTCAGGAGCTCTGATCGGGAGCTTGCAAGTGCTTGCATTTGGTACCAAATTTAAAAGCCTCTGGATGCAAGCCCCATTTGCAGAAGACGAATTGGGGGTGCATTCTAAGATTCCCGGTTGCTTTTGTGTAGCTGTGACTTTACCTGCCCTTCACCTGATGTCATATGATGTAAGGTGTGGGGCAGGTGGGGAAATTGCCTTGTGGGCCTTGTTTTGCCCATGATCTGAAGGTTCCTCCTTCCTGACGTAGAATATATTAGCCCAATTCACATGTCTTTGGAAACTAGGTAATAGTTTGGTATGAATGTGCCTATCTGGACAATATGACTCTCACCTGCTGGCACACAGGGGATATAAACCAGGATTCGTGACTTCGCATTATGTCAAAACCAGGAGACACGGACTGTTTTGCTCCCAACAAGCAAGACAAAAACAAACCTTGGCTATACATCCTGGTTGGGGAGTGAAACAAACTACAATCCCTGCTTTAAATGTAACACTAAGGTAGTTCAGTTTTGTTTCCTCCCAGCATAAGCTGCAGAGAAGCAATGTGGCCAAGATAAGTGTGATCACAATAAACCAGTGGTTTTCTACCACTGTGCCTTGGCACCCTGGGGTGCCTTAAATGATGGTCAGGGGTGCCATGGGCAACCCTGGCCTCTGTCCCTCTTTCCTTCCCTCCCTCCCCCGATGCCTTCTCGAGTCCCTGCCTCCCAAAGATGTGCATAGCTGTTTGTTGTAGCTCCTCAGGCAAATGGTGTCTCTGGGAGGCACCTCTTTTTGGGGCGGGGAGGGGGCAGCTCAGAGACCAGGGACGGCTGCAGCAACTGCCCGGAGGACTACAGAGGAGAGAAGAGGAGGCTGAAGGAACACTCCAAATGGGAGGGTGTTCGAAAAATGGGGAGAGGCTGCCAGCTCTGCAGACAATAACTGGGCTCCTGAGCCCCACAGGGGTGCTGCAAAAAAAATGTGGTTGGTCAAGGGAGCAGAGGACTCAAAAAGGTTGAAAACCGCTGCCATAAACCATTAACTATGGTTTCTTGGGATGTGAGAACAAGGCCATTGTCGGTTGAAACATTTTGCCTAACTGATTGATTTGCATACAGCTTCACTCCATAAAACTCTTCTCGTGTCAGTAAAAATGTCTACTCGTAAAGCAAAGTTCTTTATCGCCTTTTTATATTTAATTGCTCCAATCATATTCTAATGACCTTGTTCCAACTGGCTAGATTAAGTGAGATACCTTTCCATAGTACAAAAGTAAAACATTGCCCCAATTTCAATGATGGTACAGATTTTATGTGTTACGCTTCCTTCTTAGAGGAGTCAAGAAAGTTTGTGTTAACCCTGTAATGGCATTAATTGCGTCCCGTGAGGGTCAGAAGATCATTCTCTACAGTTCTTTCCCCTGTAAGGCTTCAGAAAACTTAGCAGTGAGAAACTGGGCAGTACAAAGTGTTGTGCAGTAGAGAGAGAACTTTCCCTTGATAATCTTAGTGGTTTTTTACTGTCTGCAGTACGGTGGGTGATGGGGTGCTTTGGCATCAAACTTGCTCCTGGCTAGATTAGCTGGTGAGTTTTTCCCATCATCTGTAGCAAGCAGCAGCATGGTTCACTTGGGTTTGAACCAGTTGTCAGTTTTCTTAATAATATTGAAGTGTTAACGGTGTCAGTTTGGATTCAGTATCTATTGTATAAATAGATATTTTAAGCCTTCTACTTTGAAGGCTACATATAGATATCCAATCTAGTGGTGCAGAAGAAAAATTTCAAGAAACTGGGATAAATGCAAAAATATGGGCATGAGTTGTATTAAATGTGCCCCAACTCTACAGAATTTTGCTCACACATGCTAAACCATAGTTTAGTGCCACATGAAGAAGCCACCTTGAGCCTTGTGTGTTGCCTTCCTGTGCTCAACAGAGAGATGCCAATTCAGACCCGAAGCAGTTTGTGTTTGTTCACTCTCACCTGCACACAATGCTCAGCTTAATCAATGGCACATGGAGCAGCAGCTGTCTAACAAACCAGCAGCTGGTCTACTCCTTCCTTTTACAGCTGGATTGGATTTTAAATATTTACCGTATTTTTCTGTCTATAAGACGCCCCCATGTATAAGACTCAGATTTAAGAAAATGGGGGGAGGTGGCCCAGAGTATAAGGCACCCCCTAATTTTTGACATTTTAAAGGGGGAAATGTAGTCTTATACACGGAAAAATACGGTACTGGTTAACTCACCTTCGGTAGCACATGAGACTATTCATCTCCAGGTTGTGGGTTTGAGTCCCACTTGGGAAAAGATTCCTGCATCGTAGGGGGTTGGACTAGATAGCCCTCATGGTCCCTTCCAACTCTACAATTCTAGGATAGAAATTAAGGAATCTTGCAGAAGAAACATTTTTCTTCCCGTATGGACACTTATGCAACCCAAAATGCCTCTCTAGAGGGATGTGTGGGGAGGGCTCCAGAAGATTTTGCGATAAGCAGCTGGGGTGGAGGGAAGGAGAAGCATCTATTCTGTGAAGTTCTTTGTCTAAGGATTCAAGCCACTGTGTAGATCGTGGCTTCTGATCCTTCGTGGATACTGCCCTGCCTATCTTCAAGGCTCCTTTTAAGGCTTATGCAGAATATGAACTTGTAAGATGTACTCTAAGATCCTGTGGGCTATTTTTAAGTTTGAATCTAAAAGTTAAAACCTAAAGGAAAGAATTGGGGAGGGCAGGAGAGATCTCTGTAGGATTTGTGCAGGGCTTTGAGACAATAGGAGTCATCCTCAGCTATTGCTGCGGGAATGGTACTAGTCGCTGGAGATGACAGTAATCCCCTCGAACTCGGAGCCAAAAGGTCAAATTCTGAAGCAGCAACTAGAGGGAGGACGGTGTGGCTCCTACTCTTGGGGATAGTTCCAAGAGCACTTTGGGAACCCTGTTTCTTCTTTTTCTTACCTTTCCCTGTTTAGGGAAGTATTTAATGACTGATGTTTAAATGTATTTTTAATCTTTTGTTGGAAGTCACCCAGAGTGGTGGTGGTGGTATTATTATATTCCTCCATCACGGTCTAGCAGAGCCATCCAAAACATTCTCCAGGATTGTGCACAGTGCTCACAGGCCTTCCCAGTCAACTTCATCCCCTCCTTTTTTTTCCCTTAGACACCACAATGGGATGAGCCCAAAGTGGGTCACATTGTCCACCCCCCTCACTGTGAACCTCATTATGTCCCCTGCTGTTCTGTATAACAGACTATAAATATTTTCTATGGCAAGTATTTATTGTGACCGTTACCCTGAATCACATGTAACAAACTGCTTCGTTTTCTGAGTCTCGCTATTCCTTACGTCCGTTAAAATGTATTTCTAAGATGAAACAACAGCTTTCATTTTTGCTTGTGCATGTTGTAGTGAAGCAGCAGAGGGAGGTGGGGCTGTTTAGTATATCCACGGCATGGTGACCTATAAAATAGGGTGTACTAAAGGAACATTTTGTTTTTTATTCAATAGTTAGAAATGATTGCAATGGAAAATCCAGCAGATTTGAAAAAGCAATTGTATGTGGAATTTGAAGGAGAACAAGGGGTTGATGAAGGAGGAGTTTCCAAAGAGTTTTTCCAGCTAGTTGTAGAGGAAATCTTCAACCCAGATATTGGTACGTAATTAACTTCGTATTTATTTAATATGCAAAATGACTTGTGTCTCGTCTTCTTAACAGTTATCTACTCTTTCCTGAGCCATATGAAAACCCATCTTTCTAGGTTTTTTGTTTTTACTTGTAGCTTGTGTACCCCAGCCTTAGACACCATCTGGGGACAAGTCAGCAAAATCACGTGACAGCCCTTCTAGGGGATGGTACACCATTTTCACATGCAAGTGTGCCTTGGTTTTGAGTGCTCACCTGCCCACCGGAAGCCAGCTGTAGCTAGCTGCCTTCTCCCTAAAATGTTAGCTCTTCTTGTGCAGATAGTGTGTATGTCATGGAATGTTCAAGCATCCATTTACAACACACACAGAGTTTCAGTGGATTTTGGAATATTATGGTAGCTTTATTATACATGGGGACTTTTGAATGAAGTCCGGATGATGCTGTGAACTAAGCTGTGACTAAATAACAGGTGGATTTCTTCATGTGTCTCCTCCACAAGAGGCCCAGAAGGTGACAACATTTATACAGGCCTTTTCTACAATGGCTCCCCATTTGTGGAATGCTCTCCCTCCGGGTTTATACCATATTTTTTTTCTATAAGACGCACCAGACCATAAGACACACCTAGTTTTTGGAGGAGGAAAACAAAAAAAAATATTCTGAATCCCAGAAGCCAGAACAGCAAGAGGGATCGTTGCGCAGCGAAAGCAGCGATCCCTCTTGCTGTTCTGGCTTCTGAGATAGCTGCACAGCCTGTATTCGCTCCATAAGATGCACACACATTTCCCCTTACTTTTTAGGAGGGGAAAAGTGAGTCTTATAGAGCAAAAAATATGGTACATCTTTAGGCGCCAGGTGAAAATATTCTTCTTCTACCAGGCCTTTCACTTATTGACATCCGATGCCCTTTTAAATGTGTTCTGGGAGGGGAAATTATTGATTGGTGTGCTCTTATTTTTATTATGCATTTTTTGTGTTTTTTATATTGTTATGTTGTGAACCGCCCTGCGGTTTTTTTCTTTTTTAAAAAAGTCTTGCTATTCAATTCACCAGTATTAATTTTGACATGCTTTTTTATAGGAATGTTCACTTACGATGAGTCTACAAAATTGTTTTGGTTTAACCCATCGTCTTTTGAAACTGAGGGACAGTTTACACTGATTGGAATTGTGCTGGGTCTGGCCATTTACAATAACTGCATTCTGGACGTCCATTTCCCAATGGTTGTCTACAGGAAACTAATGGGCAAAAAAGGAACTTTCCGTGACCTGGCAGACTCTCACCCTGTAAGTTGATAATTACGTTTGGAAATCTGTACTTATATTCTGAGTTGTTGTTGTTGTTGTTGGCGGCAGTGTGACACACTCTAAGTGTTCTCTTGCATGAAACATCAGTGGCCATTGTCTCAAAATTGCATAATAGGGACCAAAGTTGAGAGTGTTGCTTGCTTAGTAGTTCATGACAGATGCAGTGTTTAAACTGGTGACTTCACAGCTCCCACTGTTTGCCGCTTCACTACACATATCCACACCAGCTCTTAGTCCTGCGGAAGTTTGCTTAATGGGCATTTTAGAAAAGTCAGCATTTAGCAACACTTCTAGTCACCTGTTAAATATACAGAACATGATGTCAGGTGCTCAAGGAAGAGGCTACGCAATGTGCAGTGTCAAGAGACCTGTACTGTCAACACAAATATGCTTTGCCAGTACTGGAGAAGAGGGGAGCGTGTGTGTGGAAGGGAGGGTGACCAGGTCACTTAACCTGTTTGTCTTATCTAAGCAGCTGAGATCTTAAATGTATAGCGTGGCGGCAAGCCATATTGGCAGCTGAGTTATATGGACAATCACAACAGTTTCGAAACTAGCTTTCTGAAACTTCACAATGTAGTTGTGAAAGCAAATGATGCCAGTGATGTTCTCAGTGTTATTTCATTTCAAAACAGAAACTTGCATCTGTTCCAAAGTTTCCTTTAGCTGAAAATCTATTGGAAATTATAGATGGTAAAAATAGGACAACTTCTTCTCCAAATGCCTGCCCACCTCCCCCGCTCTTTATCAGACTCCACTTATAGCCATTGTTAAGCTTTGGTTACCACAAAAAAAATGACACACACTTGCCTGAAACAGTACCTTACTGTATGTATTTTTTTTTCTTAATGAAAGGCAGCTCTGGAAGGCCACAACCTTGATCAGAACAGTAGGCAAGGGGTTGTAAAGATCTTTTCCCATTCAAAATTGTCCTCCCCTTGCTGCTTTTCCACCTACCGGGATGTGGGGATCTCTTCCCTGCCTGTGGAAAAACAGCCCATGAAGGTGATTTGGATAGGAAAAACAGCCTTTGGATAAAGGATTAAAAAGCTCTCTCCTCCTCCACAGTTGCTGTGATCTGATTCACAGTATCCTATAGCTGCTTTTCATTTAAATCTGGAAACTGACATAGGTGTAAGTAAAAGCATACAGTTTGACTCATAACATTAATGCATACTGCACAATTACCAGGTCTGTTGCTGGGGCTTTAAAGCCTTATGAAATATGTCTTGTTTTATTTTAGGTTCTCTATCAAAGCTTAAGAGACTTGTTGCAATATGAGGGAAGCGTGGAAGATGATATGATGATAACCTTCCAGATATCTCATACGGATCTCTTTGGTAATCCGATGATGCACGATTTAAAGGAAAATGGAGATAAAATCCCTATTACAAATGAAAACAGAAAGGTAATTCGAATGGGCAGTGCCACCAATTGCGGAGTGATTACTTGATCAGTATTCCAGGAGAACAGATAGAAACACACCTTGTATGTGTTTATATAAATTAAGCTCATTTTAATGCTGTATTGTTTTTAACACTTGATTGGAAGCCGCCCAGAGTGGCTGGGGAGGCTCAGCCAGATTGGCAGGGTATAAATAATAAATTATTATTTAATAAATAATAAATTATTATTATTATAGAATCATAGAGTTGGAAGAGACCACAAGGGCCATCGAGTCCAACCCCCTGCCAAGCAGGGGGTTGTTGTTATTATTAAGCTCAAAATTATTAGCAGCCTGAATGATTTAAATATAAGTTATTAAATAGAGGGAAGTCTGTTCCGATTTTCGGCAGCAGTTCTTCCTATTTCTCACCTGTAGCCACTTGTTAGTTGAAACAAAGATTCGCACTTGACCACTGAGGAAACCTTGCATTATTTGTCTTTTTATTAAACAGGAATTTGTGAATCTGTATTCTGACTACATTCTCAACAAATCAGTAGAGAAGCAGTTTAAGGCCTTTCGAAGAGGATTCCACATGGTAACCAACGAATCTCCCCTAAAATATTTATTTAGACCCGAAGAGATTGAATTGCTCATTTGCGGAAGTAGGGTAAGGCACTTGAAACGTGCAAAAGACAATAACTTGCTCTCTGCTGAATATCTAAAGTCTGAGGTGGTGATACAATGTCTTGTATTTATAGAATCTAGACTTTCAAGCTCTAGAAGAAACTACGGAGTATGATGGCGGCTATACCAGAGACTCTCTAATTATTAGGTAGGAGGTTTAAGTTTTTCTGTGGGTGAATGGAGAAGACTCTGCCTGTTAGCAAGTGGTGTGAATAGCTAAATTACGACACAAATGTACCAGATAATGCACAGTTTAAAAAACAAATAAGAGATGTGTTTAAGGCTTCCAGTTTTTAAAATATACTGGATCTTTTTTTCTTGTCCATTCTGTGGTTAAACCAGAAGATCTTATGTCTTAGACATAGGTCAAAAAATCGCATGGAGAAGGATGACTTCAAGAATAGCAAAGAGGAGGGGATGCTCCCGCCCCAAATATTTATTGTCCCCTCCCAGTTTTCAGGCGCTATGTTGCATGGATTAGATCCTTGTTCGCCTAATAATGGTCTTTGAATTTTCTGGGCTCCCCCACATAGCTTTTCCTAGAGCCTCGCCTGCTCATATAGTAGCAACTTCTGTTTTGTAATCAACGTGGCTATTTGGAAAAGTTTTGTACTTGCCAAAAACAGTGGAGGACCCATTCTCAACTTTTGCATCACGTGCTAGTATGTGCATGCTAGCGCTCTCAACAGCTAAGGATAGTAATGAGAAAGGGGGAGCGTTAGGTAACTTAGGCAGTGTGGGAAATGAGAAGATAGACTGCCATCCACTGTCCTCATCCCCATCCAAAGCCCTAAAACAGACCACTGCAGCTGGGTAGAAGTCTGTAGGTGTTTGAGGAAATGTGAATGCAGTGAATACACATTCAGAAGCACCATATTCCCCTACCTGGATTGAGATATATGTGTGCCTCTTTATATAGTATTTTTGCATTTGAAAACACCCTTAAACAATACAGTGGTACCTTGGGTTACATACGCTTCAGGTTACATACACTTCAGGTTACAGACTCCGCTAACCCAGAAATAGTACCTTGGGTTAAGAACTTTGCTTCAGGATGAGAACAGAAATCGCGTGGCGGCGGCAGCGGGAGGCCCCATTAGCTAAAGTGGTGCTTCAGGTTAAAAACAGTTTCAGGTTAAGAACGGACCTCCAGAACGAATTTAAGTACGTAACCAGAGATACCACTGTATATTGATACAGTACGCTTGCATTTGCTACTTCTAAGGTTAAGGGCAAGATATAAGCAGCATAAGACGTTTTGCTCTGCCCAGAATATTTATTTTAATTTTTCTTCAACAGAGAATTTTGGGAAATAGTCCATTCATTTACAGATGAGCAAAAAAGACTATTCCTCCAGTTTACAACAGGCACAGACAGAGCCCCAGTAGGAGGACTCGGAAAACTAAAGATGATTATAGCCAAAAATGGCCCCGACACAGAAAGGTAAACTCGTTTGACATAAATCTTACTTTAAAATTCAGAAATGTAAGTGTATTATGCTGCAAGTGTAAAAAAATACATTTTAAGCCTCTTTCTGAGTGAGTTCTCCCTCAGTCCCTACTACAGTCATACCTTTGAAGTCAAATGCCTTGCGAGTCGAACATTTTGGCTCTCAGATACCGCAAACCCGGAAGTGAGTGTTCCGGTTTGTGAAGGTTCTTTGGAACCCAAATGTCCGGTGCTGCTTCCGATTGGCTGCAGGAGCTTCCACGCCTTGGTTTCCACGCCTTGGTTTCCGAATGTTTTGGAAGTCGAACGGACTTCCAGCACGGATTCCGTTCGACTTCCGAGGTACGACTGTACTAGTTGTGGATTTGAGAAAAGCGACAGTAATGGCTTGTGTGTTTTGTGTTCCGCTCTCCCGTGACCTGATTGTTTTTTCCTCTTCCCTTTCTCCGTAGGTTACCGACATCTCACACATGCTTTAATGTCCTTCTGCTTCCAGAGTACTCCAGCAAAGAAAAACTTAAAGAGAGATTGTTGAAGGCCATCACATATGCCAAAGGATTTGGCATGCTGTAACGAAAATAAATAAAATAACAAAAGGGATTAAAAAGATTTTGTGGTGATGGTGTCCCTGTCCAAAATAAATAAATAAAATAACCCCCACCCCACCCCACCCCCACAAAAAGGCCATAAGATATAGAGAGCTACAGTAGTCACTCGTGTCTGTGCCCCCTTCTACACTTGGGGACATTGGGCTGGAACAGCAGATTTCAGCTGCTTCTTTGAACAAATTATTTTTCTTTTAGCGTGAAAGTGTTACATACTCTTTCACTTGTATGTACAGAGAGGTTTTCCTGAATATTTATTTTAAAGGGTTAAATCACTTTTGCTTGTGTTTATTACTGCTTGAAGTTGAGCCTTTTTCTTTCTTTCTTTTTCTTTTTTGAGTATTTACAAGAAAACGAAACTGTACTCTCCCGAGGAAAAATATTGCCATCATTTGTAGATTGTGTAACCTTTTTAAGTATGTGCTACATTTTTCGTCCCAGTTTAATCAAATCAGAAATCAAGAACTGTACTTTTTTGGACAGTTTTGCTTTTGAAACTTGAAGTCTTGGAAAGCGAAATGGTGTGATGCAATGACTGCTGTTCTAGCCCCCAAAGAAATGTGTGGAAAAATCTTTAGACTCAATAAAAATGGAAGGGAGAACTTTGGAATGTTTAACTGCAGCCTTTGAGAACTTTTACTTTAGACACAGCACAACGATTAAAAAAAAAAAATCTCATTTCAATATATATGTTGTCTTTCACATGTCTTGTCTTGTAGCATACAGTGTTTTTAATTAGCAAGGTTTCTAGCTGTATGAAAGCGTAAACATAGTTAGGTTGGGTTTTGTCTTTTCTTTTTTTAAAAAAAAAAAAGTTGTTTACTGGGAAAAGTGCATTTTCAGCCAAACAGCATTAGAGTAGGATGAAATGTGTTGTTGGAGAAATCGGAACGTTGGGTCTATAATCAAAAGCATGTGAAGTGCACTTAAAACAAAATTTTAATTGCCTATTATGTTGACATTTTAAATAGACAATCCAGTCTTCCCTGCAAGTTATTTTAATGAATTGTTGTTCCTTTTTCAAGTCGTATGATCAGTGGTGCAGCCAAGGGATTCTTCACCTCCCCACCCCCACCCCAGTTTAGCAATGGTGGGGGAGTAATTAAACATCTTAAGGGCAAGTTTGCATTGTAATACTCCCAATTATTCATTGTATGTCTCGGAAATAAACCCTAAGCTCACTTCCATCTCTTACATAACATGCCATAGGTTTGGAGTGTTTTAAGTCTGCATCCTACATCAGAGGGACGGATCCCTTACCTTTCTACAGATTGTCCCTGCACGCTGGTGATCGCCGCTGTAACAATATAAAATAAAGGGACTGTGCATTTTTAACCAAGACAACGTAATTGGCATACCTCGTCTTAACTGCAAGTGACAACTGATGTGCAGATCTGAGCTTGTGCCTTGGTGATTGCTATGCCTGACTACTACACACAACAAATCAGCTTGATTTGTGCAGAATTGGTATTATTTCATTTGAGGGAGAGAGAAAAATGTGTCTTTCAGGATTATTTTATTAATTTTTTTTAGTAATAGATACAGGCAACTGTTATGTACCAATAATGCTAAATAAAACAGTGATGTTTTCCACCATGGTCCAGTGACAAAGAAGAAAAGTGATTTTCTTAGTTTTGTAAGTTAACCCTGGTATCGTTGGAGTGACTTGAATTTAAACTGCCATGTTTATTGACTCCCTTTGGTATAAAGCTGTCCTTAACAATTCACTTGAAACTGATGGCCTTTACCACTCTCAAATGTGTCTTGACATTAGTGGGGCTTTTTACTCATCTTCTAGATGGGAGCAGGGAGTGGGAGGAGCTAAGCATATAATTTCTGTGGTTATTTGTATATGCCTCAATTAACGGGCAGTTTTAAAATAGGCACCTGAAGGGATGAAATTCTGATGGCTGAAACAATTTCCTATGTCAATAGATAAATGATGAGCTTTCCCGGGGGCTCCTAAGAAGGCACTAGATGTTGTATTGATCTATTTCCTCTTAACGGTGCTGTTATGCCGGCCAACTCAGAAGCGAGTCCCATTTGTTCAGCATGACTAATGCTGTGTTGTAATTATGCGTGTTGAGGGTTGTAGTTGAAGTCACCTCCTACATTTATTGGTTTTTAAGTTCTTACACTAGGCCTCCTTCCAATACCACAAAGCTCTGGAGAGCAGCACTCCTGTTAGGAGGGAGGATACACTGCAACATTTTTTCGTGGGTCTCTTGTATAGCAATAGTTTCTATAACATGAGCACCTAGTCTGTTTACCTGTACAGTGGTACCTTGGTTCTCGAACTTAATCCGTTCCGGGAGTCTGTTTGAGTCTCAAAATGGTTCGAAAACCAAGGCGCAGCTTCCAGTTGGCTGCAGAAGTTTCCTGCACACAATTGGAAGCCACGTCGGACGTTCGGCTTCTGAAAAACATTCACAAACCGGAACGCTCATTTGTGGCGTTTGGGAGCCGAATTGTTCAGGAGACAAGCCATTCAACTACCAAGGTACCACTGTACTTCTGTGTCTCCTTTTTAAAGAATACAATACTGTGTATTAGTAGCACTGATGAGAGATAGCGGACTGTGCTTTTTATCTAGGACTGTGTACAGTAAATGGTCATTTGTAATACTATATATAAATGTTACTTTCTATTCGTTAAATTTCTGTCCTGGCCTTTCGCCAAAGGAGTCCAGGGCAGCAAAGTAGCAAAGAGAAAGGAACTTTAAAAAAACAATTTTAAAACAATCCTGTATTCTCACAGCTAAACAAGTCCCTGGCAATCTTGAACAATGCATTTTAGCCATCAGACACCTGGGAAGACATGGATTTTGTAAAGTTCTGTCCGGGTGTAACTAATGAGGGAGATAAAAGTAGCTCATCAGGGAGAGCATTCCGCAAGAATGGAGCTGGTACTGAGGAGACTCTGTTCCAAATCAGCACCAGCCAGATATTACCCAGCGCTGGCCTTGCTAACTGTGCCAATTATAAGATAGTTGAAACTGGGGGGAAGGGGGGTTAGACTAGATGACTCTTGGTGCCCCAACTCTACAATTCTGTGACTCATACTGTGTATTGTACTGTATCCTGATCTGATGTAAGGCAGGGGTGCAGAACCCTTTTGGCTCCAAGGGTTAGATTTGACAAGTTAGGCAAGGCTTCCCACCTGTCATTCGCTTGAGTTCACAAATGAAGTCCATGGCATGTCCCAAAAACGCCTGGCAGGCCACTTTTGGCTGATGGGGTGCAGGTTCTCCATCCCTGGTTGTAAGGCAACTTCACATGAACACTTACAGTGGGGCAGAGAGATTCCCTTCTGTGGGGAGCTTTCTGTGTAGAATTCCAGGTTGCAAATCCAATTTCTCTAGACAGTATTGTGACTTGATAAAAGGATGGATCTAGGGCAGCCAATTCTATTAGATTTTCTTTCTTAGAGTTAGTACCTATACATATCAAGGATTTTGGTCTGTTTAACTCCCATACCCAAGAACCTGTCCTTTTAAGAGGGAGCAATTTCCACTCAGGTGGCTCAGGAGAGGACTGTTACACATTTTAGCATGTTGCTCTAGCATAAACTGGGGTGAAGACAACCAATACAAGGATTAATTGGGATTGGAGTCCTTGATTCTTCCACCAGTGTAAGTAAAAAAGGCCAGAAGGAAGACTTATCATTCTCCCTGATAATGCTGCATTAATGGCAGCTGACACAACCGTTAATACAACAAATAGCAACAGCCTCAGTGGCAGCAGGAAAAGAGCCCTGGATTCTGCCAGGTGGATTCTGAAAGGTGACAAGTTGAGCCACATCATCCCTCCACAATATAATCTAGCTGAGTTTGGAAAGAAAACAACAGACACTGAGTTTGGTTTTATGGAAAAGAGGCAGAAGGGAATCTGGAAGAAGGCACAGTTTCACGTCGGTATAAGGTTAGTAAAGTGGCATGTTGGAAGAGGGATTCTGGCCTATGTGCCAAAGTTCCTCTCTCCTTTGGTGGAAGAACTGGCTCATATCCAGTATTGGATGAGTGGAGTTCTACTTGTACAACAGGACTTCCCCTCCCTCTGTCCCTTGCAGATACCTGTTCTATATGGTCTGCCAACTCTTGAGTGAAGCTTGGGGGTCTATCAAGGGGAGGAGAGAAAGGAAATCC
Source organism: Podarcis bocagei (assembly GCF_964188305.1). Taxonomy (NCBI): domain Eukaryota; kingdom Metazoa; phylum Chordata; class Lepidosauria; order Squamata; family Lacertidae; genus Podarcis; species Podarcis bocagei. Next base: position 32,775,411 of record NC_138130.1, on the reverse strand, counting down.
TGATGCACAAGCAAATCTGATGCCACCTATCGCCTTTACCCTAATACATTTAATAAACCACTCAGGCTGTAAACATCTTGATAATTATTAGGAAGAATTTTATTATCAGGACATGACATATTTGTCTATTTGTAAGTTGCTTGTAGGTCTCCACTCCCAACTGAAGTATTTTCTTCAATTACATTAAATTACCCTACTTAAGCAGATCTTCATATGCATATGTTTGCTCGTTTTATCAATCCCTACACTGGGATTGAAATTTATCTCCCCTTGACAAACTCAAAAGATATATTGGGCCTAACAGAGTAAGTGTAGATCACTGAGCACTTAATGCAAGTATTGGGAGTGCATGTAATTAGAAATATTAAGTAAATCCTATCCCTTCAGGAAAGGCTCTTTCTGGTTTTAAGCAACAGTTACCAGCGCATATTTTCTCTTGAAATCATACGGGCTAAATACTGTAGGGGTGTGTGTGAAAGATTATTGGAAACTCCAAACCTTAGTTTACAATCAGTTGATAAGGATTATTGTTCAACCACTTTCTTTCAATGAGGTTCTCTTTAGTAATAATCTCATTATAATATTCCCATATCAGAATTTCTAAAGGGCTTTCCTTTCTCATAAAATCCCTGTCCAAATTCTTTATTGTAATGCTTCGGTGATTGGTTTCCGGACCTACTGGATTCCATTTTGCCTGCTCCTGTTGAGTATCCCATAGAAAATCCTGTTTTACCTGACTCCCTAAATTTTCTACCAGTCGCTCAGAATAATAATCTTGTAAAGTAGAGTCTTCCTCCTTTTTTAAAGCTGTGATCTTCTGGACAAAAAGCTTGACTTTGTTATTAAAACTTCCATGATTGTTTACCATCACATGATTTCCCATGCTGGAGTATCTTCTCTGTGGTGTGTTGTCCAACCCCAAGAAAAGATTCCTAGAGTTAGGTCTCCATTTTTTATTTCTTTCCCCCTTGCTACTTTTTTTTTGCTCCAGAAAGCCTTCCTTCTGTCCTTTATTTACAAGTCCTTCAGGGCACACAGACATGTTAGGATCTGTAGCCTCAGCTTGTGGATGCTGTAGCTGTGAATAAGTTCTCTCCGAAATCCCTTCATATCTGTAATTCACATCAGACAGCCTGTCGTGTTTCTGATGATAGGCAGTGAAGGGCCTTTTGTATCCAAGAACGCCAATAGGCTCACTTAAGTCAGTTTGCCTTTTGCAAATGGAAACCTTTTTAGCAGCTGATACATCCTTCCTGCGATATCCTCTTTGTGCATCCATTTCCTTAATAGCTCCAAGGTAGCTCTGTGGATCCTTAATCTCTGCTTCCTTACCTTGCAAGTCTTGGCAGCTCTGATTCTTGGCATCTGAGACTGGAGCCAGATGAGTCTGGATTCTGCACGGAGCTGAAACAGTCCGGGAGGCTTCCTCATTTTGCAATATAACTCTCACCGCCTTTTTGCTACCATCCGTCACAACCGTATGCAGATTTGGAAAGAGGCTCTGGGAAAGCTGTTTGGCAAGGTCTCTGTTGCCGTGCAGCTTGGCATGAGCCGCTTCTGACCTCCTGAGCTTGAGGCTGAATCTGTTGTACAAGATTCTTTGATCAAGAGTGAAGGAGGTTTCTGCCTGCTTCTTCATGGACTCCAAGATCCTAAGCTTCCTGTTTAACAGAATCTCCTCCTTGGCATTGCAAAACAAAGCCAGCTGCAATTTCTCTCCATCTTTGAACTCACGCCTTTCAACCATTGTGGAAGAGAAGGTTGAAATTTTATATATGAAACCAGACAAGTGCTTGGATTTAATTCTTTTCTGGCTGCTTTTTCTCCTTTCCACAGCGGATCATATTTAGCCTTTTGCGGTTTTCTGTTGCCGGGAGTGTGGAAGAAGCCTTTGAATTTACTCCAAGGGTGTTCTTAAATCTCAAGACATATTGAAGTGCGACACCAACAATCAAGGGTTTGTTGATGAGATCGAGTTCCTAATCTGCGTTGTTAAGGAAGCAAAACACGAAAGCTTTCTTTTCAAAGATGGGAATCACCGTAGATGGTAGCCTTATTAGTTTGGTTCTTCCCACGAATGGACACCTGAAGCTGAGTAAATATTTATTGCAGGACAATGCTACAGTTTCTATAAACACTAGAGTCTTTTCACTCAGAGGAGGGAAGTCAAATGCCTTGTGAACAGAAAACATTTTGTTGACGTTAGAACAGTCAGACCATGTCAAACAGAGTGCCAACCTTTTTAGACCTATGGGCACATTTGCAAACCAGAGAAACTGGGCATCACACACAAGCTGCTCTATGGTAGGGTTGCTATAAATCATGATTTTCCCAGACATTACCTGGATTTCAATGGTGGAAGTGACACCTGGAGGGGAATTTCTGAAAAGCGACAGTTCGCCTGGATTTTTGTCAACATAACCAAAAAACACGTTTGGAAAACTCGTTTCCTCAACAACTTTGGCATTTTTCTAAAATAATAATAATAATGCTCTGCAACTTTGGGAATTTTCTTTTAAAAGGTCAACAATAACATTGACTCCAAAATGTTTATTTTATCATTCATGATGGTCTTGCAGAATAATAACAGAATTCTGGGAGATGGTTTATAATGAACTTAAGAAAATGTTTAAAAGAACATTTCCTAAAAGCCCAGAAGCTTAAAAACCCACAATAGAAATCTCAAAAAATCTCTCTACATTATGGATGTATGTGACTACAGCGGCCCAAACTCTGGTAACACAAAAGTAGAGAACAGATGCAGTACCATCACAAGAAGAATGGCACCTTAAAATATTAGATTATCTAGAACTCGCCAGCATGACAAACAGATTAAGAAATAAAGATGATAAGAAACTAAAAGAAGACTGGACATTATATATAGATTATATGGAAAAAATATAACAAGAAAATAAGTGTGAGAAACTGAAAAAACTCAGGGTATGGTAATGAAAACAATTTAGTAAGAAAACAGAGTTTGAAAAGATATCAGATAAGAAACCAGGGAAAGAGTGGAAGGGGAGTTAAAGTCAAGGTGTATACGAGTGGAGGAATAAGTTATATTACAATTATTGCTCTTATACCTATGTGTTATATTTAAGTTGTTGCTTTTTCTTATTACCTTGTGTTTGACTGTAACACAGTATGCATCGATGATATGATTAAACAGAAAAGCAAATTTCAAAAAGAAAAAAGGTCAACGATTTGTTTGTGTCCAGATTTTCGCTGCTTGAAATATGGCAAACCTATCTATTGGCCAGAGGCCGGGAACCTCAGACCTAAAAACCTCTTTAACTTTATCTCCCCACACCACAACTCTCATTTGCACCCTTGTGGGATGTGTCCTTGAACTCTGATCATGCCTCTTACTGATCCAGGTGGAGGCTAGACATGGACGTGTGCATACATGTAGAAACTAGCCTACTGGACAAACGTAACATTTGCATGCATTGCTCCGCCCACTTTTGCCTCCGCTCACACCAACTGCTGGCGTTTGGCCCTAGAAGGAAATGCCTCCCTCAAGCGAAAAGGTTCCTATACCTGCTATTGGCTATCACAGATCACTTCTTTCAGCAGAGGGAGAGGACCCTGTAGATGGCAGTGAAGACCTCTGCTGGCCCAATGGCACCACACTGGCAACCCGTGAAGTCAAATAATGGATATAAATTTGAAGCACCTACAGTATTTCCCTTAAATTTTTCCACTATCACCACGCTGCATATGGTGGTGCTTTAGATACCAATGAGGATGCAATGACAGCAGCAAATGATAGCTCCTTTTCCACCTTCGCTGCCACCCAGTAGCCTTGATTATGAGCATGCACCAACTTCCTCTCAAGTTTTTCTCCATTTGCATTCAAGCACGTTGATTCATTGCCCTGAGGTCCAGGGTACACCAGGGAGCCAAGCAGACTCTACAAAATGGGAGAGGGCCCTCGGGGGGCAGTTGTGTAAATGGTCCGAGTCATGTGATCCTTCTGCGAGGGCAACTGAGCTCAAGGCAGCTAGTGATACATGAAAACAAAATCAAAGAACAACAGAGTGCTAAAGGCAGAATAATAAAATGATTTTTAAAATACAAAGAGTCATTACGCATAATTTAAACAACTGTAGAATGGCGTCCACATTATCATTGCTATTATTGTATTATGCTGTTAGTTTATTAATTGTACATGGCACCATCAGCATGCAAAGCATTTTCCAGAGAGGTTCCTTTTCCTGAGTAGCTTCCAGTCTCATATTCACCATGGAGGAAGGAGTGTCAGAGGAAACAGGTAAGTGACATGTAGTTGTTTCTATTGCACTTCCTCAGGGCAGATAAGAAGTTATGTATGATAAAAGAATTAGGCAATAATAAGGAACCACAATACAAAGATGCTGGTTTGCATCCAACAGGGTGCCTGGGAGCCAGTCTGGAGCAGTTGCAAGGGGGAGAGAGAGAGAGGTTGTTTTACATGACATGGTACAACCCACACAGTTTTTGTTATTCAGTATTGAACATGTCCAAAATTTAATTTAATGCTGCAATTTGATCTTGTGTGTGTGTGTCCCACTTATGCGTGACTGCATATATGCACAGCCCTGGGAAATAAATAAATCATTCCAAGCTGGAAATCACAGGAGAGAGCTGCAGAGTCCTCGTGGCTCATGGAGGAGACCCTCCCCAGAGTCCAAAGAGGATGTTGAAAGAGACGGGAGGTGCAGCAGGGCTTGTTGAGCCTGCTCAGCCACAGGGTAGCACAGCAGCTGCGTCCCTGCACATCCTCCGCGCTCCCACCAGCCCCAGAGCTTCCCTTTTAGTTGTGGGGTTTTTATAGTATTTCTGAACTGGATTGGCGAGAGAGCAGAGAGGGGTTTAGAGGCTTTTTAGAGGGTGCTCCCCAGTTATGCACTTCTCGCTTATGCGTGCGGGGGCCCAGAACGTAACCCCCACATGAACATAGCTGTCAACCTTCCCTTTTTTGGAGGAAAATTCCTTATTCCAGCGCCGTTTCCCGCTGCTTCCCGCTGCTATCCCGGATTGTTAGATATCCTATAGACTGTCCCCGGGACAGGTGAGGCTGCTGATCCCTTATTTTCAAATCTGAAAGTTGACAGCTATGCACATGAGTGCTGGGTCACCTGCTTATATATTCTATTACTCCTGCAGCATAGTCCCTGTGCAGATGATGGAAACTCAACAATGACCCTCGTGCCCTGACAAATGACACATATGCACTACATTCCATCTGCACCAGTGTTTCCCAAAATTTCCCTGTTTTTGGACCACAATTCCCATCATCCCTGACCACTGGTCCTGCTAGCTAGGGATGATGGGAGTTGTAGTCCAAAAACAGCTGAAGCCCCAAGTTTGGGGAACTCTGCCATGATGCGTCCAATGTTTCAGCAGCAGAGGGATATTAAAGGGGGCGAGTTTTAATTCAGAAGCCTTGCCATCTGCCTCTCATTGTCAGTGTCAAAAACATCTGATAGGCTAGGAAGAAAAAGCAAATTGCTGCACTGCTTTGGACTATGCCAATGTAGACTTGCTAGTACAAGTAGGAGAGGCTGTTCACAGCGGTGCACTGTGTCGATTTGGATTCCTAACAAGATCGGAAAAGCTGGCTGATGTGGTCTCAGCAGCTGAAAGCCTGCTAAGTAGAATCCTATATTCCAGCCTAATGGACCACAAAGAGAATTGCCAAGAGGCAAGGCAAACTAATCGAGCATAGCTGGCAGATTCAGTCTTGGTTTTGCAAGGGAAAATCTGAATGATTTGAGAGCGGCCGCCGTATCCTGCCCCCCCCCCATTTTCTCCCCTATGTAGCATTTTTTCTTGAGTTGCCACTTAGCTTCAGGATTCAGTGTAATGTCCAAAAGACTTCTTAGCATGCGTGTTCCTGAGCCATTCTTTCTGAGTTCATAAATGGACGCAGGATTCTGAGTTGTCCTGAAATATTGAGAGTCCCATTGGGATTCATGAGGATCTACAGTGAATATTCTCCAGATTATGCCTTAGCTCTCTTTCTCGGAAGCTTTAAGAATCTGATTTTTTCTGCTCATTATATGTTGGTTCTAAAGAGCCAAATAAGGGAACCAGAGCTGCTAGGTTCTGAACTGATGGTTTATTTGTTAATGTCATACATTTAAGAAAAAACTGTCAAGGGATTTTGGAAGAAAAGCCAATCTGATGCACCAAAACCAGGAGGTGGTGGGAGTGTCCAATTTTCTTCAAACTGCAGATGGTTTAAAGAGCTTGGAGCATGAAAAGGAAGGATTAAAGATGGACAGTTGGTAATACAATGAGGGGACAGAGGCCTTCCACAACATTCTTCACTGATGACCTCTTTGGACCAGCTGTATGTGTTACCAAGGACTTTGCCCACATATGAATAAGTGTTCCACACAGTGGCTGTAACATATGGAGAGGTTTCACACTTAAATCCTCACATACTGTGACTGCAATACTACTGTCACTCACCTGGGAGTAAATCCCACAGAACTCAGTGGACACATATATAGGATTATACTGCATGTCTCAATTTCACTGTGGGGAATCTGCCAGAGTAGGCATTGCAAATAAAAAAGGTGGTTATACATTTTTAAAATCAGGACGGGTGGTGGTGGTCATCACACAGGTGTTATTTCAAGCCCCCTCCATGTGGTGGTTGCCCTGTATTGAGTATGGATCATAGACATGTTTGAATTCAAAATTTCTACAACATCTATGCAGCTCCGTCAGCAAATGCAAGCATACATAAACTAAATGACAAGGGTGACAGGCAGCATTAAGCCCTACTCGGAGTAGACCAGCTGAAATCAGCAGATCCTTTCTGAGTATGCCTTAGTCGGATAGCATCTTAAGAATCATGGTTTGAATTTAATTGTTCGCTGCTTGGATGAGTCATACATTTTATGCATTTTAATAACTTCATATTTTGTATTATTGTTTACATATTCTGGCTGGGGCTGATGTCCAACAACACCTGACAGGACATAGATTCCTTGCCTCTGTCATAGGTGGGCAACTAAAGCGAGTGATTCCTTTGCCTTAAGTCACCTCAGCTCTTCGTGATTGCGTTATTTTTCACCTCAGTAGCGCATTGAGGCTGCCAAGGCAGCAGCATCAAAGCAACCCAGCATTCCTTCTGATGTTTTCCACATCATGAGGCAGTACCATGCATAACTTTGAGGTACAATTTTAACAGTTACATTTGCTGCATCTCAGACCATCAAACAAATTCAGGCTGCAGTTCTAAACAAGTGTATTAAGGAGGACATCATGTTAGACACTGAGAGTTGGGTTCTAGCCCTGGATTCACTGCAACTGGGTCGCACTGAATCAATGGCAATTAAGTTAGTCATGTTTAAGTTTTCACATTGAGTTCAACTATGTGCAACCAGGGCTTTTTTCTTCCAGCCAGGACTCACTGGAACTCAGTTCTGGCCCTTCTCAGGTGGGTGCCATTGCCATTATAAAAGAACAAGGGTGGTATTCTTGATGAGTTCCGGCAGCTCTTTTTCTAGAAAAATAGCACTGCATGTGACTTAGATTGGATCCAACTCACACTTGGGGGGGGGGGCGCAGTATCAAGCAAAAATATTATTCAGAGAAGAGGCATTGAAATTAATGAAAATAAGATTCCATTAATTCCAATAGGTCTACTCTGATGAAAACTTAGTTGAATACCACCCACTGGAACATAGGTAAAGGTACCCCTGCCCATATGGGCCAGTCGTGTCCGACTCTAGGGTGGTGCACCCATCTCGCTTAAGAGGCCGGGAGCCAGCGCTGTCCGAAGACACTTCCGGGTCACGTGGCCAGCGTGACGAAGCTGCTCTGGCGAGCCGGCACCAGCGCAGCACACGGAAACGCCGTTTACCTTCCTGTTATAAAGCGGTACCTATTTATCTACTTGCACTTAAGGGTGCTTTCGAAGGAGTAGGAGCTGGGACCGAACGGCAGGAGCTCGCCCCGCTGCGGGGATTCGAACCGCCGACCATACGATCGGCAAGTCCTAGGCACTGAGGTTTTACCCACAGTGCCACCCGCGTCCCTCACTGGAACATACTTCTGACTAAATATGCATGCTGCACTTTTAATTATGAGAAATGAATTTATAAATTACATCACATTCTATCTTTCTTTTCTTTTTTTACAGTTCACAGCCTGTTACAGGTTACTGGAAGCAAAACTTTCCCCTTGAAGCAATAAAAGGACATGCCTGAAGAAAATGAACACACTCTTATGCAATGGCTGTGAAATTGACAGGCAATAGGGCAAGACGAGAGGAAATCACCATTCCTCTGCTTAACAGCTTCATTGTTATGTATTAGCATAGAAAGGGGTGTAAGGAATGGCAGCAATATGGAGGAGAGAGAAAAAGAAGAATGTGGGGGAACTTATTTCACATGGCTGAGTTGTCTTATAGTGCTGTCTGTCAGTAAAGGCTTGCAAATATTGTATGACTTGCTGACTTCTGCTGCACAGTAGAAAAACGACAAGGAAACTACAGAGGACTATCAGCAGTGCAGAAAAGCTTAAAAAAAACCTGCATTTTGTTAAAAACCAAAGTGAATAGTAAATTTAGGGGCAATGAACAGAGAAAGAGTACCAGGAATATGGGATGAGCATCAGAATAATGCAGCATGGTTGTTCTCATTACTATACATTCCCAGAAAGTGGTGGTCGTTGGTGGTGCAGTCTTGTCCCCTTTCCCCATGCTTCAAGGCTATCTATCTGCCTTATTATTCAAAGGGTCACTTTGTGCAATTAAAATTTCATTCACTGCCTTTTTAAACCAAACAAAAAACAACCACAGGGGGAGGGGGGGTTATGGATTCATGATGTTACAGGCACCAGCCAATCAGCACTGTGCACAACCAGTTTCTGCTGCAAAACTGAGAAACTGCTTTCTTTTCAGCTCAGTTCTGGAATGAATATTATACGTCTGAACAAAAGTCCAGAGGGCACTTCCACAGCAACCCTACTTACTGCTCCAATTTTGCCTCTCTGTAATTCTCTGAGGGAGAGATAGTCCTCCCTCAGGCCCTTCCAACAACCAAATAATATCATAAGTAGAACTATATGGAGATTTGTGATAAAGAAGTATACAAGTAGCTCATTCACACATGCCACATTCAGCAAGTACTATATAGATGGTTCTATATAGTATCTAGTGTCTTCAAAATGAGTAGAATAAATTTATGTGAAAGTGGATAAATTATATTCACTGGGAGGCTGCTATGATTTCAAAGCAGAAATGGTGCAAGTAGCTTTCTTCTTTATATGTATGCATCTGTTTGATCAGTCCACTAAGTTATTAGTTTACAGAAGACCTCCTTGGTGCCAAATACATTGTGAAAGGTATCAATCACAAATGCAGCCAGATATGCACACACACTGCCATCAAGGAGGTCTGATCATGACTCATAAGAAACCCGTAACCAATACAAAATGAACAACAACAAAAAGGAAGTGAAGAACTGTTTCTAAAAATATCATAAAACATAAGAATTTCCTATTTACATGACAATTGCTTCAGTTAAAAATGCTACAAATGCCATTGATTTGGGTCCATATAAAAATAGCCTTGTTTACATATTTTCATGTGCATATCTCTTCTCTGATGCAATATTCTGAGCTGAATGAAGATGATCAAAGTGCCCCCTTAATTCTTTTTCTCTTCCTGTGGTTTTTCACCCTCGTCACCTGACAGTGTACCACTTCCATACTTCTTCACTTTTGTCTCCACTTTTACAAGTCTCTGCTTGACTTTGGCTTGAGACGCAGTGTACTCTCCGTGGAGTCTAGCAAACCTGGTCTGGAGAATGTCTAGGGCAGCTTCCAGCTTTTCTATTTTCTCCTCCAGGTCTTTGGGATCTGCTCCTGCTTTAGCTGCTTCCTCATCAATCAAATTGTCTTTCATCAAAATCTGCCGTCCTTTTTCTTCTAGTGCCTTTTTGGCATCAGGGTACTCAGTGAGAGCTTCCATCAGGTCATCTTTAGATAAGCAGAACAGGTCAGAATAGCCTATACTTCTGATGTTGGCTGTCCTCCTATTGCCAGATTTGCTGCCTTTGATATTTAAGATGCTGATTTCTCCAAAGTAGCTGCCATCACTTAGGACCACAAACTGGGTCACACCATCATCCGCCACGACAGCCAGCTTCCCTTCTTTAATAATATACATGTCCCTTCCGATATCCCCTTTCTTGCAGATATAATCTCCAGGACTGAAGACCGTGGGTCTTAGCTTCAACACCAGCTCAATAAGGAGTCCAGCTTCACAGTCTTGGAAGATGCGTACCTTCCTAAGTGTGTCTAAGTGGACATTGATGGCAATTTCAGCCTTCAGTTTATCAGGGAGGTACTTCAGAACTTCTTTCTCTTCCACCGTTTTCTTGTTGGTCCACAGGTAATCAAACCATTTAATAACCCTGTTTTCCAAGTCTTTGGTGACTTTTCGGAACTGCAAGTACTGTTTGATAGAATCAACCTTCGCCTGGAACTCTGCCCTAGAGGCATTCATGTTAGAGATCATAGAGCCTACGTTACCCACAATGGTAGCAAAGATGAGCACACCAACCAGGAAGTCCATGACCACAAACAGATACTCTACATCTTTCACAGGAGGTGGAGTCTCGCCAATGGTTGTCAATGTCAATGTTGACCAATATAAACTGTAAATGTATTTCCTGGACAGACGTCCATGTTCTGGATGGGATATATTGGGATAGACCCAGGTGTCTGTTCCAAACCCAATCTGCTTGGAAATAGCAAAAAATATGCATGCGTTCCAGTGGATAATGATAAGAATGTACAAGACAAGGTTCCCAATTCGAAACATGTTTGGGTAGTTTGTTCTCGTTTCTGTACGGTCAAAAAACTCAAATAGCCTAGCAATTCTCAGCAGCCGATTAAAGCGCAGCTCAGGATAGTTAATCCCAAATTTAAAATAGCCCAGGTCTGTTGGGATAAGAGAGAGCAAGTCCAGCTTGAACTGCGTAGTAGATTGATAATTCAGTCTTAACTTTTTTTCATCGCGAACTAGTAGTCCTTGTTCCAGGAAACCTGAAAAAGCAAAAGGACAGAGAAGGCAAGAAATTGCTTAAGCAGAACTGTCTACCCCGGAAAGCTGCTCATGGGTTTTCAAATATGTTTATTGTCAATATTTTAACTGTTTTGTGACCATCTATAGCAAAATATTGTTTTGCCATCAATATTTATTGAAATAACTAAAATACAGTTGTACCTCAGCTCCTGAACGCCTTGGGAGTCGAACATTCCATCTCCCGAACAATCGAAAACCGGAAGTGAATGTTCTGGTTTTTGAATGCTCTTTTGGAAGCAGAACGTCCGGCGGGGCTTCCGTGGCTTCCGATTGGCTGCAGGAGCTTCGTGCAGCCAATCAGAAGCCGCGCTTTGGAAGTCAAACGTTTCAAAAGTCTAACAGACTTCTGGAACAGATTCTGTTCAACTTCTGAGGTACGACCAGGCATTGCCACATTCATTTCATTTATTAAATTTCTATCCTGCTCTCCTTCCCCAAAGAGCCCAGGGTGGTAAACACAAAAATGGTAAGACATGGCATTACTCATCATATATAGGTAAGGTAAAGGGACCCCTGACCATTAGGTCCAGTCGTGGCCAACTCTGGGGTTGCGGTGCTCATCTCACTTTATTGGCCGAGGGAGCCGGCGTACAGCTTCCGGGTCATGTGACCAGTATGACTAAGCTGCTTCTGGAGAACCAGAGCAGCGCACGGAAACGCCGTTTACCTTCCCGCCGGAGCGGTACCTATTTATCTACTTGCACTTTGACGTGCTTTCAAACTGCTAGATTGGCAGGAGCAGGGACCAAGCAACGGGAGCTCACCCTGTCACAGGGATTCGAACCGCCGACCTTCTGATCGGCAAGCCCTAGGCTCTGTGGTTTAACCCACAGTGCCACCCGCGTCCCACTCATCATATATAGTGCTCATCTTAACATCAGCGGGCAGAATCCCACATTGCATGAGCAGATTTCTGTTCACCCAACAGAACTTCACCTTTCTCTCCTACCCCCTGCCTTCCTTTGCACCCCCGAAATCTGAAGGGTCCCTCAGCTGTACAGAGCAGGTTTTGAGAGTGCACAGGGGGCTGCAGCAGGATGCTCAAGTCCTTTCTGCTCACACCTAGGCTTCATTTTGGCAGTAAAAGCAAAGCAAGGGTTCTTGATTGGTCCAAGATGACAAAAATAAACAAGAAGCAGATCTGGGAACATAACTGAAGTGAAGCCAACATGAATCCCACCCCCCTAATTTAACTGAGTCCAGATTCACGCAGACAGACAGAATCTGCTGCCATTCATGGTGTGATTCCGTGGTTGGAAACTGCTCAAACAACTCACCTGTTCTGTACCTGACAAATGTGTCCACGACATAGATGACATCAGAGGAATAGTCCAAGATCAGCCAAAGTGTAATGTGTTCCAGTTGAAGCTCATCGAAACAGGCTCTAAACAAACAGAAAGGAATGGAAGATTTGCTTAGAGCTAACACCTGATTCAAGGCAGGTTGCACTGGGGGGGAGCAAACCACATGTTCAACTTTACTTTAAAACATCGCCTGCTTTCATCTCCCATATATCCTCTAAGGTTGTAATTCTCCCTGTGCTTATCTTCCTGATGCTGGTAAGGAAAGTGGAGAGCAGAAATCAATTTAGCGGAACTGAACTGAGCAAATAATCCAAGAAAAGCTGTGCAAGGGCGCAGCCTATTCAAAATATAATTCATGATCTGTGAACTGCAGGTCTACTCAGCCCACCAGATGGCGGTGACAGGTTGTTACAAGTGGCAAGAGATTGCTGCAAATGAGATGAGGGTGGTGTGGGGAGGGCGGCAGTTCCTGCTTCAGAAAGAGCTGCGTATAGATGAAAGTATAGAATTGTAGGGCTAATATAAACCACTTTAATAGACTTGCTGATAGACAGGCAGACAGCTGGATCTAATGAGTAAGAGATCGCTAGGCCGGCATTCCAGATTTCAGAGCGAGTTGAAAGTGAATGGCACGCAAAAAAAGAGGGGATATATTAATAAAACATGAATATATTTAAAATTAGCCTGAAAGGTTATATTAAGCAAAACAAGGTTGTAGCATCTTGCGTTAAATCGAGAGGGAAAAAGGCGGAAATGAGCTACAGTGACATTCAAAGCAAGCTAGATACAGTAGGCATATGATTTCAAATATAGTCAGCAGATTTGAAAACTGCTACCATTTTGATCTGCGCAACTGTCTCAGAAGAAAGAACGCCAATAAATAAATAAATAAATAAATAAGCACTATGAAAATGATAAGGGGGGGGGGACCAAACACCGGGACAAGAGTAGGAAAAGGGAAATCAACCAACGTTGCATTCGGATACAAATATTTGCTGTGTTTTTTAAAAAGATCTAACATGCGCAGGAGTAAAGACAAAGGACCAAAACAGGCAGTGACAGCCGAAGTACCCACCAACGAAGAATCCTCACCTACACACTATCAAACACCAGTTATAGAATACGGGTGTTGCAATGATGGTCAACCACCTATAGTACAGATCGCTTGAAGGGTCCATCACAAAGACCTCTTTCTTCTTCCTGAAAAGAAGGGGAAAGCGGGGGGGGGTTATTGTTTTGTTGTTTTCGTTTTAATGCTTTACTTGTTGTTGTTGTTCTAACTTGTATTTTATCTGTGAAGCGCCCTGAGATCTTGCAATGAGGGGGTGGTATATAATTTAATAAATGAAATAATAGCAATAAGAATATGCAGGTGTGAGCACATGAAATTCCATTGATCACAGGTGCTTCTCGTGTCCCAGAGAGATCCCGCTTCCAGTATGCTGAAGACTGCAATTTCGTAAAGAAATACATTATAGCCAGCATTGACCCATCTGGTATAGCCCAACATGGCACCCACGTATATATTCATAAATTAGAATCAGCAAGTTTATCTTAGGGTCGCCATATTTCAAGAGGTACAAAATCCGGACACACAAAGTTGTTGAGGTTTTTTTCAGGGTAATTGCCTGATAGCACCGCCGCTGAGCCTGAGTCGCCCATGCCATATCCTGGACCACCCCTGCCAGAGCCAGAACCAGACCCAGAACCGCCCATGCACAATTTTTTTAAAAAAATTAACCCCAAATCCAGGACATTTGCTTTAAAATGTAAAATTTCTCCCTGGGTAGGACCCCCAAAGGAGGACATGTCTGGCAATTCTCAGGTGTATAACTGATCCGACCATCAGTCAGTGCTTGTCATCAGCTAAAGTCGTCTCATCCTATGCTTCAATTGAGGATGCTTCATTCACAGCATCTTAAGGCTTGAACTGGACAGGGTATCGAACAGATGGCCCATACAGATGTGAAAGACTTTACAGCATTACATTTACAACCTTTTTTTTAATAATAATATTTATTAGTTTTCCAACAAATTGAACACAATACATTTACAACCTTGCCAGTAAATGCTGAATAGGGCCGAAGCGAGACATCTTGTTTTTAACCAGCGTTCACTACCTGCACAATCACTACTATCACAGTAAGGCAGCAGGTACTATTACTACAAGTTTACAGCACGCAAAGTACACAACTACCACTATTGTTGCTTCGTTTTCTCACATCAGTAGCTTAGTTGAGATGCAATCTTTGCAACACACTTCATGGAATCAATTATCTACTTTGCCTTTTGAGCGTTCTATTTCTTTCCAACCTTCCTCGACATGGTGTTGCAAGGAAGTTGATTCTCATCGGTGGGCACAAGCTTAGGTAGTGACCCAAAGCGCAAATTCCATGGCCATGTCTGAGTAAAGCTGCGTAGGATTGATCTGCAAGGCTGCCATGCTAGGCACACTTGCTTCCAAGGCAGTCTTGTTGAAGTCAGTGGGATCCATTTATCTCCAAGAATGCATGCACAGCCTTGCGCTTCATAGAAGCGCAAATAGGTTTAGCGGCTATATCAATGGCACCCCATCTGTTCACGCTAGCAGTACACATGACCTTAGTATTGGAAGCTTCAGCTATCAAACCTGAATGTGCCAAATCCTCCGGCCACTGTGGCCAGTTGTGTGCAAGAAATTCAAAGGGTGGGGTTAGCAGGAGCTTCCTTCCTGTAGTACAACCTTTGCCAACTTGGTACCCTCCCGGCAGGGGAGGATGGAAGTTGTAGTCCAATTCATTTGGAGTGCAGCAGCCTACCAAAGACTGCTGCAATTCATTCCTCTCTCACCCACACAGCTTGTTTTGCTGCCCTAACTGGCCGATGTGCCAAGGAACCAGCAAGTGGGGAGAGGAGGGAAAGTGGGGTCAACACTTTCTTAAACTGCTCTAAGGGGACAACCAGAAAACACAGGCTTTGCCAAGCCTGACTTGCATATCCTTTATATGTTTACATATGTTTACCTATTTTTGTGAATTCATCTTACAGCAGTGCTGTTACTTTCTGTTTAAAAAGGTCTGTGGCCATGTGGACGGGGTCAGTCACAGGAGTTTTGCCCTAACACTCAGAGCTGCAAGCCTTTATACAGGAAGGCAACATGGTGTGGAAAATGCACAGGGGACCAGCTCACATCATGCTGCTGTCACCTGTAAATGATGGCTGCACCAAATGTCACCAAATGATGGCTGCAATGTTTCTGCGTAGGTGCCAGAGTTATCCCATGTTTGCGCAACGTTCTGGGAGAGGTGGCCCTAATTCTCAGTAAGTTGCGGAAGGTCCCTGAGTGGCTGCAGCATTCTAGAATGCGCCGTTTGAATATTCCAGAGCCAAAGCTGATTGTAGGTTTCGACACGACAATCACTCAAGAGCTAAACGACTCAGGAGCAGTTAGTTGATTATACCATTCAATTCTGTACAGAGCAGGAAGTGTGTTGTAAAGATGCAGTCCTCCTAATTTATACTTACTCTTCTTCCTTCTTTTTATCATCCTTTTTATCATCTTTTTTGTCATCCTTTTTCTCCTCTTTCTTTTCCTCCTTTTTCTCCTCTTTCTTTTCCTCCTTTTTCTCCTCCTTAACATCTTTCTTTTCTTCCTTCTTTCTGCATAACACAGTGTGCAACAGACTTAGCAAAACGTGGTTGGCTCATCAGCAGCTGGAGAGCTAGCAAGCAGGGAGCAGGTTCAGGAAGACTAGAGGAGGCCAGTCTAAAGTTTACCCGAATGGCTACTTGCGTGGTTTAATACAAAATATTGTGCACATCACAATAGTTGGTGAATATCAGTAACGCAACACCACGCACACGCGCGCGCGCACACACACACACACACAATATGTGGCTGATTTTGAAAGAGCTTAGTACACACTTTATACATTTGCCAGCAATAAATCTTTCACACAACAGCCCAGAATTTATCTATTTGGCTTGGTGTGCTAAGGAATCATTCTGACACCTTTGTTTGGGGTAGGGTAGGGAAATAAAGTCTGATGAAGTATAAGAAATCTATATAGAGAGTTTGTGTCAAGTTGTCCCTCTGCACCATTACCTAGATAGTACGTGGTGCTGTTTCTTTCTTCAGAGAGGCTGTAAGACTCGTATCATTAAACCAAGAATGCCAGCCCAGATGAAATGAATAGTGCCTGAAGATTGTTCCCTGCCCAATCTACTTCTCTGACAATTATGAAGCCATACGTGGGATATTTAACATGCAGTCAAACCAATATTTCATGTTTCGCTAGATAGGCACATGATAGGAGCAAAAGCTCACAGAGTCTTCCTGTAAGTTTGCTAGAGAGGACTCTGTGAGAGACCCACCTGACAGGGGCAAGGTGTAGTAATATATTCTCCTCCCTGCCTGGGCACATTCTCTTCCTCTCTTCGGTGATATCTGCTAAATCCGAGCTCCATGATCAGACTCCCTTTTAAGCTAGACTTCGTAACTGATATACCATCTGTTATTCTGCAACATGTATTCTGAGCGAGTAAATGTTACTTTTACATTTTACAAGACTATTTTGTATGTGATTGAGGAGAAATACCAGGAAAATCCAGTCTGCCTTAAAGCATCCTGGATTACTCAAACTAAAAGACACAATATTAAACATGAGAGAGATGTTGAGAGAGAGGCTTAGGCCTGGCACAAACATCACAATAAGCCACAGTTTTAAAACAGGCTTACCCATGAAAGTACCTTCCCACTGCCAGGTGGGTTCATTGTCTGCCCCACGCAGCTCAACCAAGACACAGGATTGCTTGTCATGTTGTCCAAACCAAGGCTATTGTTGGTTTCAAACAATGCTTGAGCGGTAAGCCATAAATAAACTATGGTTTGTCCTGGATGTTTTTCTGGCTTGTCTCTTGCGCTTTTGTTTGAAACAAACTGTAGTCTGGGTTCAGATGACATGACAAACAGCACTATGGTTTGTTTGAGCAATGCAGGTGCTATGTGAGAGGGGGGAAGCTGCTCAGAGACCCATACAGCAGAGAGGAGCCACATTCCTGATTGAACCGTAGTTAAGCAAGTTAGCCTGAGCATGAGTTGCACACTGATACACACAGCTCATGCACTCCCACTTTGTTCCTCCTCTAAGTTGTGTGGTGAAACAAACTACAGAGCAGCTGACTTGGCGTCCATTACATCCAAACCAGTACTGATGGTTTGCTTCTCCCAAACAATCCATGATCAAGAAGCCAAGGGTGAAACCTTGGCTCCAGATCATGGTTTGTTTGTAGAGAAACAAACTACGAGCCCGGGTTTGGATATAATACCAAGCCAAGTGGCTTGTTTTCCCACACAACTAAGAAATGAGTGAAATAGGAGTGTGACACCACACAGCTCACAAGTCAGCCAGTTTGCTTAAACGTGGTGTGAGTCCAGAGTTATGTCAAAACACAGCCCACTTAAAAGAACTGATAGATTTTATCTATGAATTTACATTGGAAAAGCTCGACAAAACCAGCCAGGAGGCTACAATTCAAAGTAAGGCTATAAATACAAGGGCATAGGGTCCCCCCCCACTAAATACTACGGTGTGTAAATTCCCAACTAGCAGCATCACTAACCAGAAGGAAAGGGATAGATTATCATCTACAAGGAAGAGATTTTCCACAAAAGCATGGCAGCTGACATAGGGTTTAAAAAGGGGGGGCAATTGATCTACAGTTGTGAGGAGCATGTTTTGCAGCAGTGGGGAGGGACTAGGCAAGGCACAGATCATCTACGTACTTACTCTTCATTGGTGTTGTTGGAATAGTTGATGTTAAATCTGGCCAGAGCCCATTGACTACAGTGAGTTAAAATTAACAAGTAAATGCATGGGTGAATAAAAGAGCAACGCAGAAAGCAGCATTTAATACATTGGTCACTGTGTGCAACTATCATTACCTCCATCATTCATTGCACTGTTAGGCCTTCCCAGATTCTGACAAGATTAAGGAGGTCAACTTTGACCGCAGCACTAAGCTCCTTTGCGTAACTATCCAGGGCACCGGTCACCCATGTTCACGTGCAGCTCACACACGTTTGTGGCCATGCCTGGTGCCTGAAGCACTTTAGCCTGGTCTCAGGCGTCCTAATGCTCAACAGTGGAGGATCCAGCTATTTATAGCACCCATTTGGCTGTGTTCCTCAAGCCGTTCCAGTCATCCTCGCAGTAGCAGTGCCAAGACAGGCTTGGCAGAAAACAGGCATATTTACTGCTGCTGCAAACACCGCGGCAGAGCAGAGACATAGCTGGAACGCTGCAAATCTGGAACTTCGAAGGAAGGGGAATGCTATCTATTGGAGAGCCCAGGTTCAACGCTTATCATTTGTGGGAGGGAGGGACATCGCAGTAGCATCAGTGATGCACGCTTTTGATTCCCTGCCTGTGATAGATGGAGACTCACAATTCTATACTGAAGTGAACATATGAAGCCTGCAGTTAAGGAGCACCCAGATTGGTCTCTGAAACCTTGTAATCAACAGCAGATAGTGCTAGATATACAGAACACAGATTACTGGGATATCACACCTTGGTTGGTAGAGCACGAGACTCTTAATCTCAGGGTTGTGAGTTTGAGCCCCACGCTGGGCAAAAGATTCCTGCATTGCAGGGGGCTTGACTGGACGGCCCTCGTGGTCCCTTCCAACTCTACAGTTCTAAGATTCTATGCCCTCTTTTAATCATCCAGGGGCTGCTACTTAAAATGGTTAAATATCGTCAACACAGAGCAAACCTTTAGAAATATCTCCTTGACTGAATAAGGTGTAGACATTCTACAAGCCCAGGGACCTGACAAACAGCCAACCCCGAGCACATTCTGTGGTATCTACTGCACCAGGAATGTGACCTTCCAGATGCTGTTGGACTACAACTCCCATCATTCCTCACAATGGACCATACTAGCTGGGGCTGGCAGGAGATGGAAGCCAATAGCATGGGGAGGGTCACAGACTCTGCATTCCTGTGCCACACAATCCAGCATTCTAAGGACTCGCTTCTGATTGGGTAGTCCAAGGGGCGAGAAAAAGTTGAAAACCTAAATAAGCAATATTGGGGGAAAGCTGAGACACCATAGAGGCCCAGGCAAGGTTCCAATGTCAATGGACAAGGCTGCTGGAGAAGGATGGTTGCATGGGTTGGTAGTGCACATTATATGCACCCAGAAAATCTCAGGTTCAATTGCTGTCATCTCCTAGTAGGGTTGGGAAACTCTGAAGAGCTGCTGTCAGTCAGTGCAGACAATACCAACAAGATGAACCAATGGTCTGACTTGGGACAATGCAGTTTCCTGTGCTGTGTCCTGTCCTCATTTTCTCCCCACCAGTTTCCATTCTCTCCTCCCTCAATTCTACCAATGGTCAGATCCCAGCCTCTATGCCCTTCCTTTCTCACTTTCCACGCATTGTTTCCTGCCCAACAGTGTGAGCTTTTTTTGGGTGGCGAGGAGAAATGAATCTTGGGCGTATGGTCATTTTTGCCGAAAAGGCAAAATTGATTCATCTCTGCAAATTTATTTCATCTGCATTGCTATTCTCACTGCAGAAGTTTGGTTTCATTTGGCATCAAAAAGGACTGGGGAACCTGTGGTCCTTCAGATATTGGTGAACTGCAAGTCCAATCAGTCACAGCCAGCAGGGTCAAAGGGCAGTGATTGTGGGAGTTGCAGCCAGCAGCATCTGCACAGGTTCCTCAGCCCTGGTGTAAAATATGGAAGATTGAGTAAACAGCTCTGTTTGCCATGCATTGCAGACCATCCATATTTCAAAATGGGCAACCAAGTTCAGCCTGGAAGCCTGGAGCGGAAGTCATAGAAAGGATCCAGCCATAAATCTACATGATCAGGAGTATGACTGAATGGGTACATTCACCGAAAACTATTGATATAGACTTGTAGCCCTTATACATGACAGACGCAAGTCACATCGCATTAAAGCTAATGGCGAGACTTCCAATTAATTTTTAGGATTGTCTACAGCAGGGCCAAGGAAGCTCTGGTCCTCCAGAGGATGCTGAACTCCAACTCCCATCAGCCCCAGCCAGCATGGCCGGTGGTCAGGGATGATGAGAGTTGGAACCTAAAAACGTTTGGAGGACCAAAGTTTCCCCATGCAGTATTCAGTACCTATCAGTACTGCACTAAACAATGTTTTTTTTAAAAAAATCAGAGCCTCGTAGCTCCTTCCCAAAGTCCAGGAAGCTTCTTCCCAGCTTAGGAAAGAAGGCACAATGCTCTGGTAGAGTCCGAGAATCCTTCCTTGCATGGTGAGTACTGACACCCTTTTTCCAAGGAGAAAAGCACTTGAACTAAGTATCCCTCTGTAAACACAACGTTCCAAGCAAATATCTTCCCACAGAAGCTGTATCCTCTTACTTTTTCAGTCCATCTGCCTCATCATAGTTCAGCTGGGTGTTGCTGTCTCTACTGGGAATGTCTTTGAGTTCTGGCCCTCGGATTCGCTCAAGAAAGGAATCTGGCCTTTGGTCTTCATGATGCAAGTTCCTCCTGGCCCAGGATCGCAGTGATAAGATGAACCATGATAACCTGAAAGGATGGAGGGAACAGCTAGGCAGTACGAACTGACCAAGAGAAAGTGAACAACTGTATACTTCAGAAGGTTTCCTAAGCTTAGCATTCCCTTGTAATTGTGTGATTGAAGGTCTGTTTGAAACTTTCACAAACTAAACACATGGTGCGTGCAGAACCCATTTTATTATTATTATTATTATTATTATTATTATTATTATTATTATTATTATTATTATTCCCCTCCCATCTGGCTGAGTTTCCCCAGCCACTCTGGGAAGCTTGCAGTGTATATTAAAACATAATAAAACATCAAACATTAAAAACTTCCCAAAACAGGGAAGGCCCTCTGCCTGGTTCCCTGTAAGTTCTCTTCTTGCAGTGAGGGAACCAGCAGAAGACCTTCAGAGGAGGACCTCAGTGTCCAGGCTGAGAGATGGGAGTGGAGACACTCTTTCAGGTATACTGGGCCAAGGCCGTTTAGGGCTTTCAAGGTCAGCACCAACACCTCACTCCTTCCATTTTGATGTATTTCCATTTGATGAGGTGGATGTCTACACTTCAATATAAAACATCTTTACATTTCAACATCTGAAGTAAATATTACACAGGGGGATATATGCATAATTTGTCACATCTAACCAGGGCTATTCAAGTTATTATGGCACTGCAGCCAGAAAATCCTACATGATTTCTCCTTTTCCTATGCAACAAAGATAATAAATAGCATTTGGTACCATTTCATGACACCCCAAAACATCTGCCCACGGTGGCCTCCCCACTCTGGCTAAAAGTAGGGTGGTCCCATAATGTAAACGTGTGGTGGAAACTTGCACTATTGAAGTATTCATAGGACGGATTAAGTCCAAAGGAAGCCAATGAAAAGCTTCCACACTCTGTGTTCTCCCCACTACTAATGCAGAGACTATTTTTGCTAACATGAGTTTCTTCAACAACAATAACAAAACACTCTCCTTCACATAACCTAAAACCGCTTACATGATAAGTAACAATTCTTTGTCAAAGTTGCACGGTGAACATTTTGCTTTCGTCCAAATTATATTCTGGAGAAAGAACCCTCCCCCCCCCCCCGTGGTAATAAAAGGGAACAGGCCCAGCATTTTTGTGTCAATATTTGCAAAGCTGGATGCTTTCTCATACATCAGACGCACAATCTAACAAAACATTGAAGAGAAGGTAACATTTTGCAAGGACTTAGTGCTGCTCCACACAGCCTCATTTTAGCTGGTGCTGAGACAAGCCCTATGGTGGCTTTGAGACCTTTCAGAAGATTGTGGTTCCCCACCACCTCCCCTGAAAACTGTTGAAGTGGGAATTATGCCAAATACAAAATGTGACTTCTGATAGAAAACCGAAAAAGGTTTCACCAAGATTTCACTCTCAATTTTACATTCTCTCAAAGAACTAAAAAGAACATGCTTCGAATACCACCTTAATCGCTCAATGCAGCACGCCCCCAATACTAATCAGGGGTGCCAACTTGAATAAAATATTGGGAGGAGAAACTAAGCACAGTCAATCATATGATGCAGTGCACACACACCATTTGAATGGCAATGCCCTTCAGCTTTGGGGTGGCCTGGACCACTCAAATATTTTATGGGGGGGCAATGACCCATTGGCCCTTAGGAGTTGGCTCCTATGATCCTAATAGTTCAGATGGTGATCAATTTATCGTCCATTTCTTCTCTAATAGTTTGATATGAATGAAAATTTGTTTCTTAGGCATTTTTGCTGGCCAGCCCCGCCCTGCCCCTTTGCTTCCAGTGCAAGATCCCATTAACATCTTGCAAGGTCTCTGCCATGTCATCTCCCAAACGTAGCTTACCTAGCCATCGCTCCGCTGCCTGAGAACGAGCTTCTTCGAGATTCAGGCAGGCCGCCCGTCTCCATGGAAATGACTCTGTGCAATTCGGGAGACGTGTCCTCCTCACACAGCGAGCGGGTCCTTGAGAATCAAAGAGTAAAACCCGAAAGAACAACACATTCAGCCCCCATTTGACGTGCACTTGCTATTCCTCCAGCTCTCCCAATTAGGCAACAACCGTGGAGGAACATGCATTCCTTCCGAAGTCACAAGTGCTATTACTGTCACGGGTGACGTTATGAAAAACGCAGCACATTAATAATCTTCCGCCTCAGTTCCGCATCGCTTGATGTCCACAAGAATTTTGCCAGACGGAACTTACTGACAGATGCATTGTCTTCGCATCTATTAGATTATCTGCCAGACCCATCCTAGATGGTCAAGGCAGAAAACAATAGGTGAGCTAGGGGTGGGGGGACTGTAGAAATCCTGTCAGAATCAAAGCCCACATGCTAAAAAAAATCAACAGATACTAAAATCCATTCTGAGACGGGGGAGAGGAGGAAATCCATTATATGGCTCAGAATGCAAACCTGAACCCACTTATCTGGGAGTTAGTCCCATTGAATCCAATACTTCTGATCAGCCATGGTTAGGATTGAACGGTTAAGGCTACAGTTCGACAGTTTACTTAGATGGGGTAGAATGCATCCTATGGATTTAAATGGGGCTTATTTCTGGGTAAACCTGCATAGGAGTGCATGATGAGATAAATTAGTGGGCTGGCATTTCTGGGCCCAGGCACAGAGAAGTTGTGGTGGGGTGTGCAGAGAGCAAATGAATACCAGGAGACATCTTCTCATGACCAAGTGGGCAGTGAGTGGGGAAGGGGACTCAGAGTTTTTCTGAGCAGCAGGCAATGGCCTCAAGGGCATTATTGTGCCCATAGGCACCATGTTGGAAACCCTTGTGAACTATATTCCCATAATATTTGGGTTTCAGGTTGTGCTTTATTTGGGAGTCAGGCTATGCTGAATTACAGAACCAAGTTTACCTGGTAAATCCATTTTCAAGCTTATCATCAGGGTCATCATTGATAGTCTTCAGAGACAGCCTATGGATCGCAGGACAGGAGTGATAGGTATCAACTTTAGCCATTTTGCTTTACATATCAGCCTCCAAACCGTACCTGAAATACACAAAGAAAGCATTGTGAATCCTGCATTACAGAGAAGAGACTTTAAGGTTCTTTTTTTAAAAAAAATCAACAGAATAAAAAGACCAAAAGGAGATGGGGAACTTATGCAGAGAAATCGTGGCATTGTTTTGCTCAGAAGTCATTCCCAAAGTTCAAAGGGACTTTGCTCCCTAACATTTAGGACAGCCGTCTCAGCAAACTAGAAGTGGCATTAATCATACCATTACATATCCATGCATGTTTCTTTTTATCATTCACCTAGTTACTGGCTGTTCAATAGGCCTATCACACAGAACACAGGCAAACGACCTGGGGTCCTCCAGATGTTGTTGGACTGCATCTCCTGGTGTTGCTGGACCACGGCCCAGCCAACAATCAGGTATGATGGGAGCTATAATCCACATCTGTAATACACATCTGGGGGTCAACACACTGGCTACCCCTAGAATGTTCAACACAAGTGAATAAAGGTGGCATCAAGGAGGACAGAAGGTAGATCTCTGAGTGATTCGCAAGGCTTATTACTTCCAACCATTTAATAGTAGCAACAACAAAATTTGGGTGGCCAGGTGCGAAAGAAGGTAAGGCTCCTAGACTTTTAATAGTTGTATAGAAGAGGGAATTTCATCCGTTGTTAAAGATGCAAGAGCCCTGGCCACTTTTGCACTTGGCTCCTAAGCAAGAAGACTGAGATTAAGAAAACAGGCAGAGAACCAGGAGTGAATGTCTCAAATGTACGGTGCAGATTTTACCCTATAAACCCATCACTCTTTGGTCCAATTCAAACCAATGAGACTTGTGTCATATGAAGAATTTGTCCCATTTATTTCTACGGGACCGAAGCAAGAGCCTTCTACCTGCGCAAATTAATGTGTTTTATTTATTTAAAATGTTATGTTCCACATCTCTGAAGAAAATAAATAATGATTTAGAAGAACACAAAATACAATTCTAAACCAGCAATGTAATATCAACGTTACTCAGTAACAACAGAGAAACAGCCACAAGAAATGAAGGAAAGAGCAATTTTGTCAACCAAAACCCTGTTGGAAGAGGCTTATGCTCCTCCCAGAAACCATCAGAAGAGTATCTTCTCACACCTCTGCAGAAAGAAAATTCCACAAACATGGGTCAATATCGAGAAAACCCTCGTTTTATGGCCATCATTATCCAAACACATCACAAAGATGGCAACAGTGATCTCAACTGCTGAGTGGGCTCAGAAGTAGAGAGGCAGTCAGGAAGGTATGAAGGTCCCAAGCCATGCATGGCTTCAAAGCATTTAAAAAAATATCTTGACTTAGACCAGTGGTGGGAAAACCTCCAGCCTTTGGGCCTAACTGGTCCCACTGCACCTTGCAGATTGGTCCACCACCAAAAGCAAGAAAAATCAGGAGCATACCCTGGTATTTCATTTGCAGCCAAAGGCCAACATTTTTCAAAATTAAGCAATGCAGAGCAACAGAAAAGGGCTGTGCATATAAAGAATTGGGAGCACATTTAGAGCGAGCTGCCAATTCCTTCCCTTGACATTCTATAATCAGATATCATGGTGATGCTGGGTGATTGGCAGTTTGGGAAGTCCTAGCTACCTGTCAAAGTGGTCTGGGGGACTTGAGGGTCCCATCTAGCTGGATCCAGATTTCTACTTCAGTTTACATTACAGCCAGAAGCATATTTAAAGTCATTATGGCTGGAACAAAACGGGCTGAAGATGTACTACCTTCCAGCACCCAGCTCCAAACTTGACTTGGGCTATTTTGTGATATTGTGATACGTATGTTTGGTGATCTTTGTTGCACTAAAAGGTAAAGGTAAAGGGACCCCTGACCATTAGGTCCAGTCGTGGCCGACTGGGGTTGCGGTGCTCATCTCACTTTACTGGCTGAGGGAGCCGGCATACAGCATACATGTGGCCAGCATGACTAAGCCGCTTCTGGCAAACCAGAGCAGCGCACAGAAATGCCATTTACCTTCCCCCCGGAGTGGTACCCATTTATCTACTTGCACTTTGATGTGCTTTCGAACTGCTAGGTTGGCAGGAGCAGGGACCAAGCAACGGGAGCTCACCCTGTCACAGGGATTCAAACTGCCAACCTTCTGATCAGCAAGTCCTAGGCTCTGTGGTTTAACCCACAGCGCCACCTGCGTCCGGTTGATGATGTACTACCTTCCAAACACCCAGCTCCAAACTTGACTTATTTTGTGATGTTGTGATATGTATGTTTGGTGATCTTTGCTGCACTGATACCCTTAAAATAAGGCCACCGTATAAAGCCAGACATAAGAAGATAAGAGGAGCTCATTGCATCCAGCATCCCATTCTCACGCTGGCCAACCACATGCCTCAGTGGGAAATCTGCAAGAACAACCCAAGCACACAAAAAATGTTCTCCCCTCCTGCTGCTTCCAGCAACTGATCTTCAGAAGCATTGCTGCCTCTAGCTAAGCTTCGTTTGTTGTCTCTGTTTTCATATCTGCATGTTTTCTATAAAAAGGGGTACAACCCTAAGGTCGCCTATCAAATGTAACAGATCTGTAGAAAAGACTTTGCAACCTGAAAAAGAGACAATGCACATACTTTCATAAGCCAATAAAATCTTTAATACAATTATTTTATCGTCATCATGGAATCCAGTGCTGAATCAGCAATCCCATGGTCTATAGAATAAGGGCGGGAAACCCATGACCCTCCATATGTTATTGAACTACAACTCCCATCATCCCTTGTATTTACAGCACTGGCTGAGGCTGATGGAGGATCATAGGTTCTCCTGCTGCATAACATAAACAACTGAGCTTTATATGACACGCTGAAGCAGAAGCCTATGCATGGTATTGCCTCCACATGACCAGCTGACCAGGAACAGTGCCGGATTTACGTATAAGCTAAACAAGCTATAGCTTAGGGCCCCACTCTCTTGGGAGCTGCAAAAAATTTAAAGGGGGGGGAACTGGGTGTACATTTCCAAAATATAAGATAAAATAAAATAACAAATAAAATAAAGACTACATACAGCAACAGTGTTTTGTGTTGTGTAGGCTCCTATGATGATTGTAAGTAATACATATTTTGTTATGTGCAAATGGCTTTAGATACCTATTAGGTCCATAAATTGCCATATAGCATATATTCAACACAAAAAGCACTGACAATTTGTTGTTGACAAAGGACAGCTGGACATATAAAGCGCCCCATTACCTTCAGTAGCTTAGGGCAGGCTTCCTCAACCTCGGCCCTCCAGATGTTTTTGGCTGACACCTCCCATGATCCCTAGCTAGCAGGACCAGTGGTCAGGGATGATGGGAATTGTAGTCTCAAAACATCTGGAGGGCTGAGGTTGAGGAAGTCTGGCTTAGGGCCTCCTGACCAGGAAGCAATGTATACATTTAAAGCAGCCAGCACAAATATCAATTCTTGTGCAAACTTTCCATTCAAGAACATCTGCATTAGTCTTCCATTGCCTTAAATTATTCAGCTTGCAGAAGCTGGATCACTAAATTTTGCTCCACTGAAGTACTGTGCACAGTTTACAATGGAAGGTATGCCATTATTATAAAGACACACATTTAGGACTGCCTCTAAATACAGAAGAAATGGAGGCAGTGAGGGGAAGAAATGGAGGCAGTGAGAGATTTTACTTTCTTGGGCTCCATGATCACTGCAGATGGTGACAGCAGCCACGAAATTAAAAGACGCCTGCTCCTTGGGAGAAAGGCGATGGCAAACCTAGACAGCATCTTAAAAAGCAGAGACATCACCTTGCCAACAAAGGTCCATATAGTTAAAGCTATGGTTTTCCCAGTAGTGATGTATGGAAGTGAGAGCTGGACCATAAAGAAGGCTGAACGCCGAAGAATTGATGCTTTTGAATTATGGTGCTGGAGGAGACTCTTGAGAGTCCCATGGACTGCAAGAAGATCAAATGTATCCATTCTTAAGGAAATTAACCCTGAGTGCTCACTGGAAGGACAGATCCTGAAGCTGAGGCTCCAAAACTTTGGCCACCTCATGAGAAGAGAAGACTCCCTGGAAAAGACCCTGATGTTGGGAAAGATCACAAGGAGCACAAGGAGAAGGGGACAACAGAGGACGAGATGGTTGGACAGTGTTCTCGAAGCTACAAACATGAGTCTGACCAAACTGCAGGAGGCAGTGGAAGACAGGAGTGCCTGGTGTGCTCTGGTCCATGGGGTCACGAAGAGTCAGACACGACTAAACGACTAAACAATTAAATACAGATGGATCGATCAGTTTCCAGTCTGGATCTGTTTCTCACATATTCAGTCATAAATCAGTCCCATCCGGTGTCTCCACATTTAACTGCAATGATAATAATTTAAAAATCCATATGAACATTTAAATGTTTTATTTCAAAATACCATTTCAATACATATTTTATCGCAACGTATGCCTTTCTAAATGTATTTTATCCTAAAATATGCAATGAATAAAATAAAATTGCACATTCTCTTCCTGAGCAGAGAACTGTAATGTAAAGTTCTGCAGAAGTGCGTACTCTGAAGGATAATTACTTTCCAATCTGTGTCTTAGACCAAGAGGTGTGAATTAAATCAGAGCGTTTAAAAATGCTGATTGAATGAAATCCTCTCCCATCTTTAACTGCAGTTAGTCATGTAGGCTAAAGAAAAAGGAAACTATTCAAAGACTCCATGATGGCATCAACAGACAGTGACTCAGCATATCAAGGCAAATCAGCACATCACCCCCCCCCCCAATCTCTGCAAATCAATTGCATAAAGCACTTCTATTTTCTGTAACATCCATTGAATTGGGAGAAAGGCTAAGCGCAAGCCCAAGTACCTGTAAGGAAATTAGGCAGCATCACTGGCCTTGCTGAAAATGAAAATGACTTGCTTTGTAAAACCTGCTGCTCAACTTTCAGAAAACAACGTGCTGTGTCTCATAATACAAATCCCATGTAATTTATAGAATGTCAACATAAGAATGGCTTCAAGAGGCAGTGAAAGGTTTCCTAGCTTTTCGACCAAAGATACCTTGGACTGCAACTCAGACCACATACCTGAGAAACAGAGCATTCAACTGTCCTTGTTTTCCAGAGACAGTCCCGGATTTACAGAAACCACCCAGGTTTCTGATTTGATACCGGAATGTCCCGCTTTTCCTTAGGATGTCCCCATTTTCATCAGAGAAATGTTGGAAGGTATGGAATTATGTGACCCTCCAACCCAAGGAGATAAGTAACTATGCAACCTTTAGAAGACATCTGAAGGCAGCCTTGTATAAGCACATTTCTAAATGTTTAATGTTTTATTATGTCATATATGTTGGAAACCACACAGAATGGCTGGGGTATATTGTTATTATTATTGTTATTATTATTATTATTATTATCATTATTATTATTATTATTACTATTATTTAGGACTTCCCTATTTTCATCGGAGAAATGTTGGAGGGTAGGACATACTCCATCACACAGGAGTACAGTGGTACCTCGGGTTACAGACACTTCAGGATACAGACTCCGCTAACCCAGAAATAGTACCCCGGGTTAAGAACTTTGCTTCAGGATGAGAACAGAAATTGTGCTCCGGCGGCGCGGCAGCAGCAGAAGGCCCCATTAGCTAAAGTGGTGCCTCAGGTTAAGAACAGTTTCAGGTTAAGAACGGACCTCCAGAACGAATTAAGTTCTTAACCCGAGGTACCACTGCATGTCTCATTGAAGCTTTCTAGTCATTTCCACCCCCAAGCCAAAACATAACCCGTCCTGCAAGTTAACAGCCACACATTGGCCATGGGCCTGAGGCAACCCATGCCTTTCATTGCTGACCATTGATATTGTTTCTTGAGTGAGGAAGCTGAGTTGAATGCTTCCTAGCTTTGCATTCAACTGAGAGTCCTGTGTAAGCCAGAGGAAGCTGTCTTACAGCTCACAAGCTACTCACCAATTTATCCTGGCCTTGTTTATCCACAGCCCTAGGGAAGATACTTACTGAAAGGAGTAGAGTGCTTTTTTTGGCACCCGAGGTCGCAGTCATTTATTTCACCGCAGAATAAATAAACAGATGCCCCTTGCAGCTGAGATCCTGATTTGCATGCTGATCACTTAGGAATGTGGGGTGGTTTTTACATCTGGCGCACTATTATCTATACCCACTGACAGCAGCTCTCCAGGGTTTTAGGGACAGGACATACTCAAGGAGGGACCCAGGTGGCGCTGTGGGTTAAACCGCAGAGCCTAGGACTTGCTGATCAGAAGGTCAGTGGTTCAAATCCCCGCGACGGGGTGAGCTCCCGTTGCTCGGTCCCTGCTCCTGCCAACCTAGCAGTTTGAAAGCATGCCAGTGCAAGTAGATAAATAGGTACCGCTCTGGTGGGAAGGTAAACGGCGTTTCCGTGCACTGTTCTGGTTCTCCAGAAGCGGCTTAGTCATGCTGGCCACATGACCCGGAAGCTGTACGCCGGCTCCCTCGGCCAATAAAGCGAGAGGAGCACCGCAACCCCAGAGTTGGCCACGACTAGACCTAATGGTCAGGGGTCCCTTTACCTTTTATACTCAAGGAGGGTATGAAATAGGGCTGATAAGGGGTGTGGCATCAGAAAAGGGGGTGTGGCTGAGGAGAGCCCCAAAGGGCAGATATAGAGGTTGCACCTGCGTCCAAGACCTGAGGTTCCCCACTCTTGCCACAGTAGTTTTTAGTCAACAAAGTGCTTTACAGTCATTAACTTTTATCCTTACCCTCCAACATTTCTCCGATGAAAATAGGGACGTCCTACCCAGTGCTGTTTTTCTATAAAGAAGTGCCAGAAATCACCATGAATGCCTCCCTTGTTCTCTTATAATGGCAATGGCACCCACCCAAGAGGTGCTGGAACTGAGTTCCGGCAAGTTCCAGCTGAAAAAAGCCCTGGGCCCACCATACCCTCCAACGTTTCTCCAATGAAAATAGCGACATCCTAAGGAAAAGCGGGACATTCCGAGATCAAATCAGAAACTGGGATGGCTTCTGTAAATCCGGGACTGTCCCTGGAAAATAGGGACACATGGAGGGTTTGTTGTTTCTACTCTGTGAAGCACTTATTAATCAGTATGTATCAGGGCTTTTCTCAGTCTCACCAAAGGCAATATGTCACTGGAGTGTCTGGATTACACAGAGAATAGGAGCCATTTCAGACTGTCGCTATTTTGGGTGGGATTCAATCGCCAATTCAGGTTGCACAATAATAGCTGATTGGGAGGTCTTGCACCACAAACTCACCCAGTCCCCCAAAATGGGGAGGTGGTGCAAGTAGAAGCATGATGGAGAAATGTGCTGGGTGGCACTTCCCTGTAAACAAATCAGAATGAATGCTCATTAAGTAGCCAGCATCATCTAACCTGCCTACAAACAAAATAGGATGAAAGCTCAATAAATAGGTTGTGTGGAAGTGCCTTAGGCTGGGGTTCAGGTCTGACAAGCCAAGTATCAGGTCCAAATGAATAGAGCAGTATAGAATAGTTAACCAGAAGAAGCCACTGACAATGCAAGTCCCAGACAGACAGGAAGTCAAATTCTGGAAAAGCACGTCAAAGATCATAAGTGGAGCGGAAATGTAAGAAAGGAATCCAGAGCTGAAGGGACTGCCTGCCACTTCTTCCTACTTCCTTTGGGTCACACATTGCTTGTGAACGGGAACCAAAGGATCCTCTCAGCACAATAAAAGTGGAGCGAGAGCAGGACCAAGGGGAAGGAATGAGAAAAAGACCAAGAAAGAGCAGTTGCCAGACTGTGGAGACAATGGCCTGGTTTGCAGATACAGTGGTACCTCGGGTTACAGACGCTTCATGTTACAGATGCTTCAGGTTACAGACTCCGCTAACCCAGAAATAGTACCTCAGGTTAAGAACTTTGCTTCAGAATGAGAACAGAAATCGCGCGGTGGCGGCGCAGCGGCAGCAATAGGCCCCATTAGCTAAAGTGGTGCTTCAGGTTAAGAACAGTTTCAGGTTAAGAACGGACCTCCGGAATGAATTAAGTTCTTAACCCAAGGTACCACTGTAATGCTCAACCACAGGGGCAGAGAACTTCTGGCCTGTGGGCCACATTTGGCCCACCTAACTCCATTTGGCTCTTTAAGCTGTTTTCCATGCGCACCAGTCCCCACAACTGATATTATATGTGATTGCAAGAATACAACAGGTGGGGACACTGTTTGGCTTAGGTGTGCGCAGTGGCGGAGGAAGAGGAGTGCAGGAAGGGCAGTGAGTGTTGGCGCTAACAGTGCCGGGCGAAGTAGCTCATTGCTACCATTATCATCATGAATGGATGAAGAACTGTCTACACCTGGTAAAATTACCTTTTCCAAACAACCCTCCTAAGAATCAGGAGGTTAATATTTGCATTGGTTCAAATTGTATTTCCAAAGGTGTAATAAAAGCAAAAGCAAAATAACCCACTCAACCAACTCCCCACCACCACCTACGATATTTAACAGTGCTCTGCTTTATTAATACCTTGAATAGAAGATTGGATAATCTCCATTTATTTTAATTTGGACTCTTTCTGTCAAAAGGTGTTGATTTTGACTGCAAGTCTTAAATACTAGTGTGCTCATTTTGTGTGAGCCTATGTGGTTTTATGTATTGTAATTCACAGAAATTACGATCCATAATATTGGGAAATGCGGAGGTATAATGAATAGTATTATTTTCTTTCATCATAGCATCACTGCATCATAACCTTTAAATGGATAAGTGGGGTCATATTTACCCCACCACTGGTCCATTTTTCTATGTCACCATGGCAACCACTTCTGCACTATTGTGTATGATAGAATCTAACACAGAGTTGCCACATTTGGTACTAAAGTACCACACTTGGTACACTTTTGATTACTAAAGTATGGAAATATTACTACTAGTCTTTACCACTTCTTCTACTACTAAATGAACGTGCAAGTCTTTTTGCAGCTCACTTGCCTGGCATTGAATTAGTACTGGAAAATCTCCTAGAGCTAAATTTGACGGCCAAAACAAGAAACGAAGTCCACAGAGTTTTCATTATGCTTGACATCTTTTGCCAGTGTGTTGATGTCATCTGTGTGGTACAAAATATTAGCTGGCATAGATATTTGCAACAAGGCCATCCAGGCTAGAAAAGGCAACACTGGATGTTGAAGTAGCCACTGCAGAAGCTCTCCTCACAGAGCTGACAAAACTTCAAAACATCAGGAAACACATGTGGAATGAAGCCGAATTGGTGGCACCAAACAACCTAAATATAGTAATAAAACTCTCCTGTAAATGTGATGGAGTTTGGTGCAAGAAGGCAAGGCTGCAGGATGACAATTAATTTTCATGCTGTGATTTGAAAAATTTCACTTAAAAAAGGGCCAGAAAAGCTCTTTTTTTTAAAAAAGTAAATAGTAATTTAATCTACCTTTTTTAAATACTATTGTCTTCTGATGATCTAATGTGAATTGCTATATGGAAGTGATGCTTCCATGTGAATTCTCCTTATTTGTATTGTAGGATAAACAAAGATGTCTTTAGACTGGTTCTGCCCCACTGGATGCTGACCCTAGAAGGCGCCACGGGACATTGTAACTATGACGTAATGAATTTAGCAGAAGACGAGACACGGGGGCACCAAATTTTAAATCAAAGGGACCCCACTTTGGATAAAGATTGCAACTTAATTTACCAGAAATACCAGACGTCCCCAGTTCCCGGGACAGTCCCCAGTTCCCGGGACAGTCCCCAGTTCCCGGGACAGTCCCCGGTTTTGCAAATCTGTCCCCGGGAAACATGGCAGCAGGAGTTTCAGCAGCCTGGAGCCAGCCTGGTAGCGCAGTTGGCTCTGGCTGGCTTCAGGAGCTGCTTGCTGCTTGCTGCCACCGTCACTGCTGAAGGGGAAACAGGGACGTCCGGCTGTACAGATCTCCTGCCCCCTTCCCCCTCTGTTTTGACAGATCAGGGGAGGCTCGAGAGTTGCAAGTGGGTGGCCATTGCCCAGGAGGGGCGCAAGGCACGCAGTTTCTCTGCCAGGCAAGGTGCAAAGCCATTCTTTCGTACCCTGTGAAACATAAATGCACAGAGTTTTTAAAAAACTGGGCAGTGGCCGGCCGCCCACGACTCCCAAGCCTCCCCCAATCAGTCAAAACAAAGAGGGAAGGGGGAAGGAGATTGGGGGAAGCTCGGGAGTCATGGGTGGGCGGCGCGCCGTTGCTGTTTTTTAAAAACTCTGCACATTTATTTTTCACAGGGTGCCAAAGAAGGGCTTTGCACCTTTATACAATATGCATGTGTGCTTGGGCCCAGGGTCTTTTGCCTCACCATCCCCACTACTGACTCCCTGTTGCTATTCAGCTTAAAAAAAAAAGTGTCCCCAGATTCATTGAAAAAATCTGGTAACGATAATTAATGTTTTAGAAGAGCCACTATAACTTCTATTTCATATCTTCATTCACGCAGTCAAATCCTATACATTTCTGCTGAGAAATAAGTCCTTTGGTGCTCAGTATGAATTACCCTGAGACAGCAAAGGTTGGTCCATTGGGGCAAATGGGGTGCTGCCCCACCTATCTCATTCTGCTCTCCGTCAGCCCCCAGCTGCCCCCTTTCCTACTTACAACCAGTCCAGTGTGTGGCACTGGTTGTCACCCTTCTTTTCCTCCTCAAGGGCATTTTTAGAAATCTCTCAAGGTTTCCACCTGGCAAAATCCAACCCCTCCCCAATTTTCAGTACCTCTAAGTTGCCAAGAATCCTTTAGGTTCCAAAGCAAAGATATTAAACCATCTGATTTGACGTCTGCTGATGCTGAGCGAACTAAGGGAGGCCGTAGCTCCTCTGAAGCAGTTCCACATTATGGCAGGGTTCGAAGCAAACTTCTCGACATTAGTTTTCGTGCCACACTGAATCTCCCTGCTGGAGGGCAGAACTGGTTGCTTTCCAACACTGAATTCTTGTCCTGCCACAGGTGGGGGGATCAGTTCCTGGGAGTGATCATCATGAAGGACGATGTAACTTTGGCCTGTTTGCATTTAAATTGGCTGCATCTCATCAGAGCTGTTGAAATCGAAATTGAAATTGAATTGAAATATTTTATTGTCACTTGTGCAGCTTGTATACAGTTAGATTACATGAGCACCCCCCCACTCAGCTCTCTTAGTCTTAATTCCCCTCGTTTACTGACACACACACAACAAACCCAAAAGTCAGTTGCCCTTTTGTTATCTTTTCATTCAGCAGCCTAACAGCCCATGGATAGAAGCTGTTCTTTACCCTGTTGGTGCGACTAATCATGCTTCTATATCTTCTGCCTGAGGGCAGGAGATCAAGAAAGTGCCGGCCAAGATGTGAATCATCCCTGAGAATTTTCCTCACTCTCCTGAGGCAACGTTCTTCTGCTATTTCATCCATCAGATTCACGGGACAGCCCATAATATCTTGTGCTGTATTCACCACCCTCTGTAGGCACTTCCTATCAGATGATGTCAAACCGGCGTACCACGCCGTGATGCAGTATGAAAGGACACTTTTTATTGTTGACCGGTAGAAGGAGATCATCAAATGTTGATGGACATCGTTCTTCCGCAATACTCTGAGGAGATGGAGTCTCTGTTGGGCTTTCTTAACCACCTGGGTTGTAGTTATTTTCCAAGTAAGGTCTTCACTGAGATAAATGATGGTTTTGCCCAAATTCCTGTGTTTCTTTCAGAGCCTCCCCATCTTCACCTCTGACCACTGGTTCATCAAATGGCAGTGGATCCTTCATGGACTCATGGATAAAGGGAAACACAGCAGAGTGAGCAGCTCTGTGTTGTACGGGCCTGGAGGAAAGGGCAGTCTGAGAATCCGCAAGCAGGACCTGAGCCCTAGAGCACCCCACCCTCCTTCTGCCCCTCTGCCCCTCCTGTGGTTTCCAGCAGCTGCTGCTCAGAAGCATTACTGCCTCTGACCATGGAGACAGAACATAGCTATCATGGCTAGGAAGCATTGATAATTTTATCCTTCATGAAGATGGCAAATAAAGGGCTTTTTAGGATAAAGGAACTTATTTAGAGATGCCTTCCCTCCCCCCATTGTGAAGGTTTCCCTTTGGGCCCAACACAGGGATCTTTAGTGCAATTGGTTCACATTGCTCAAGCTAGTGTATTTGCAGGCAGACCACTAAACGAAGTGAACTCCAATAGGTACACACTGTTAATTGGTTAAGTTATATGTGGTACTGAAGGCTTGAAAGAGGGAGGGAGACCTTGAGGTCCAGCTAGGTGAGTTAGGCTGGGAACACATCTGGGTGAAAATGTGCCTGCTTTATCCAGCCCATCCTTGATCTATATATCCCAAGGGCAGCTCCTGGTTGAAGATGCTCTGGCCAAAGCGCATTCTGGTGGACCTTCCCTCAGCTCTGATGGTGAGCCCTCACAGGCTTACACTGCAGCTGTGGCATGTGCCTGAGGGTCACCGCTTTAATCTCACATGATGCCTTAGAGCAGAAGTGCAGAACTTCTGGCCTTCCTCTAGACACTCTTGGACCACAACTCCCATCTTCTCTGACCATTAGCAAGGCTGGTTGGGGCTGATGGGAGCTGGAGTCTTAACAGCATTCCAAGGGCTACAGGTTCCTCGCCCCTGTCTTAGAGCACTGGACCAAAAAATGAATAAAGGCAGTGAAAGGATCGTAGTGAACCCTGTCAGAGTGATGCAGCTCCAACAGCTGTCCACAGATGCCAGGTGTTGATGCCAGCATGCTCTGAATGCTTGCAAAACCTGCTTCAATAGAACGATTATTGCACACAAGCCAGAAAAAGGCAAGTGTCACAATTCCGTTGAAATTCCCCCTCACAGGATAAAATGGAAAGGTTTGAGAATCAGAGGAAGAACATCTCATCCATACATGCTACTGCGGAGAACCCATGTGGGGTGCCTTGACCCCATTATGTCAATATCCTTCTCCAGCCCATGCCTATTCGACTAAAATCTCAATCCCTTTCATTTCAGAATAACTTTCTCTTCCAATATTATCGTGTCTTATCAGCTTCAGAGGTCGAGATACACATTTTTATATGAGATAAGTAGTCTCTCCCTCCCTCCCTCACATTCTGTGGTTGCAGTTTTGTGTATTGTGTTTTCTATTCAAAGAGACTGGGGGGAAATAGAGAGGAGACAAAACGTTAAAAAAAACCTACGTTGTGTAGTGATTGTATCAGAGAAGCTTCTGACACTGACTGGCATGGAACATTCAGTTACACGGGAAAGCAAAACCGTTTGCAGTCCAAATTCTGTGAGGGGAGGGGAAAATGTCAGTGTGACTGGAACCAATATCTCGCACAGGCTGTGGAAATGGAAAGAAATACTAGGAGGTTGGGAAGCTGAGGAATAAAGAGCCCAGGGGAAAGAAGACTGAAGGAAGAGTGCAGAACAGTGTACTGAGGAAGATGAACCTGCAAGAAGGGTAGGTGAATATGAAGCATGAGGAAATGGGCGGAAAATGGAGTCAGGATGTATTGTGTGCTGCGTGGAGAGAGCAAGAGGAGAGAGCTACAAAGTTGGGATGAAGAGGCAAGCTGGCTAAAATCAATGAAACAACAACAAAAAGCAGTAGCCTGAGGAAACTATGCATGGAATGGTCACACCACACACTGAAAGCACTTCTATCCCACTTAACAGACAATGTTTCCCCCAGAGAATCCTGGGAATCTTAGTTTGTTAAGGGTGCAGGGAACTTTAGGTAAAAAGGTAAAAGTACCCCTGACCATATTAGGTCCAGTCACGGACGACTCTGGGGTTGCGGCGGTCATCTCACTCTATCGGCCAAGGGAGCCGGCGTTTGTCCACAGACAGCTTCCGGGTCATGTGGCCAGCATGACTAAGCCGCTTCTGGGAAACCAGAGCAGCGCATGGAAATGGCGTTTACCTTCCCACTGGAGCGGTACCTATTTATCTACTTGCACTTTGACGTGCTTTCGAACTGCTAAGTTGGCAGGAACAGGGATCGAGCAAAGGGAGCTCACCCCCGTCGCAGGGATTCAAACCG
The DNA here is from genome assembly GCF_964188305.1 of Podarcis bocagei. Lineage (NCBI taxonomy): Eukaryota > Metazoa > Chordata > Lepidosauria > Squamata > Lacertidae > Podarcis > Podarcis bocagei. The sequence continues at coordinate 32,737,437 of NC_138130.1, read as the reverse complement.
CCGACCTTCTGATTGGCAAGCCCTAGGCTCTGTGGTTTAGACCACAGCGCCACCTGCAGGGAACTTTAGCTGTGTGTAATTCCCAGGATTCTTTGGGGGGAAGCCATGCCTGTTAAAATGGAATAAGATTGCATTCAATGTATGGTGTGGAAGTGAACAACAGTAGAGGAACAAATAGCCAGACAATGCCACGGAGAACAAAAATGTCCTCAGCTAATGACAAAACGAAGACAAAGGAGTAGCCAGGCAGTGGTGTAGTCAGGGTGCTGCATAAATTCAAGACCCGAGACCAAGGAAGCGCTATTGCATCAAGGCATGGCTAAAACAGCAATAGAAAAAGAGGGAATATGGAACAAGCCTTGGCACACAGACCTTAATGCAATCTGATTAAAGAACGACCAATCAATTCATCACATGACATCTAGTTGAATTACCTATAAATTATATTTGCATATCAGGGAAACCAATATTTCTGAAGCAATACTTTCTTCAGTTTTGGATGGTGCAAACACATCATATCAGGCAGCACCTTAGAAGAGGCATTTCTCCTGTATGTGAGAGAAAGAAAGAAAAATGCCACTTTTTAAGGTGGTCCTTGTTATTCACTGGTTTTGCTATTGCACCATCAGTGTGCACAGTACTTTACAGAGTGCAAGAAACTGGGTCCCAGCCCTGCAGAGCATGCAAACTAAACTTTAGCACATGGGAAACCACAGGAAAAGAGAGAGAGATGAGGAAATGAGGAAAAACTACGGTAAGCATGTGTGTGTGTGTGTGTGTGTGTGTGTGGTGCTGTCCAATTAATTGGAAGCACCCTTTTATTTAATTGAAAAGGTTTTTTATTTTTTAAAAAATAACCCACTGGAAAAGTGCAAACCAATTGTGCCTGCTCAAAAATAAGCCCCACTGTTTTCAAAGGGACTTGCTGTCGATAAGGTGCTATGGGGCTGCAGTCTAAATATTGCGATCCTCATATATAGGAAAGGATGATCTTCCTCAGGTGGATTGGACTCACAATCTCTCTGGAAAAACTAGGACAGGATAGGACAGGGCAAACACTTCTACCATAAGAAATGATAGATTGTGGGTTTTCAGTCACAGCAGATGTGCCTGGCCGTGAGCAATTTCTAGAAATAATGAGCTCCCTTTTTGCAGTCTGTTTACTACAAGGTTGTCATAGTTCCCATGTCTCATGGATCACACCAAGAATCCAAGGATCACACAGAGAAAAAAGCATTTTTCCCACTGGCTTGTGAAGACGAATAGGGAAATCATGAGAAGCTTTTTCTGTGCAGCAGAACTTAAAAGTCAGCAAGTTAGCATGTGTTTGTGCTAACCTGCATCAGCCATTTCCCAGAGAAAGTTAGGGTTCCTTGGAATCTTATCAAAAGCTTAAAGATAGCCTGCTGATCATCTTTTAGTTTTACTATAGTGAAGCAAAATGTATGGTTCTTTTCCCTTAAGAGTGTAGCCTCTTCCACACTACAGAAAGAGGAGTGTGCCATTTGCACAGGTGTGAAATATTATCCGGCACACTATCGGCAAGGTGTTATGGATCAGTAGAATGCTGCCATACTGATGTGAGGAAACTCCTATACATTTCTATTCAGAAGTAAGTTCCATGGAGTTCAGCGGTGTTTATTCCCAGAAGAGTAGATACAGGATTGCAGCCTTAAATATGAAAACTCCCTTGGCAGTTTTGTCTATCATGGGAACATAGGCAAAGGTAAAGGGACCCCTGACCATATTAGGTCCAGTCATGGCTTACTCTGGGGTTGCAGCGCTCATCTCGCTTTATTGGCCGAGGGACCCGGCATACAGCTTCCGGGTCATGTGGCCAGCATGACTAAGCCGCTTCTGGTGAACCAGAGCAGCGCACAGAAACGCCGTTTACCTTCCCACCAGAGTGGTACCTATTTATCTACTTGCACTTTGACGTGCTTTCGAACTGCTATGTTGGCAGGAGCAGGGACCGAGCAACGGGAGCTCACCCCGTCGCGGGGATTTGAACAGCTGACCTTCTGATCGGCAAGTCCTAGGCTCTATGGTTTAACCCACAGTGCCACATATTTTGCTTTAAATGGCAGACCACAAGGACCTAAGTGATATTCATTTCTCACTGGCACTAGTACAAATTCAGTTCCACAGTTTCCAACACTGTTGAGAATGATACAATATGTATGTGACTTTGATTTAACCTAGTTTTAATTCCAGGGTGTATGCTAATTCCTATGGAGCAATAATAAAGAAGAGAGTGATTTCAAGCACACTTGGGCTGTCTTTTCTTCACACTGAATATCCACAACTAGCCATCAGAATCTGAAGTAAGGGCATTGAGTTCAGATGGCATGGGTTATGTCCACTAAATTATACTCAGGTATCCACCAAAATCAATGGACTTAATGTTCATCACAACAAATTCAAGTCCACTGGTTTCAACATTTCTGCTCTGAAAAGATTTAGTCACTTACAACCCTATGACTTTTAGGCTAGTGTTATGAGTCTGGGAAGCTCTCATTACAGAAATTAGATATTGGAAAGGCTGGGAAAGATCTGTGAGCTTTCTAAGTTCATATGCTTCTTGCATGCATGGAAGAACCATTTTTTCCCCTGCCTGGATACAAAGTGTGGAATGTGAACCAGTGATGTGACTCGTTTTCCATCAGTAGAGACCACTATTTCCCATCAGCAACGTGATGGCAATCTCGAACCCAAGCCTGTATTTGTTGCCAACTACTCCCAAGCTGTGGCTGAGAGCCTACGCTGAAAAAGAATGTGCACAAAGACCATGGGAACTGTCCCTGAATCTCCAAGCATCAGTAACACTAAGGAAATGACACCATAAAGCATCTCAACATCAGACAAAAATTAAGAGGGTGGTCTTTTTTCACATATTAACAAAGTGGCTCAAATTAGCAACTTCAGCTGGAGATAGATCATAGTATATGAAAGAAGTGAAGATTACCTGGGACTATGGTTGGCCATTGCGTGGGGAAGCAGAGTGGGGAAGCTTTGGCCAGAGGCAGATTTAGGGCAGCGCGACTGGTTCTGCCACACTGGGCGCTGAGCCTAGGGGCACTGCAGGGCATCGGAACCATGACATAGTGAATTGAGCAGAACGGAATGTGAGAGGTGGGGGTGCCCAATTCTGGCCTCACACAGGGCACTGCTGGAATTTGAGAGGCCAAAGTCTGCCCCTGCTTTGGTCCCCCAAGTGTCGCTTGACTACAACTCCCATCATTCCTGACCCCTGGCTATGCTGATGGGAGCTGAGGCTCTAAAAATATCTGGAAGACCACAAGTTCCCCAACTCTGGCGTGCTCTCTCATTTCTTTTATGCAGCTATCCTCTCTCTAGTCAAAGAGAGAGCATTGCAAAACAGTAGCTTTTTTATTACACGTACAAAAGCTATTATTGGGCACTTTTGGAAGCCTGTTCTAAGCACACTTGTGCATTTTTGTAGCCTCCCACTGTCTAGTCAGGAAGAGGGAAGGCTATTTAGAGTCACATCATCTGCTTTTGGAATAAAGGCATGCCCTCCCCCTAAATCTTTAGTTGTATTTCCTAAACCTTAAGTGTGTAATGTGAGAATTCCCAAAGGGAGACAAAGAGACATCAGCCACAGACATTCATTCTCAGTCTTCTCTGGCATTCTGCTTACTGTGGAGTCAGGCTGGTCATGACAACCCACCTTCACTCCAGGTCAAGCCCAAGGGGATGGGGAGAGGGAGGAAGCAAGAAGGTAAATCTGCCCACCTCCTACTCAGTTCAAAGCAGGCTGCCTTTCAGTTCCCACCTTAGAGCTCTGCTGGCAGCAACCAACTCTGTTCCCCAAAAAACAGGATGGGTACCACAACTGCTGATGTGGGCAGTATCTTCAGTGAACAGCAACAAAGTGAATTGGTGGAACTGCTATTGCCGCTATCTTGCCATCCCCAGTTCCATGTCAGAAAGACAGGTGAAAAGAGTCTTTCCTCAACCAAACATGGTCAATATGACAATTGTGATACCTAGGATGGAGTCCAGAGCCATTTCTCTGTCTCCTCATCTCACAACCCTCACCCAAGCCACCGCCATCTTCCTAAGACGTGGGCATCAAAGATGGGTGAGAGTAATGCCCTCTCAAAACATACACTTTCCACAGCCTCACTCCTAGTTCAAAAAAATGGACCTTTAGATATATACATATTGAAAGGTTTGGCCTTTCGACAGGTGGGACAGCTGTAGAAAGGGCCAGTATATTGCTGGCAAGACTGCCTGGGACGATGCTTTGCTTCTCTTCCATTATGTCCCTGTTGCTTTTTTGCTCCACGGAACTCAATAGAAACCATGGTGAATGGGATTAGCCCTTTTTTTAAAAAATAAATATTTATTAAGGTTTTTACAATGTTACAAAATGGGATTAGCCCTTATTTTGCGATGTTCTGCTCCTTCATTGGAATAGCACTGCCTTGGCTTTAATTTCTTATACAGTGGTACCTCGGGTTAAGTACTTAATTCATTCCAGAGCTCCGTTCTTAACCTGAAACTGTTCTTAACCTGAAGGACCACTTTAGCTAATGGGGCCTCCCGTTGCCACCGCACCGCCGGAGCACAATTTCTGTTCTCATCCTGAACAGAGGTACTATTTCTGGGTTAGCGGAGTCTGGAACCTGAAGCGTAAGTAACCTGAAGCGTATGTAACCCAAGGTACCACTGTACAATGACAGAATGTAACAAAACAGAACTCATAGACATGGGCATTGGCCATGCTGGCTGGGACCGACATAAGTCCAGCAACATCTGGAAGACCACAAGTTCCCCATCTATGCATTACATTCTGCATCCAGAGGGGAAATGAAATCCCCATTCCTGAAAAACCATCATTTTACTTTTCCCATGCACTTCTAAAATAGCTATCTGTAAGGTAGAAGGGCAGTGGGCGAAAATGTTGCAGGAAGACATGCATTTTGGGGAAAGTCAACATGGACTGCTACAGGAGAAAACACACACACACTCCATGCAGTTTTGCAAACTCCACAATGTTCTTTGTGCCACACATGTTTCTTAAGAAGACTAAATTCTCCTGCCATCCTGCCATTCATTTTACCTGCCTTAATGCTGGTAGGGCAATCTGACCAGCAGTCCTCAATAGTTCCCCAGTTGACCCAGATAGTCTTCTCATCTTGTCTTCCCCTTCCCAGGAAATAATTTGGGGGGTTTGGGGGAGGCTTTTTGTGGTTAAGTTTCAGTTAGAGTCAATCGGGCATTTTAAAAGCCTAATAGTCATGCATTGGGAGGATTTTGGTTGCGGAGTAGAGTCCCAGCTAAAGCAGGAAGGGTTAACCCTTCCAACTCCATTCACTGCAACTTCCCACCTTCCCATCAGAACTGCCTCTGCCTGAATTCTGTTCTCAGCAAAACTTTACAGTGAATCTTTATGCAAAAGGGAACCAGTGTCAACCAAAAAGTAACAGGAGAGAGGCGTCCTCAGGAAAAAAAATCCGTTTCAGCGGCACATGCACAATTAGCAAGAGAATCTGTTTAGCCTGGAATGTTCTCCAAAGCAAATGGGAGGCTAGAAGCAAGCCCCATTCCAGGCTAAGCTCTGAGAGAAGGGAGGGGTGGCGATGGAGCGACCCGCTTCCCAGAGCAACATAGGAGGCCGAGGAAGAGCGGGGCTCTGCATGACAAGCCCAGTGCCTGGCGCATTAAGATTACAGCGAGAGACTAAGAGTAAGACCGGCTAAAAGGAAAAGCAGCTCTAGGCTTTTGCTATCCTGTTAAGGTCTTTACAGGGATCAAAATGTCAGGCAATTGGCTTGTTCCGCGCACATTTCTGGCCACCTTCAAGGTATGGGCTTAGATGCTCTCCTTGCCTGGACAAGGACTCGGTATAGTTGGAGAGACTTGCCCCCAATGTTTACTTTCTAAAATTTTAAAAAAGCACCACGGAGTCACAGAAGCCCTTCTACGCTATGCCAGCCTTTTGCACGTGTTCAACGGCACCGTTTTCTTCCAGATGTCTCAAATCTGACCTCTAGCACTGAAAATAAATAAAGATTCAGGGGCGTTCTATATCCTTCTCTGTTTGTGTAATAATAGTTATGCTGTGAACTAGATGGTGCTCCTCTCTTTGAGATCAATAAAAGCACAGGAGCGTCTTTGATGCCCCCAGTCTACTACCCTGTCGCTCTTGGGATTTCCGACACACACACACACACACCGCTTTTTGCAATACAGCGGAGCCCCTCAATTTAACGCCTTCCACCAGCAAGCAGGGAAGTCCCGTTTCCCTTACGCTCATGTACCCTCGCGGCTACTTTGCAGAAAAGTTACCAAGTTTCCTACCTGCTCTTTCTTGGTGTGCGCAGACTGCGGGGACATGGCCTCTTCGAAACGAGGAAGGAAGAGGAGAAACAAAACCAAAGTGTGGAAACCGCGAGATTAATAATAATAATATTATTAAAAATATCCAAGGGCAGCTTTCAAGCTCTCCCTAAGGGAGCGCGTCCGGTCAGATCCATCCCGAGGGGCGCTTTCCCACGCTGGTCCTATGAAGGCAGCTCCGAGTCCTTTTCTGCGACGGGAGTCTTTTTTAAACAGGAACGCTTCACTTCGCTTCTCTGGAACCTCACAGCCTTGCTGGCGCCCGTTGCCCGGAACAGTGGCGATTCTGACCGGCTTCCCTCTTTATCTCTGGTCACTGGGCGCAGGGGTTGGGTCCGCGCGCTGTTTCAGCACCAGCAGCGTTGGACAGCTCCAAGCGGGAGGCAGCGAACCGACGCGTTGCGCGTGCGTTTTGCTTTATTGTGGCAGCGGCGGCGGCAGCGGGCGCAACAGTCTCGTCAGTCTGCGCTCTCCTTCCTGCCACCAAGCGCGCCTTCCTCCCTCTCTCCCTTTGCGCCTTAATCTGCCCCAGCAGGGCAGCACGCCGGCCAACGAGCCCGCCCAGACCTTCAGCGCTCATTGAGTCCGAGGACGCCTTCCTCCTTCAGACAGCAAAACTCCATCTCTCCCCAAGCTTTTGGAGGGCGTAGATGAAGCTTTCCGTGATATTTGGGTAAGGGGGGAATTCGCAGCGTCTGTTTTTAACCAATGGCTTCATTAAACCAGCTTCTGAAATTTTGCCCCTGCAAAAAAAAAATCTACCTAGTCTGTTCCCACCACCAGTTTACTGCTGGCCGCTTTGAATAATACAGTATGGAGGAGCAAAACTTTTGCCACTGAAAATACTCTCAACAGGGAGTTGCAAGGAGTCCTGGTTCCCTATCATGATGCTAGCTTTGCAAACTTGTTTTGTTCGGGGCTTTTTGCTTGCACAGTGTTCATGCATTTTTAGGGATACACTTTAAAACTGCTGCTCCTGACCTGGTGACCTCCAGCTGTTTCACATTCCAATTCCCACCAGACCCAGCCCACAAGGCCAATGCCCAAAATGATGGGAGTTGTGTTCCAAAATATTCAGAGGGCATGAGGTTAGGAAAGGGATCTTTAGAACATCTTAGTGCGCACCTTTACCTTTAGTGCGCACCTGAGGAAAGTGATGTGTGAAATGACCTTACTCTGGTGCCTGTATGGTTTCAACTTATCTGAAGGGGTTCTAGGAGTGAGAGACATTGTAGCCACCATTTCTTGGAACACAATAAAAAAAAGGCCAGTTTCAAAAAGGGAGGGACATGTGTTCAAGATTTTTGTATTTATGCCATTCTTTTCAGTGCTCCCAGGAACAATTGTTTTACTTCTTGTACCAAGTTAGGCCTGTAAAGACTCCTACTAGGCCTTTAAAGATTCTCTGTCATGGATGTTTTAGCCAAGATTCCTGCATCGCAGGGGGTTGGACTAGATGACCCTTGGGGTCTCTTCCAATTCTACGATTCTATGATTCTAGTATACTCATGCTGGTCTTTCATTGGGGAAGGATTATCATGGTGAGGGTACTTAAGAACTTTCCTCTGGCCCATGCATCACCCTGTAACTACCATGTGGCAACTGAAGTAGGCGACTTCTTTTTCAGAGTGAAAGAAGAGAAGAAGGAAAATTCTCTACCAGATATGGTTTTAATATTGCCACTAACATTGTTATATTTATGGGAAGGCAAAAGTCCATCCAGTTTAGCATCCTGTCCTCACAGTAGTTCAACCAGATGCTAACAGGAAGCCCAGCAGCAAAACCTGATCACAAGAGTGCTCTGCTCACTTATACTTCCCAGCAACAGGCATTCAGATACTTCTTTGGTTATCATTTGTAGCAGAGTAAGATAAACACGGTTTTAACAGTGAGTCCGTAAGTGGCTGTGGAGGCCAATTCTGGATCCACACGTCCTTCCACAGTGGGGACATTGGTTTCCGGGTGGAAGTTGATCACGGTGTGGATTTGCCAAGCGTGCCTTCCTCTTAGCATGTTTCTCCCTTTTGTCCTGAGTTTAAGTGTCTTCAAAGCCCATGACACCTTTGGTAAAGGCTATTCTCCAACTGGAGCACTCGCAGGCAACGGGGGGGGGGGGGACCGCTCAGGATCTGGGGACTCTGCCTGTCCACGCAATTCTTGGTGTTTATACTACATTTTTTAAAATTTGCCTTGAGACAGTCTTTAAACCTCACTGCCTCCCACAGTGGAGATGAAATGTAGCCATCAGAGATGGTAGCCTTATCCTCCACGAATTTGTCTAATCCTCTTTTAAAACCATCCAAGTTGGCGGATGTAACTATATCTTGTGCGAGCAAATTTCTTGGTTTTCCTTGTGCTGTGTGAATAAGTACTTTATTTTTTATTTTTTTCCTGGTCTGAATCTTCCAACACTCAGCTACGCTGGAATTGCAGCCTCACCTTTCAGGGGGTTTACTTACTATTCGAGGGTACCTTTACTTCTCTCCACAGGTACACAAACTCTAGTGATTGCAGGCTAGGCAATAACCCATTAGTGACATCAGTTCCTCCCTCTTCAAATTAAAAAGGAGGGAGAGCTAGAAAGGCATTAGAGATAAAGACACCGTACTGGTAAGATATTTCTGGCCAGGAGGACAGCAGTTGTTGTTCTAAATCCCAGCATGATCTGTGTCATGCCTTTAGTGTTCATTCTCCTGCAGCTGGGGCACAGAACTGCTGCTGAATATTTACAGGTATTTAAAAGGGTATCATAGCTGTAAAGATATACCTGCAAAGGGTATAATATGGGGTGTGGGTGGCGCTGTGGGTTAAACCACAGAGCCTAGGGCTTGCTGATCAGAAGGTTGGCAGTTCGAATCCCCGCAACGGGGTGAGCTCCTGTTGCTCAGTCCCTGCTCCTGCCAACCTAGCAGTTTGAAAGCACGTCAAAGTGCAAGTAGATAAATAGGTACCTCTCCAGCGGAAAGGTAAACGGTGTTTCCGTGCGCTGCTCTGGTTCGCCAGAAGCAGCTTAGTCATGCTGGCCACATGACCCAGAAGCTGTACGCCGGCTTCCTCGGCCAATAAAGCTAGATGAGTGTCACAACCCCAGAGTCGTCCACAACTGGACCTAATGGTCAGGGGTCCCTTTACCTTTTAAAAGGGTATAATATTGTGCTGCCATGGAGGATGCAATCTGCAGTAGCAATGCGCGTGACAAACCAGAGATGTTCCTGGAGTTCAGCAATCGGATGCAGAATTTACCAGCCATCTCTTCCTCTTACACCATTGTTTTTAAAGGCACGATGGAATACGAGTATTTCCAGATCTTTCCTGTGCTCCACGCTTAAGCCATCAAGAGGTGTCCATCTTTCTGTGAATTAAGCCATATCCATCTCGGTTTTGTGCGGCTTTCAGTTTGCTTTTCTAAACAGCTACCCATATCCCAACTTAGCACTTTAGCCTCGAGTCAGCTTCCAACACAAAACCAAGAAAATGCCATGAGATCCAGCCATCTTAACTTCCTTTCCTGACCAATAAAAACAAGTGCGAAGAATCAAGGATATTTCGGTTCTGCATTATAGTTCCCAGGACCGCTAGAAAGCCAGTCTTGCCATACAAATTGACTGGCAAAGTCAGCACAATCTAGCAGCTAAAGTAATGGGTTTGAATCATAGAACTGGAAGGGACCACCAGGGTCATCTAGTCCAACCCCAGCAATACAGCAATACAGGAACCTTTTGTCCAATGTGAGGCTTCAACCCCTGACCCTCATATTAAAAGCCTCACACTCTCCCAGTTGAGCTATCCCTCTCACATGTTCTGGAAGATCCAAGTACCGATTCTTCTGGCTTCACTGTTGACGCATTGGGCAAACATTAACATTTATGGTAACACTCACCTGCTTAGATGTTGGTGGGTTCCAATTCCCATCAGTCCCGGCCAGCATGGCCAATGGGCAGTGAATATGGGAGTTGTAGTCCTCCAAAATCTGCTGATCAGAGATAATCCATCCTTGTCTCAGATGTATCTAAGACATGAACCCTCAACAGCATAACAGAAAGACTGATTCTGTCATTGCCCTCACCTTCAGTTAGAGTTGCTTCAATTCAACATGTATACAGTTCAGTATTTAGCCCACAGCTGTTTCTTAGCCTGTAATCAATCACAAACTTAGGAAATGGACTTTTGGGGATCATGTATGGTTGTGGCTTCCTGCAGTATGTTTCTGCTGTGTACTTTGTGCAAAAATACCTCCCGTGTAAAATCATAGAACTGTAGAATTGGAAGGGAGTGTAATCTAGTCCAACCCCCTGCAATGCAATGCAGGGATCTCAACTAAAGCATCCAAGACAGGTGGCCATCCAACCTCTGCTTAAAAACCTCCAAGGAAGGGGAGTCCACAACCTTCCGAAGGAGTCCATTCCACTGTCAAACAGCTCTTACTGTCAGAAAGTTCTTCTTGATGTTTAGTCGGGATCTCCTTTCCTGTAACTTGAAGCCATTGGTTCGTGTCCTACCCTCCAGAGCAGGAGAAAACAAGCTTGTCCCTCTCTTCCATGTGGCAGCCCTTGAGATATTTGAAGATGGCTATCATATCTCCTCTCAGTCTTCTCTTTTCCAAGCTGAACATACCCACTTCCTTCAACCGCTCCTCATAAGGCTTGGTTTCCAGACACTATATACAACCACCTCACATATCATAGAGTAGAATTGTGCCCAGGTTTAAATAAATAAATAAATACTTCAAATCTTTCCCTTCTACTGCCAGGTGCAAAGCATTCCTCAGAGTTGTCTGCTCCGTACTTTGTGTATAGGTTGCAGATGAAAATATGTATGAGATCCACCAGTACTTTGGACATTATATTGTGAAGAAATTGCAGTGTTACTGAGGAAGTAGAAATCAAGGGGAAAGTAGCCCTAAGGCTCAGCGATGTTTAGCTAGACCTTAGCCAGACACTCTGTGCCTGATTCGTTGACCCCGCTCCAATCTGTGATGGTCACCACTTGAAAATCAAATCTGGAAGGGCTATTTCTGTTTCCAATAGATGATTCATGCCTTTATATTCAAACTCATTCTAATTAATGCTCAAGACTGAATAAAATTACCATAGCATATGAGTGTCTGAAAAATGATATTATATAGTTTGATAGCCAATTTAATATTTGCCCCATATTATAAAGTGATGCGGCATTCTGGCATCTGACAAACCACCACTACCAGGTTTTTAAAACAATTTCTGAAAAATTGAATTAAACAGTATTTCTTTTATTTAAAAAATGCAAAAGCAGGCCACTTTTCCTACTGAAGTGTCTAGAGAAAGGGACTCTCCTGATTGCAATACTATCTTCTCCACTAATGCAGAGAATATTTGAAATGTTTTTAAATTAGCTATCATTTCTTTGTTGCACTCCTGGTTCTCAACTCAATAACTCCAAGACTCAGTTTCTCTAAGTCTGTTAGTTTTAGAAAATGCCCTTCCAATCCTTTCCCCAGCCCAGTCCACTAGATTAATGATACAGAACTGATATTGAATCTGTTTTCTTAGGTAAATCAAAGCCATAATTGGTGATAATTCCTTATCCCCTAAATTGTTTTGCTTTTTAATTACATAAAATGTATATACCTCTTGGTTGTAGAAAGGCAAAACAAAACAAAACTTCTCAACACGGCTTGGGTAGATTTTCTGGTTGGCTGACTGAAATTTTTAACACATAGCCGTCAATCCTGAATGCTTTTACTAGGCAGGAAGCCCCACAGAAAAGAATGGGACTTGATTTTCAGTAAACATATATTGGATTGCACAGCAAACTGTGTACTTTGACCATCTAAATTAAATTTGATTGGATTTACCAAGTTACACTTGGGACTACGTAAATCTGCCCTCTGTTTGTCAATACTACTAGAACCTTGAAAGATAATATCCATGTAACAATCAATAAAACTCAATGATTCGATTCCTTCTGAAGCCGTGAAGGGCATCCCTGTCCAAGTCAAAATAGACCGTAACAGTTTTAACTGTATTAAGTGAGAAATTCAATTTACTATTAGGAGGAGCTATAAGGCACTTTCTTGACTGCATAGATCAAGGAGGTTGGTCATAGCTAGAGACGAGAAAAGGGCAAATGATCACAAGCTGAATAAATTATTCCTTCTCTCCCTGGATTTTTTTGAATAGCTTTTGTATCAAGCTGCTATTACAGTAAGAATGCCCTGGATACCATGAGTATCCAAAGTAAGGGTCTTCTTGATGACATACATAAACACAACCCACACAGTCTTGGTTAATCCTTGTCCACCTAGGGATGGTGGATAAATTAAATTCAGTTCAATTTTAAAGGCGAACTTATGCTAGAGAAAGGTGTCAGGAGCAGGTCAGTAACAACTCACATGGCCTCAGCAAAGTCAACTCTTTATTCAAAGAAACAAACAGCTAAGGAGACCTAGTGAGCCCAGCTGCTCCTCCCAGTAGATCTTGCCCCAATGAGGCAGTTGTGAAGACTGAAGGTCCCCACCTTCCCTGTTTCCTAAGCCACCTCCTTAGAGAGCCAGTGTGGTGTAGTGGTTAAGAGCAGTAGACTTGTAATCTGGTGAACTGGGTTCGTGTCTCTGCTCCTCCACATGCAGCTGCTGGGTGACCTTGGGCTAGTTACACTTCTTTGAAGTCTCTCAGCCCCACTCACCTCACAGATTTTTTGTTGTGGGGGAGGAAGGGAAAGGAGAATATTAGCCGCTTTGAGACTCCTTTGGGTAGAGATAAAGTGGGATATCAAATCCAAACTCCTCCTCCTCCTCCTCCTCTTCTTCTTCTCCTCCTCCTCCAGGTCCTTCCCAAGCAATCTGGTCTGTCTTTGCTCTTCCCTCTTTATACCTCTTTGTCTTCAGGGAGACCACAGGGGAGTGGAACTGGCACCCCAGGAGGGGGAGACTCACTGGCTTCTTCAGCCTCTCTACCTCTTTGTGCCCCTTCTCTCCAGCCTCCACTTCTGCCTCTGAGTCTGGACTGCTCTCCACCACAGCCTCTTCCTGCTCACTAAGCCCTGTTACCACTTCAGCTTCCAACACCTTCTCCTCCCAGTCTGCTCCCTCTTCTCCCTCTGACCACTCATCACCGTCCCACCACCAACCCCCTAACTCTGAGCCTTCTTCCCTTGGGGGCTTCCCAGCTAGTGCCTCTGACCTACTCCTCTGCATCCAGACAGTCCATGACACCAGCTCTTTCTCACATGACTGGATGTCTCCTTGTACCGTGCACTAAATTGCAGCCGGCAAGATCTACCAGGACATGTTGCTGTGCTCACTAGAGTTTGCTGCATTTCCTGGAATAAAGAGTTAGCTTCACTGACTGCATGTGATTTATTGCCAACTTTCTCCTGACTCCCGCTCCTGTCTACTGAATGAACAACTGCAACCGCAAAAGGTGCAAACCATTTCATATACAGTTTGTGGAAGGACCTCTAAGCGGCTATGCACCGTTGCTCTACAAAGCTGTTAATGTTTAATGAATAGACTTACACTGAAGGTAAATTTTGTTCCATGCTTATAATAAAGCGTGGGCCATTGATATAAATGCAAGGCGGCAGCAGAGGAAATAGGCATAAAAATATGTTGATTGCAATGGCTTGAGTTAACTATCTAACTTAGAGCAATCCTTCCTCCATAATGTAGGAGGACAGGGCACCTACTTGATAAATGGGTGCATAGTTAAAGATAAAAAGAAAGTAGCTTGTAGGCTGATGAATGCAGCTAAGAAGATTAACACAAATAAATTACTTGAATAGATCATCAGATCCAATACATCTGAGCTGATGTAGTTGGATTCAGTTTAAGCATATAATTACACAGCACAGCCCCAAGTGATTATAAAACAGATTGTTATAACTTGTAGGGGCTGGAGGAATAATGGCAAGTGCTCTTTGTCGCAGAATAAATATGCTAGTATTCTGTTGTATCGATTACCTTTCAAGGGAAGTACGCCACCCATGAAATTCTGGGAGAAATGCTCTATGGGCAGAGAAATATTTGACTTTGTTATTAATAACAAAAAGCACTCTCCAGTGATTCATGGTTCCTTTCTTATATTTCTTACTCAATAATGTATTCACATATTGGTTTGAGAACCTTTATTTGCAACCCAGAATTCCATGTAATTCTCAGGCCCTTCCAGGTAAGCTGCAGCGATGCTCCTGGCAGGTGGTGTGTGTGTGTGTGTGTGTGTGTGTGTGTGTGTGTGTGTGTGTGTTCCACACACACAGTCTTTGAATGAGCAGGGAGGAATCAAAGCTGCACATTGTATGCAGTCCCTGGATCAGCCCATCGTAATAGTCCCTGGATGAAGATGAGTGACTTTTCATTGGCTACTTCCCCAGTATAGCACTACTGGTCAGTTTTTGGTGGATCTTTCTGCTGCTGCTGCAATTCTAATTTCTTGGGGAGCACAGAATGGTTCATCCTCATTTTGGTGAGGTATTCTCTGCTATGAGGTGTCTCTCCTATCTTTTAATTCCAAATGTTATTCTTTGAAATTTTAGTTATAGCAACAGCAGTCGCTGGAAACTGCTTAGCAGAAAGAAAAAAAGACATTTTGCAACTGCACTCTGCTAAGTTTCTTTTTTTAAAAAAAATAATATTTATTGCTTTTCCAACAATTTAAACACTACCAAAAAAAAGAATAGACAATACAATACAATGCAAAAACACTACATAACACTAACACTAACACAAAACACTAACACATTAAACTAACAAAACAAAACTAAAGCAATTTAAAACACATCAAATAATTTCAATATCTTATCTTTCATTCACTTATTTCAACGACCTCCTCACACCTCCCTTTTTGTATTCCACTTCTGTTAATTATTTCAGCAATTCCTTTCCATCTTCCTCTGTTTTCTATCCTAAAATTATCTTAACATTCTAACCTTATTTTTTCCCTTTAATATTCAATTAATCTATTTATACTTAATTCCTTATAACATTTCTACTAAAGCCATATAACTTCATTCCAACATTCTTCTAACATTCATTAATTTTGCAGTATTTCTGTAAATAGTCTTTAAACTTTTCCCAGTCTTCTTCCACCGACTCTTCTCCCTGGTCTCGGATTCTGCCAGTCATTTCCGCCAGTTCCATATAGTCCATCAACTTCATCTGCCATTCTTCCTGGGTGGGTAAATCTTGTGTCTTCCAATACTTCGCGATGAGTATTCTTGCTGCTGTTGTTGCATACATAAAAAAAGTTCTATCCTTCTTTGGCACCAATTGGCCAACCATGCCCAGGAGAAAGGCCTCTGGTTTCTTCAGGAAGGTATATTTGAATACCTTTTTCATTTCATTATAAATCATCTCCCAGAATGTCTTAATCCTTGGGCATGTCCACCAAAGGTGAAAGAATGTACCTTCAGTCTCATTACATTTCCAACATTTATTATCGGGCAAATGGTAGATTTTTGCAAGCTTGACTGGTGTCATGTACCACCTACAAATCATTTTCATTAAGTTTTCTCTTAGGGCATTACATGCCGTGAATTTCATACCTGTGGTCCATAACTGTTCCCAGTCAGCCATCATTATGTTATGTCCAACATCTTGTGCCCATTTAATCATAGCTGATTTCTGCACTCTGCTAAGTTTCTACAGTGGTACCTGGGGTTACATATGCTTCAGGTTAAATACGCTTCAGGTTACAGACTCCACTAACCCAGAAATATTACCTCGGGTTAAGAACTTTGCTTCAGGATGAGAACAGAAATCATGCTCTGGTGGCGCAGCAGCAGCAGGAGGCCTCATTAGCTAAAGTGGTGCTTCAGGTTAAGAACAGTTTCAGGTTAAGAACTGACCTCCAGAATGAATTAAGTACTTAACCCGAGGTACCACTGTATATGCTCCCTATTTTTTGCCTTTATTTTAGCATTTACCATCGTGCAGACACCTCACCAAACTCCTTGGCTGCAGACTTAAGACTCTTGACTCAAGGCTCAAACCTGTCTCTCACAAACAAAAACACAGAGCTGCTCACCTGCACTTGGATTAGCTTTCACATTCCAGCAAATGCTTCCTTGCTGATCTTTAGGCCTGCCTTGTTCATTAAGGGGGGTGGAGCAAGACTGGGGCAAGTTTGCAGGGGGTAGAAATTCCATAAATACTAGACCACTTGGAAGATACTACCTGGAAGGTCCCACAGCATCCTAGGAAAATGCCTGGTCTAACTATTTTTCTCTTTCTAGCCCAATATTCTCTACTTCGGGCTCTCCAGGGTCTCAGGCAGAGAACTTTCACATCAATTGCTTCCTGATCCTGAAGACCTTGGGCATATGCTCTGCCACTGACCAAAGGTCCTCTCTCCGAAAAGTTCTTAACAGGAGACCCCAATAAATGGCTTCTATCTCCATTGCATCTTTTATCATTGCTCCAGTTGCAGAAGGCAAGTGATGTAACCATGCTCAGCAAACATTAATTAGACACCATTGGCAGAGCAATGCTGCAGAAGAGCCTTGTGCAACTGGAGCAATTATAAAAGATGCAACAGAGATGGAACAAAAGGTGGTCTCCTATAGATTGAATGGAGCTACTAAGCATTGGAAAAGAATCACAACAGTGTAACAATTTGGTAGAGAAAATTGGATAGAACGGTGGATCTAATTGAAACAGCAGGACCTTAATACCTGAACTGGCTTTCAGCCAGGGCACTGAGGTTAATCCCACCACATCATGAGTGTCATGGGATCGTTAATGACTGCAGGGCTGTCAAGAAGTTGGCATTACCTACGCGTCCAAGAGACAGCTGCTGCCCCAACAGCCGTGTCTCCTAATGCCATACTAGAACATGTTGCACTGAGAAGAGTGCCTGCTACTGGCTACTTCAGATGCATCTTGGTTCCACATTCTGATGATGTGCAACTTTAATTATTAATTATCAGCATTATTATTAATGCCAAAATAGGCTTCAAAGCAGTTTACAGCAAGCAGAAATCCATCCCAGTTGGTGGGCAGAGTTCCAAGGAAGCGAAGATGTGGCTGCCATTTTTACACTGGGTCTGTATTTTGGAGGTTCTGTGTTCCGTGCCCTCTCCCAGCAGCAGTGGCTGGTGCCCATTGGGAACTGTAGGAGAGAAGGCAGGGAGACTAGCAATAGGTGTAGCCAAAGCCATTGATAGGAAAAGGCACCTTCTTGCCCTTTGTATGCAATATGGCAGGCAGATGAGGCTGCTTGGGCATTTGCTCTAATGGACCAGCCTCCACTGCCTCCCAGGCTGTGCATCTTTCTATAGGATATAGCAGCTGTTCTGCTGATATAGCAGATGAAATAAGAATAAAAATGGAGTCCCTTCAAGGGGTTCAGCTTCTTAGGGAAGGCTGGACATTCAGAAAGGCTCAAACCGGTTGGGAAATAAACAGAGACCAGACCAGGATGCACGAAAGCAAATCGGCTATAAGCCTGATCTTTACAGGACTGTTGGCAACAGGATTCCCACTCGCATAGCAGGCAACAGAGAGAGAACCCCGAACAAAAGAATCTCTGGACATTTATACATTTCGGTTACAATACAGGCCAATAGAACAGACATTGCCATACGTTTGCGGAGAGATTACAGCAGATAAGCAGGGTATCGGAAGGGAGGGGGAAGGTTGTGATAACGTATGTCATTGTTGTGCTTAAGTGTACATAAAGGGTTTGGGGCTGGTTCCTGTTCTTGATTGTTCCGCTAATGATGGTGTTTTTCCTTTATCTACAGGCACCACGGAACTGCCCCAGAGGGCTAAGTGAAGAAGTCATCTGACAGGATTTCCTCAAGGAATATATTTGACAGGATTTGGAGGGGGGACTGCGTTTGCATGTATATCAGTGACTTGACTCGTGAGCCTTTATTTATCCTAATAAAACCCTTTTGTCTGAGACAGATGAGTTTATGTAAATATTTGAAGGGAAACAGCATTGCAGCATGAAGCCAAACTTGCTTTAAAGATATATGACTTAAGGAAACATTGAGGATATAGAGATACAGAAGGATACATTTTACATACATTTTATGAGAGGCATGGATTGTATATTAGGGATACATACGTAGATATACAGAAGTCATTTACCGTATGTATAATTATAAGGTAAAGGCTACTGGTTTTCCCAGTTGTGATGTATGGAAGTGAGAGCTGGACCATCAAGAAGGCTGATCGCCGAAGAATTGATGCTTTTGAATTATGGTGCCGGAGGAGACTCTTGAGAGTCCCATGGACTGCAAGAAGATCAAACCTCTCCATTCTTAAGGAAATCAGCCCTGAGTGCTCACTGGAAGGACAGATCCTGAAACGGAGGCTCCAATACTTTGGCCACCTCATGAGAAGAGAAGACTCCCTGGAAAAGACCCTGATGTTTGGGAAGATGGAGGGCACAAGGAGAAGGGGACGACAGAGGATGAGATGGTTGGACAGTGTTCTCAAAGCTACCAGCATGAGTTTGAACAAACTGCGGGAGGCAGTGGAAGACAGGAGTGCCTGGCATGCTCTGGTCCATGGGGTCACGAAGAGTCGGACACGACTAAACGACTAAACAACAACAAGGTAAAGGCACATATAGTGGGAAAAGTAGGAGAGCCTCAGAGGCATGAGGGGATCATAACTTTTACACACACACCCCTTTGACCAAGTGAGTGATGTTTATTCTTATAACTCAGCAAATTGTCTTCCCCTTGGCATAGCCAGTGTTTAGGATTGCTTTGCCAAGTGCATGCAATTAATTCCTCAAAGACATTTGCCACAGCAGTAACATGCAGGACAAAGAACTGCAATTTGCCACGGAAGGAGCACACCATGAGGAGCTCTGCGTGACATTAAGGAAAGTTAATTGAGAGGCACACTTTGCACTTAGTTCTCACTCTGGGAAGAAATGAAAAGCTATAATTGCTGAACTCCTCAAGCCCTTTGTGAAGGACTATAGAATTAGGCATCAGGTGGCTTCCAGATAAGACCGGCTGGGACAAACAGAAAGTATCGTGAAAAGATTAAAACAAAATGTAATAGCAAACATGGTTTGTGTGGACAGAAAGGGAAATGACTCCTAATTAAATGAATCACTTCTTTGGAAATGCCATAACACAGAAAAAACTATTCACAGTCCTCCAGAAATTAAGCCTATTGACATGAATAGCAGCAGTTGCACAATAACACAACTCTCCCATTCATTTCAACAATGAGAGAAATATCTCAATGGCTCATCCCTCCCTGTGAACTCCATGGGACTTGCTTCAGAGTGATGGCATGTGGATTAGCCTCTCACCTGTGTCTTTGAGTGGTTCACCTAAGGATGCAGTGAAGAGAGTCAATATGCCTCTCATGCGGAAGAGCAGCTGAAATTTCAGCCAATTATTATTTTTTTGCCTGCACTGTGCCAGGCAAAATGTAACCAGACATTATTCAATCAAGGTGTGCAAATGAACAAGAGAACTTATTTTCAGATTATAAAAATGGTAAACCATGCAAATTTGTAGACTTCTGATAAGGGGTGTTGTAGACCCCACCTCAAAGGGGCCAGAAACTAAGGGCAGAGTAGAGCAGAGTGAGGGGGTTAAATTCAGTTTGCATTTAAAGGCAAACCTACCAAAATCACACATTGATTTTGGAACCCTACATGAATGCAAGCACAGGCATCCTGTGAAATTTAACTAGGCAGGCCATTTGTCCGATACAGGAGGACTTTTCTTCATTTTAAACTGAATCTCTCCAAAATTCCAACCAATTTTGACAACCCAGTCACAACTAAAATTATAGAAGATCTAACAGATGTGGCAACCCAGTCCTAATCATTTAAGGTGGGTTGCACCCCCATTTAGGTCAGAGGTGGCGAATCTATGGTCCTCTAGATGCTGTTGGACTACAGTTCCCATCAGCCCTAGTCAGCATGGTCAATGATCAGGGAAGATGGGAGTTGGAGTCCAAAAATATAGAGAGGGCCACCCCATCATATATATACATATGCTACATAGCAATACAGCTGAGGAGCCCCATTGAAGCCAATAGGCCAACCCAATTAGCTGGGCCAAAGCTGCACAGATTCAAAGTCCAGTG
This sequence comes from Podarcis bocagei, assembly GCF_964188305.1. Classification (NCBI taxonomy): domain Eukaryota; kingdom Metazoa; phylum Chordata; class Lepidosauria; order Squamata; family Lacertidae; genus Podarcis; species Podarcis bocagei. Next base: position 32,717,024 of record NC_138130.1, on the reverse strand, counting down.
CTTCTCTTTAGCACTGCCACATTTTAGACAATGCAATGGTAGTTTGGAGACTTCCTTTGTCTCTTCCAACTTTGGGCGTCAATTTTATTCCTGTTTTCCTCACTTTGATTCAGGCAGTGCATGCCCTGCTTAAGCCTCACCCTCCCTCTCTCCCTCCCTCCCTCTCCTGTTTTAAGATTAGCAGCCTGCCATGAGATTGCTACTAATCTGTCTGATGCCTTTTGGAATGTCAAATGAGAGGTGGCAGTACAGCTTCCACTAAAGACTACACAGAGAGAGACTACACAGTCTCTAGCGCTGTCTGTATTTTACACAGACAATTACCATCTATGGGAAACAGGCCTTTTGACAGTCAAAAAATCTGAAACCTGCATAGCAAAGCTTGGAAGTAGTAACTGCGATATTGAGAACAGGGAAATCAGAGCACAAAACTTGACCCAGATTATCTCATGGAGATCAGTTAATCCCTACTGTATTTCTTCACGGCACACAGAAAGGAGACCAGCAGCATCACTAAAACATTTCGAGATTAACGTTGGTACTTACCTGTACATTATGATGAAACTGAGTTGTCCATGCCTGGCTTGGACAACACTCTTGAGTTCACGATGGACACAAACATGAAACTTGTTAGGTCTCAGGTACTTAACAATTTTACATTTCAAACTGGTCAAAGCTGCTCTGGATCTGATTGTTTTCCCAGAGTGGAGCACAGTATTACACAGGGAGTGGCTGTCACCAAAAACCCTGTGTTGTGTTCTTCCCGACATATGACAATACATAACTTTGTGTCAAGGGCATAATATTTTTTCTCTGCTGAGCACTAGCAAGATTCCTGGGGGTTCCAATAACTCACCAAGGGTTGTGTTTCTGTCGGGAAAATTGAGGAACAGGCGAGGCTAGTGTCGTTAAGAAATAGGTTTTACTTTACACCTAAAGTCTTCAATGGAGATGGTGCAGGACATTATACCCTAACGGTGTCTCTCACTGTCCCTGGCAGAGCTTTAGCAGGTTCAAAGCCGCAATCATGGCTCTCACTCTCTTGCTGCAGCCTCCTCCAGTTAGAGTCAAGATGGTTCTGCCTACTTCCTCCTTCTTGTTCCCAGAACACCTTTAACCTTTCAAAAGAGACACATTTTCCTGCGACACCACATCCCCCTCAATTGCCTTGGCAACCTTCCATATCACTTTTCTTTGTCCACTTCTTGGAGGGGACGGGGAGGAAGGATAGCTTTTTTGTATTGCTAATGGCCTTCAGTGTCCTAGTACCTTGGTTCCCCATTGTTTCTCAACAGCTCTGCACTCAGGCTAGCCCAGCAAGGCTGGTTTGCATAAGCTAACCTAGGAACTTCTTCTCTGGCACAGTTCTGCCATTTGTATTTTTTCATCATATCCCAAATATTATCTAAATGCTGCCATTTATTAATTTCATCAATAGATTCTGGTACCCCAGATGACAGGGACGCGGGTGGAGCTGTGGTCTAAACTACTGAGCCTCTTGGGCTTGCCAATCGGAAAGTTTGTGGTTCAATACCCACAATGGGGTGAGCTCCTGTTGCTCTGTCCCAGCTCCTACCAACCTAGCAGTTCAAAAGCATGCCAATGCAAGTAGATAAATAGGTACTGCTGTGGCGGGAAGGTAAACAGCGTTTCTGTGCACTCTGGTTTCCATCACAGTGTCCCGTTGCACCAGAAGCGGTTTAGTCATGCTGGCCACATGACCTGGAAAGCAGTCTGTGAACAAATGCTGGCACCTTTGGCCTGAAAGCGAGATGAGCGCCGCAACCCCATAGTCACCTTTGACTGGACTTAACCTTCCGGGGCTCCTTTACCTTTACCTACCCCAGATGATCTATGAAAATATCATTGGGACTCTCTCCAATCCTGCCCTGATATAACTGGCATGCTGGTGTTTTAGGAAATACACATGATCCTGCTGTAGTTAGGTTGTGCTGACTGGAGATCAGTATCACCCACAAGGGGCAGATTCTCACTTCAAAGTAATTGCTGAATGTAATTCTGAATGGACAAGATATGCAACAGAACCAGTGAAGTGGTTAGAGTGCTAGAGTAGGTAACCTGGGAGACCAGGGATCAAATTCCCACTGAGCCATAAATCTCACTGGGTGACCTGGAGTCAGTCACAGTCTCTCAACCTAACCTTCCTCACAGAGTTAAATAAAAATGAGAGGGGTGAAGAACTGCGCACACCACCTTAAGGTTTTTGGAGGAAAAGGGGAATATAAATGTCAGTATAAACGAACAGGTATTTCAAACTTAAGCAACAGAGGAAGTGTCACATTCTTAGAGGATGTAATGACCTATGTTCCAATATCTTCCCAGTCCTTTAAGAAGAATGGGGCAACTAGCAGATTCATAATTCTGAAGAGCCTGGGGGGAAATATTAATACTCCATTATTCTAAGATTAAGAACCTGTCCTTTACAACAACCATAACTCTTCTGTCATACATCTAGAAACCTAAAGGATGTCTACCTGTGCTAGCCCGATGACGGTCCCTGTTAGCAGGGGCCACCTCAAGCAGAAGTCATCGGCATAACTGCACAAATAGGGCACTGAAAAGGCAATTTTGATCCTTCCTTATTCCTTTCTTCATGCATTCTCCCTGCACCACCACCCTGACTTCAGATTCCTTCAGGGAAGGAGGATACACAAGACAAACACCACCATGGGATGGTTCATCAGAATCCAGGCTCTGACACGACACTGACATACACCTGGAATCACCCATAAAGTGCATCCTATCTACAACTGCACATCATATTCATAGAATCATAGAGTTGGAAGGGACCCTGAGAGTCATCTAGTTCAACCCCTGCAAAGCTGCCCCAAACAGGGATCAAACCTGCAACCTTGGGATGATCAGCACCATACTCTAACCAACAGTCCTATCCAGGCAGACAACAGGGCACCTGTTCTCCGTACCAAGTTTAGGCACGTGCCAAGGTGGTTCCTTTCGTCTGCCTCCTCGTCGTTTTTTAACCGCACAGCCAGATTTTCAAAGATCTCCTTACAAAGATCTTGTGGTGCTGCACAATTTTAATATTAAAAAGTTTAATATCAAATTAAATGGTTTATTTGGGGTTGATATAATACGGTTTCATAACTGGCAACTAGACCCTTCCCCTCCCTGCTCCCCTGTTCGCAACTTGCAGTCTTTATTTACAACTAAATGGCAAGGCTGTTTTTCCTTTGCGTGATGTGGTACTGCTGAAGCCGTCTTGCCAGCTCTTCCACCTTCTCGATGCTCGAAATGCTGGTCTCGCTGCTGCTACTGGTGGCAGCCGTCCTAACAAGTTGAGGGGTGCTCTGCTGGCGCAAAGGAGAACCAGAGCTCCGGAGGGCCTTAGTTATCCTAAACTCTGAAGCATTTGAAGGCAGCCACGGCTTTCTACCTCGTGAAGAATGAGGACGTGGTAAGCCACGATAAGTAGGTGCTGGCAGGGGGGGGAAAGGGTGGAAGAAAAGGCGAAGATTGGTGAGATTAAACAAATCAATTCCTCCCCCCCCCCCAGCCTGTTAGAGGAGATGTAAGAGCAACAGAACTCATTACAAACTGCACAGGAAAACATAAACACCTGGACTGTACAGAAGGAATAGATATGAGGGAAGGAGACAACATTAATGGCTGCAAAGCTGCCTGACCTGCCATAAGAGACTGATGGAGTACGGAGCTTCGTCACGCAAGCAAAGGTGCGCATGTGTGGAGCTTCATTCTCATTTGTAGTCATGTGAATGGTTGCAATGTGAATTTTAAAAATGACTCACGTAAACACCATTGGTTTAAATAGGGGCTACTTTTTACGTTTTGCTTTATTGCTGGTGATGAGTTCTGTTGCTCTCGTGTTTCCCCCCAATGTATCTGCTTGTTTATTTTAATAAAATAAATTTGGAAAGTTGGATTTTAGTCAAAATATCCTTTTTCTGTTGGAAAAGCTTGTGAAGAAAATGTGAGCGGCATTTAAAACCGCCAGCTTCCCCCAAAATACAGCTTCTCCGAATTGAAGTGGATCAACATTTGGAGGTCACGACATTTGCTGCCTTAATTCAACCATTTTCATTTCATCGCAAGAGATTTTCCTCTGCAACCACCTTATGGAAATAACCATGTTTCTGCAGAAGGCAGGATCTTTCCCCTGTGGTCAGAGGGCAACATGAGTTTGGCAAACCAGACTTTGAAAAACGGATCTTATGTGTGCTTTTTAAAGGAAAACTGGAGGAAAGGGAAGCAAAGGTATCTGGAATCTGAAAAAAATGAAATCCATAAAAACAGCTGCACATAAAATCTGTTAGAAAGTAACCATGCCAATGGATGCACAAGGAAATCATGTTTTATTAAAGTCACGTTTTAAGATTTACAACATACACCATACACTAATGAAGGTAACAGTGATTTATGCTTACAAAGATTTAAGTATGGAAGAGGTCTAAACTACCCTGAAACAAGGTGGACAATACAATATAAGGAGACAATTCTAACAATAACCGTGCTAGACATTATTTCCTAGACAGGAGATGAGTGCTTATTCAAATAAATGGAAGCTGCACACATTTAATCAAGGTCTACTTTAGATAAGAGTCCATTTGGTCTGTGGACTTAGGATTTAAAATTCTATTTCATTCAACACTTTCACAGAAAATTCAAAACTAGCAGTCAGTGCTTATCTTTAAGAAAGGCACCATCACCATTCAGCATGGAAACTCTGGCTTGCTACTAAAGAAATGAAGACTGTGCAGGCACTATCAATTATTTGATGATCGTCATACATAATGCTAAACCAAATTATGGCTTAGCGTGTGTGTTCTGAGAGAGGAGGCCGAGGCCACTTTGCTTCTCATTCAGTCCTGTTGCTGTCCTGTGGATTCAGACGACATGCTACCACGACTTCGCTCACAGCAGAAGGAAATCAGCCACGCTCTCCTCTCCATGATCCTGCATGTTTGTGCTAAGCCATAGTTTGGCTGAGCATTATGTGCAACCTGAGCCACTGCATGAATGTGGGAGATCAGCCTCGGATAATACGAAGGCATAGTCGCTTTGTCATCCAGCAATGCAGATTATTTAACACATTGATCAAACAAAACCAGGAGACATCATGCGTTAACTTTTCTTTTTCTTGTTTCGTTTCCAAAGGATTGAGGGAGTTGAAAAGGGTCTGCTACCATAGGATGCATTATCAGAGAACCTATTATAAGGCAATGTTTCCCAGACTTGGGTCTCCAGCTGTTTTTGGGGCTACAACTCCCATCATCCCTAGCTAGCAGGATCAGGAATGATGGGAATTGTAGTCCAGAAACAGCTGGAGACAAGTTTGGGAAACAACGTATAAGGGATTTACACTGCAAGCCTACAGAGGTCTACTCAAAAGTAAGCCCCACTAGTTTCATGTGACTTACTTCCAGGTAAGCATGTGTGGGATTGGAGCCTTCATATGTAAATTGTACTGTATTGACAGTAAACCATGATTTGCAAGAGATATTCAACATACAATATATATATACCGAATTTGCATATGGGTCAGTACATTCACATTGATATCTGAAGCACATTCTCAGAAAGGGGACAGAAATACACATTCCAGGTCCATCCCTTGATGACTAGCATGTGTAAAAGAGCTGACAAAGATCAAACATCTGCCAAAACTCTCATTCTTCATCGCATCATTGCTTCAGACTTTTCAAACATCAGATAATTTATTGGGCTTTTCCCCATCTCAGTTGCAAGCTGCACAATGGGACACTGGCATAGGCGCCGACTCCATGGGGCCTGAGGGGGCCCGAGCCCCCTCAAAAATTCGTTTGGGGGGGCTCCGCCCCCTCAATAATCTCCGGCGCCCCTCCAGCAGAGCGCCATCGCCGCCCCTCCCCCAGCCCAAAATGCACAGGGTCGGGCTGCATGCCTCCTGCCCTCCCTCCCGAGCAAAAGCTCCACCCAATTTCCTTCGGAGCTGATTAATAGGCGCAGCACGCTCTCCCCTATTTGCTCACGAGGAGGCGGTGCCACTTTATTTGCATATTCATGAGCTTATTTATTATTCATGAGCTTTCCCGGCCCCCCCCCCCAATATTTTTTATAAGTCCGCGTCCCTGGACACTGGGTTGCATCCCATGAAATTCTACTCAAGAGTAGACCCACTGAAATTAGTGGACTTAAGTTAGTTGTGTCTATCAATGTGAATGGGTCTCCTCTGAGAAGCAGTAGCACTAGATTCAACCCACTGTGCCATTAAGGTGCATGTATGAATCAGTCATAGGGGGGTGAGTCTATAGTAACACCACATTACAGCAACATAATAAAATCACAAAGGAGGAGGGATGCAAATCCTGTGTTCTGAGGCAGGAACCTTCCCGGACTTGGGGAGTTGTGCAACATTACTATTGCTTTTTACTGAGTAAAAAAAGAAAAAGTTTGAAAGGCAATTCATTGAGAACAACAAATTGCTAGAACAGGTTAAAAGGACTTAATAAGAAATTTTACATACAAACTGGAGAAATATTAATTTGGATTACTAGAAAGACATAAGAAGGGTCATACTGCACTGTCTGGGTGACTAAAAGTTAAAGGTTAGGCTTGGGAGGGAAATCTGGGTAAAGTTACATCCTGCAGAGGGGTAAAAGCAATTCTGGAGTGAATAATTGTCAGGAAAGCAGAAGTTTCTCTTTTTAGTCTCTTCTCTTCTCTCTCACTCACTCTCTCTCTCACACCCACACACCCACACACACATATGGAGAAGAAATAACGGGGGAAAAACCTTTTTCACATATTATATCTATAATGTGATAATGGGTTTTTTCAGTTATTTCTTCTCCGTTCTTTTTCTTCTTTCTCTTTTTTATACAATTGTGTTTGTTAAGGATAATGAGTATTCAGTTTTATATTTTCTTTTTCATCACCATTATTATTATTATTACTATTATTATTAGTATTATTATTATTACTATTACTAGATATGTTGCTTTTTATTAGCTTGTTACAAATGTGTTGGGATTTTTGTGCACAATATGTTGAAAACCTTCAATAAAAATGTTTTTGGTTAGTTTTTTAAAGAGAGAACAAGGAAGTTCTTAATGTGGCTCAACAGAACAAAATGGTGGCAGTTTTCCTGGAGACCAATATGGCATATCAACGGAGGTAGTAGTCACTTGGTTATTTGCCAAGGAATGGCAAAAAAAACAAACCAAACTCCAAAGCACTGTATCCCTGGAGAAAGTATCATTCCTAAAATATGCTGGAAGATCAGGGACAGTGGCTGTATTTTCTCTCTTGTTAGGCTAACTGAGAAGATCTCAATTAGGAACATGATACAGAAAGCAAGGATTAAAAACAACCCTTGGGCTGTGAAACAACCAAAGTACAGAATCCTAATCACTAGGCAAAGTTATAGTAAATATAGAGTAAATAGACCTACAGTGGTGCCTCGCAAGACGAAATTAATCCGTTCCACGAGCCTCTTCGTCTAGCGGTTTTTTCGTCTTGCGAAGCAACCCTATTAGCGGCTTAGCGGATTAGCGCTATTAGTGGTTTAGCGGCTATTAAAGGCTTAGCGGCTATTAAAGGCTTAGCGGATTAGCGGCTAAAAGGCTATTAGCGGCTATTAAAGGCTTAGCGGCTTAGCGGCTTAGAAAAAGGGGGGCAAAGCGGAAAAAAATCGGAACACTTGCAAGACGTTTTCATCTTGCAAAGCAAGCCCATAGGGAAAATTGTCTTGCGAAGCAGCTCAAAAACGGAAAACCCTTTCGTCTAGCGGGGTTTCCGTCTTGCGAGGCATTCGTCTTGCGGGGCACCACTGTAATGCAAGCTTTCCATTTTGGATATATCTGACTTCACAACATCACTGGACTCCTGCTCTAGTTCACTTGTTGTACCTGCACATCCATCTTTGATATGAGAGGGTGGCGACAAACTACTTTCTCTTATTTTCACTGTCCTTCTGGGGGCAGCCAGCTGCTCATCAGAGGGCCATGCTTTGCAGAGATCCTTCCTGCTCTTTGCTCTTCCTTTTCTGTTGTCCTTCTTCTTCCATTCGCCTCCAGCAGAGATGCATTTAGTCTCTGCCTCTTCAGCCGCTCTATGGAAATGCTTCACAACTTTTATGTTTGGTCTAGATTAATTCAAAGCAGCAGATTAGCTAAATGCAGGCAGACAGGATTTCAGCAACCGGTGTGTGTTTTTTCTCCAACTGAGATGACAAGCAGAAACTTGTGAAAGTTCCCAGGCGTTATCTGATCACAATTCCACCCCTGTACCCATTTCCCATTCTTCACATACAGTGGTTACCTCTGGATGCGAATGGGATCCATTCCGCAGCCCCATTAGCATCCTGAAGCGAATATAAGACGCATCTGCCTGTCGTGTTTCGCGCTTCCGCGCATGCGCGTGACGTCATTTTGAGCATCTGCGCATGTGTGAGCGGCGAAACCCGGAAGTAACAGGCTCCGTTACTTCCAGGTCGCCGCGGAGAACCCGAAAATATTTAAGCTGAAGCGTATTCATCCCGAGGTATGACTGTACTCGGTTTGTGCAGACTCTCTATGATCTGGTAACCTCTAGGTTAGATTACTGCAATGCGCTATATGTGCAGCTGCGTCTGAAGATGTTTCAGAAACTTTAGCTGGTGCCGAATTCAGTGGCCAGGTGGCTCACTGGGGCAAGACTGCTTGAGCATATAACACCAACCCTGCCCCAACTACACTGACTTTCAGTTAGTTTCCAGGCCCAATTCAAAGCACTGGTTTTGACCTTTGAAGCCTTAAATGGCACAGGACCGCAATAGCTCGAGGAATACCTCTCCCCATGTGAACTAACCCGAACCCCACAATCATCATCTGAGTCCCTTCTTTGTGTGCTCCCTCCACAAGAAGTCCAGAGGGCGGCAACACGAGAAGGGGCCTTTTCTGCAGTGGCTCCGTTTGTGGAATGCTCTCCCCAGGGAGGCTCACCTGGCCCCTTCATTACTTATCTTTAGGCGGCAGGCAAAAACTTGCCTCTTCACCCAGGCTTTAGCTAATTACACAATCTATGACCTTTTAGCTGTACAGTGGTACCTCGGGTTAAGTACTTAATTCGTTCCAGAGGTCCGTTCTTAACCTGAAACTGTTCTTAACCTGAAGCACCACTTTAGCCAATGGGGCCTCCCGCTGCCGCCGCACCGTCGGAGCACAATTTCTGTTCTCATCCTGAAGCAAAGTTCTTAACCTGAGGTACTATTTCTGGGTTGGCGGAGTCTGTAACTTGAAGCGTACGTAACCTGAAGCGTATGTAACCCGAGGTACCACTTTATTTGTTTGTTATTATGGTATGTATTTTTGTGTTTTTATACTGTAAACCACCCCGTGATCCTTGGGCAAAGAGAGGCATAGAAATGTAATAAATAATTCTAAACCACTTATACTTTTTTACATCTCCATTCATACATCAACACACACACACACCAGTTCTTGTTACAATGGTGTTGCCCTATTATCTTCTACACCCCTTCCTACCGCACAGCCCATCTGTCTCTAGGTCATTTAATATCTCTGGGGTATTTTGGCTGGGACTGCTGTTCTTGCTTTGCAGAATCAACATTATTACTGTCATCATTCCAGGATTTGTATCGGTAGCATTGCTTGATATTTACCTCATCTCACACAAACGTGTACATCTATACATATTTATGAAATGGAGGGGAAAATGGGATTCAAGTATACTCACACAAGATAATCCATCATTCGGGTCATATTTATGTAGCAGCAGGAACAGGAATACCTTCTATGGCTGATTTTAATAAGCCCATTTCGTACACAGAATGCCTGCAGCAACAAAATCACCACATGTTTAAACTCAGTGGCTTTTATCTTGTCAAACCAACCATTCAGATGAAGAAACTTGTACGTGGAAGTAAAAAGAGTCAAGTTTCCAAAATGCAATGGTTTATTTATTTATTTTTTTAAAAAGGGGAAAATAAATTAGACACAATGGATAAAGGGATAACTTACTAGAATAATTTGAAACACAGCAGAACATATGGAAAAACAGTTATTGGTGCCAAGAGAAGAGTTGATTAATAGGTTGTTTTAAGGATGACGTTTCAGAGCAGTAAGAACGACATTAAAATAAAGCAGAACTGAATGAAGAGAGTCCTTATTAATCAGATATATTTCTTATGTTAATTGCTCATTTTTCCTGTCAGCTAGAGTCGACAGGAAGAAAGCGTGCAAGCCAAGCTCTATGATTCCACCAAAGGAAAAGATGCTATTAGTGTCAAGAATAAAAAGCACTGCAGTTTTCAAGGTCTGTCCGCCTGCAGTCTTACCTTTTTGTTGTTGTATTTCAAAATGGTGTAGACTTTATCATCTAAATCAGATTTTAGTGGGGTTGCTATGACAGTACCAGGTACATAATACTCGTCTCCCAATTGTTTCCTAACTCTTACAAATACATAGTCTCCAACCTGTAGAACAAGAAGAGGAGTTAGGTTGAGTACATCAGTTTTAAATTATAATGGTCCAAAGGTCCTATCTTCTTAACCATTAACAGAGACAAGAATGCAATTACAGTGGTACCTCAGTTTTCGAACGTAATGCATTCCGGAAGACCATTCAATTTCCAAAACGTTTGAAAACAGAGGCACAAAGGAATTTAATTGAGGAAATTGAGAAACACTCAGAGGAAGCCGTTCAACTTCCAAGGCGCATTCGAAAATGGAAGCATTTACTTCCGGGTTTTCAGCATTTGAAAACCAAAATGTTCGACTTCTGAGACGTTAAAAAACCCAAACTTTACTCACCTGCAAATCAGGAAGTGAAATATTATGGCCATACTATTCCTTGTGTAGCAAAGGAGTAGGGCAAAGCGAATTCTTGTCAACTTAGAAATGTCCTTAAAAATGTGTCAGCATGCGTTCATCATGTGCCACAAGTTATGATACCACCGCATAGCTGGCATTTACATTTAAAAACAAACAGCTGAATGAAATGTACTCTCACTAATCTCATGTATCATACTGTTTTGGGTCTCCAAGACGTTTTTGCTGCCTGAGTGGCAAAACAGAAAATGGCGCTCTCCCACACTGCCACCACCTCTTCCACCACTGCTGTCTCCCACCACCACCACTGCCTCATTCACTGCTGCCGTCTGAGGCGACTGGAGGCAGTCCAGGGATGCACCAGCACACTGAGGGTAATGGGAGGAAGAAAAAAGGCCTGAGAGGGGCAGCTGCCAGTAGCAGCAGTTCTGCTGTTTATTACACAGTGGCCGCAGGCGACAAGTACAGGTGGTGGCGAACTGTTCAGAGACCTAGATCTGCCACCCTTCGCAGCTGTCCCCAGTCTGCCTGCCACCTGAGGTGACTGCCTCACCATGTCTAACGGGTGGGCCGGCCCTAGCAATATGTCCTTCCCTCTATGACTGTGTCCCTTCTTTACAGAAATACAGTCATACCTTGGGAGTCAAATGGAATCCGTCCCCGAAGTCCGCTCGACTTCCAAAACGTTCGGAAACCAAAGCGCGGCTTCCGAAACCAATCAGAGGCCACGGAAGCCCCGTCGGACGTTCGGCTTCCAAAAATAGTTTGCAAACTGGAACAGTCACTTGCAGGTTTGCAGGGCTTGGGAGCCAAAACGTTCAGAACTAAGTTGTTCGAAAACCAAGGTATGACTGTAGTTATGAAAGAGTATTATAGAATAAGTAATAAGTAACTCTGACTCCACTGAGTAACTACACCCTGCTTTTATATACAGAGAATCAAGGGGAAATGCTTCCTTTTGGTGGGGAGATGGCAGGATTCCTGCATATGCCCAGACACCTATACCTCTTTTTCTTTTAAGTTTTCCTGTAAGTGTTTCACAAATTGTATTCACCAGAGTTGCACCTTACGGCTGGCCACCACATGGGTTCATCACCATTCACGTGCATCCTTAGATAAGTGTTATGTACTGAGTTGAATAGGATTCAAAAGGCAGCAGTCTGATTGGTCCTAGAACAATAGGATTCAGAATGCAGCAGTCTGATTGGTCGTAGAACAATAGGATTCAGAAGGCAGCAATCTGACTGGTGCTAGAACAATAGGGTCCAGAATGCAGCAGTCTGATTGGTCCACAGGAGCCACCTAATCCAGCTCCAGGTGGAAGTGAATCCGCAACCTGATTGGCCTACAGATGAATCCCGGAATTAGCCAATCACATTGGGCCTATTGTGTATATAATGTATATAAAGCAGATATTCTGGGGGAACTTCCATTCCTCCTCACCACTATTAGCTGAATAAAGAACATGAAATCCACACTCGACTCCGAGTATCTTTCAATAACAAAGCCCAATATCAACCTCAGACAGGTAAGTTCGCCTGCTCTGGTCCCATTTGCACCCAGTAAAAAAGACCGTGCAACTTGGATGAGCTAAAAGGAAGGGGGCGCATTCCTTTAAGAAAGCACTATGTAGAGGAGAACATGCATGAACTTCAGAAATGGTAAATCACCTACCTGCAAGGATGGACAAGGCATTGCACCCCCCACAGGTATAATGAACTTCAAGGGGACGATCTCCGTGTGCCCACAATTGAAATCAACAAGTGCATAAAAAGGAGTGATGGTTCGTATTACTGTCCCTAAAACAAAGACCAGGAGAGAGAAAGCAATCCACGATTCAGATTACATGCTGTGCTTTGCAGCGTGCGAAATAAATGGAAACAGCTTTTTTTTAAAACTGGTTTTCAAAGCTCAGTGCAGAGCATATGCACTGACTACAGATGAGGCAGCTCAACTGCTGGCAGATCCATTTACAGATCATGACTAATGGAACTGGGAAAGATCCCTTTCCTTGGGGTTGTGGAAACTATTGGAAAACTGACGTTAGCTTAAGCAGACAGTCCTGGGTGACATGGACCAATGGATAACAAAATGTGTTCCTAATTCCAGCCCCACCACTGGTTGCAACCTGAGGGGTGTTCAGCTTTCACATGTTAAAAGGCAGCATGGGGGGCACAGAGGGCAGCTGTGCCGCCCTCTCAACAGCAACCAGCCACAATGGCTAAGCTCTACCTCCACTGTCAAGGCAGTATACTACTAAATGCTAATTGCCGAAAATCACAATTGGGTTCAGGCCCTCCATTGGCATCTGGTTGGCCACTGTGGGAACAGAATGCTGGACTAGATGGGACATTATCCAGGTCCTTTAGAATGTTCTTACATTCAGGACTCGGCTACATTAGTAAAGAAACAGCGATTTGAATGTGCTATAAACATGCAACACCAGATGGCGCCAGAAAGCAGGAAATTTTTAAAATGCGGTTTTCCATAGAGATTTTTTTTCTTTTGTTAAAACCAGTGCTTTTTTTCTTTTAAAAAATGTTTAGGGGTACTCTCATTTCCCTACTCATATTGAAATACTGTCCCTCAGTTAGGCCAAACTTAGATTCACAAAATGTTGAGGGGTATGCACACCCCTGCGTCCCCCCCAGAAAAAAGCACTGGTTAAAACGATCTAATTTCTCATTTATTAATAGCGTGTTCTTTTCCCTGTGTTTAGATCCACCCTCAGTTGTGTGTTTAGAAAGTGCGGAAAGGGAACTTGAACACGTACCAATGTGTGTGCACAGAGCTGCTCGAAGCAAGGATCCTTCCTCCTTTGCAATGGCTCTTATGCACACGCATTCTCAAACCCACTGAATGCACAGCCAACAGTGGATACATAAGAGGGAAGAACTTCAGCATTTGATAGAAGTTTCCAAGTCTCACATACAGCATTTGTGTTAAGTCTGTAATAGTAGATTGCCTGCATTGGGAGGGGGTTGAACTATGGGTAACTTTTGAGGTTGCTTGCAGTTCTTGTTAGTTTCTGTTTATGTCACTGTGCAGTGCTTAGAGTCACAAGACTCTGTTTTGCATTCCAGAGATTCCATGTCAACCAGGGTCTATTTCATTGGTCGTGCAAGAAGCAAACAACAGTAAGCTTAAGTTCTTGTGAAGCTGAACTGAATGCACTATCTTATTCACTTGTGGATTGTGAATGGTTGTTACAATTGTGTAAAGACATGAGAATTCCTGTAAAGTGTCCAATCCAGGTTTATCAGGACAACAAAGCATGTTTGGCTTTGCTGACTTTTGAAGGTTGTAAGCAAAGCACAAAGCACTTGCAATTGAAGCTGCAACATGCTAGAGAATGTGTCGAGAAAGGACTCGTAACGGTGTCCTATATGCCAGGTAATGAAATTCCTGCTGATTTATTGTCCAAGGTTGTTCCAAGGGATCAACACTGTACCTATGTACAGAAACTGGGTTTGTACTGAGATTGTACTGACACACTGCCCAGTGGTGTTCACAGAAAGGGGGATGGTGTTAGTTTCTGTTTATGCCACTGTGCAGTGCTTGGAGTCACAAGACTCTATTTTGCATTCCAGAGATTCCAGGCTGTTGGAAGTCTCACGGAAGACAGGAGATGGATGTGATGTTACTGGTTTCCTGTTCCTTTGTTTTTCGGTTGCTCTCTGCTTTCACAGAGAGAGCATGTATATTTCTTTTCTGTCTGCGTAGTTAGAAATAAAACCTAGCAATGTAGCTCAAACCTCTCATCTCTTCTGCTGTGTTTGATACTCTGATGAATGGAGAACATGCCTGCAGCCTTATCAAAGGCTCAGGTTGTTAATCATCATTGGAGGAAATTCTGAAGGCTCGACTGGAGGAGTAGCTCTGTCGAACGCAATTTCCGACAGTTCTATGGTACCAGGTGCCTCTGACAGTCCCATGTGCGTCCTTCCTTTCTTCCCCACTGCACACTGCCAAGATTTTAAAATTCTGCACACACACGTAAGCATATACCCCCACATAGGCACTAATGCCCATTCCTCAAAATATGTATAGATCCTAAACATTTGAACCAGCATTGCCAACTATGTAATATCTCTGCATTGCGAGCTAAATATTACATTTGGTAACTGTCCTGGCTGATTAGTTATCACCTCCTACTCCAAAGGACTCCTATCCACACGCCAGGTCTTGATACCGGTTTTAGGGTAGAATTCCAAGCCAAACAAACTACTATTTACAATGTAATTACCTGGGTAGTAAAATCCCGTGCTTTCTGATCTTGCAATGACCTTGTGGCCTTTGAGAGCATCAACCCTTTTCCCTTTCTGCAGCTTCTTTTCCTGTAGCTTTGATGAAAATTTCTGTGTTGCATATAAATGAGAAAGAGAGAGATTCGTCCACCCCCAGTACTTGAGATGTACATCATAACTGGATAACAACAACAACAACAGAAAAGGTGCATACAGTGGGGCAATATGCATAAAACAAAACTTTTGCAGCTTTAGTAGTAAGCACTTAGCACTTTTCAATTGCTATGAGTTAAACCACAGAGCCTAGGACTTGCCGATCAGAAGGTTGGCGGTTCGAATCCCTGCAACAGGGTGAGCTCCCGTTGCTCGGTCCCTGCTCCTGCCAACCTAGCAGTTCGAAAGCACGTCAAAGTGCAAGTAGATAAATAGGTACCGCTCCAGCAGGAAGATAAATGGCGTTTCCATGCGCTGCTCTGGTTCGCCAGAAGCGGCTTAGTCATGCTGGCCACATGACCCGGAAGCTGTACGCCGGCTCCCTCAGCCAATAAAGCGAGATGAGCACCGCAACCCCAGAGTCGGCCACGACTGGACTTAATGGTCAGGGGTCCCTTTACCTTTACCTTTATTCCTCTATTAGTGGAAGAACCCACCCAACCTCTGAGCATCCTCTCAAACCAAATTACTGGGATCCATGCTGAGGGAACAAGTGAAACTAGCTCAAAGAATCTAATCTTTCAAGGGAAGCAGAAAATGTTCCCAATCCCTCTTAAAAGCTACTAGCTTTGAATACTCATTTTCTGTAACAGGGCTACAACCCTATTCATCAGTGCCATGGATGTGCGAAATGTGCTAAAACTTGAAAGGTGCTCTATGAAATGCTAAGTCTTCTTCCTCCTTTATGCTTTTGCAATTACAATAACACTTCATTTTCTGATCTAAGGCAACCTAGTCTAAACTTATGTGATCTGACTTTTATGGAATCTGTTTCAGACAAAAAAAAATCTGCTCTGCACATTCCTGCCTTCTAGAAGAAGTCGTCAGTGCCTCCGTAGCTCTGTTTTGAGGCTCAGCAGATCTTTTAGACAGCATCTTAAAAAGCAGAGACATCACCTTGTTGACAAAGGTCCGTATAGTTAAAGCTATGGAAGTGAGAGCTGGATCATAAAGAAGGCTAATAGCGGAAGAATTGATGCTTTTGAATTATGGTGCTGGAGGAGACTCTTGAGAGTCCCATGGACTACAAGAAGATCAAACCTATCCATTCTTAAGGAAATCAGCCCTGAGTGCTCACTAGAAGGACAGATCGTGAAGCTGAGGCTCCAATACTTTGGCCACCTCATGAGAAGAGAAGACTCCCTGGGAAAGACCCTGATGTTGGGAAAGATGGAGGGCACAAGGAGAAGGGGACGACAGAGGACGAGATGGTTGGACAGTGTTATCGAAGCTACCAACGTGAGTTTGACCAAACTGCGGGAGGCAGTGGAAGACAGGAGGGCCTGGTGTGCTCTGTACACGGGGTCATGAAGAGTCGGACACGACTAAACGACTAAACAACAAAGATCTTTTAGCCATCTGTACAAACAACAGCAATGGTGCAACTCTATCCACAAGCTGAACAATACCAACTTTTTTTTATAGCTTACATTAATTCAGCAGTAGGTCTGAACAGATAGTCAACTAAGGTCAGGCATATAAGGTTACTATTTCTCTTTCAGCATTAATAAGGCCATGTCATCAGTACTTTTTTAAAAATCAGATTTGTCCAAAGATTTAAATTCCAGGAAAACAGCATGGCATTCACTAACTAACTAATATACAAGGGAAATGTACCTTGCCAAACATCTTTTTCTAACATCAAGTCATGTTGAGTATAGCTCATGTTTAGGGTGTTTGTGCAAAATAAGTTAGGTATACATTTAGGCAAGACAAATAAAAAACAGGGGGGGCTAGCCATTGTTTGAAACGTTTCATTTCTATCCTGAGCTCAACACCATGAATGACACCTGCATTTCTAACCACTCAGTCCTGAAGCTTTGCAGCTGCAGATTAGCAATTACTGAAGATGGCGCTCTGATTAGGCTGCTAATGCAGGTTGTCTCAGGATAAGTGATTGCACGGTGTTAATCACATCGCAGTCAGTAGCATATGTTGGCATGTCAGGACAGCAGGAGGGAAACACACCAGAAGGAACCGGTAAAGTGCAGAAATGTTTCTGCTCCTGCAGAGCGGAGGAATGAACTGGTGGGTTAGAGGAAGATTGTCAACAGCCACTGTACTCACTTAATGGACGCTTCCTATTTTTATTAGGATATAGCAAAGATTTTAGAGGTTCAAGGGCACCGGATACTATCTTCAATCATTATTATTAAGCCAGCTCCCCGCCCCGCCCCCCAGCCCTTTTTACAAGCGCCATTCACGGTGAGCCATACTAGCATGAAACAACTTCTCAGTGGCAGAGTTGAGATGCAGAATTAGAAAGGATCTCCTCTGCCTGTGGGGCAGGACACACACATTCATTCCAAGGCATCATGTGGATATTTGTTATGCAGAGGCTGACAGGGAGGGGGGTGCCTGTGGGGAACTGACCCACATGTCAGAAGACTGGTAAGGCATGATGCACGCCAGAGAGGATCAAGGACAGAGGGGCTGTGAGGTGAGCAAGATGCTGCTGTGTTGCTGTGTCCTTACAGGGAGCAGACATCTTGCAGTCATGCTTTGTGAAATTCAGGTGGCTGTGTCGAGGGACCAAAACCCAAAAAGGAAGCCACAGGGAAGTAACTGACTACAGAGCTGACTCTGGGTGGTCCCTACAGCTTGTTTGATGTTTGTGATGCTCCCTAGTATCCCTCTAGGTCCTTTCCTCAGTCTGACACCTCTCCTTTATTAATTGTATACCATTTTTCCTTGAAGGACAGGGCTGTGCCCCAAAATGCCCTCTCTGAGCTCTTAAGAGTCAGTACAGTCGTACCTTGGAAGTTGAATGCCTTGCGATACAAACGTTTTGGCTCCCGAACACCACAAACCCAGAAGTGAGTGTTCCAGTTTGCGAACGTTCTTTTGGAACCCAAACGTCCAATGCACGTTCCGCAGCTTCCGAACGGACTTCCGGAACAGATTCCGTTCGACTTCTGAGGTACGACTGTATCTTATTTCTACTTCATGTGGCACACTATGCTGTAGAAGCGTTGATTGTTTAGGTCACAGCTTTTTAAACTTTTCATGTTGGTGACACACTTTTTAGACATGCATCATTTCGCGACACGGTAATTCAATTTCGCTAGCAAACTGGAGGTTAAACTAACCCCTTTCCAGCCCCAGGAGTAGTGCGGGGAGCGTTTGCACGGCACACCTACACACTGCAGCAGACACACTAATGTGTCGCGACACACAGTTGGAAGGCTCTGGTTTATGTGATCAAAACCGCAATCCTATGCATGCTTACTGGAGAACAAATTCCACTGAACTGGAGGTCTTCTGAGTAAGCATTTGTAGGTAAGATAAGGGCATTTTTCTAAAGCACTCCTCATTTGAACATAAGCCATCTCTTGTTTAACTGGTAGCAAAATGAGAGCTTTTCACTTTGTTAAGATTGAAAGAAATACACAATTGGAAATCTGCCAGAGGTCTGGCCTTTTCTCAAAAGATAAGCTCCCTCTGTAATGCTTGCCAAAGAGCTTTTAAAAAGAAATAAGGAAGAAGCTTTATTAGCATTTTAATAACACTTTTCTCAGTAATTTTTTTGTTTCTCTGACTGAATGGTTGATTTAGCATAATCCTGCTGGGCGAAAGTTTTCGTTTATCAACTGTCCATTTCAAATTACAGATTACATCAGTCAATCAAAGCGTAGAGCATCATTTCCTCTCCAAGTAGCAGGTGCCTATTTCATACAAATGAGTGATATTTAAAGCCAAACTGGCTGCTAAATGTGCCGCCGGTTCCCTGCACAAGAGGTTTAGGGAAACTCACATCCCTGGTATGTTTAGAAAGTGCCAGTGAAAGCTGCTCCATCCCCATTATGCACACAAAGAAAAACAACATTTTCATTTTATCAAAAGGTTACTGTTATGTACTAAGCTTGGATCCTAGAACAATAGGCAAGTAGGATCCTAGAATGCAACAACTGATTGGACTGCAGGAAAAGACCAATCAGGCTCCAGGAGGAAGTTAATCAGCCTATTAGGCTGGTAGGATTGTAGAATGCAACAACTGATTGGCCTGCAGGAAAGGGCCAATCAGGCTCTAGGAGGGAAGCAGAATCAGCCAATCAGACGGGACTCATTGTGTAAATAATGTATATAAAAGCCTGACGTTTGGGGGGGCAATTTAATCACTGTTTTACAAGCTGCAATAAAGAGCATGAAATCACTACAGGACTCCGAGTATATTGTAGTTACAGTCATGCATATTTGTCTAAGCCCAATACAATGCACCCTCGTAGGAGATGAACCACCACACACAAATGTTTCCATTTATATATTTTATAAAGTAGTATCTCACTCCTCAACATGTAACACAGCACTTGGGTTGGCTCTAAAATTCCCTCACTTCAGGGGAAGGAAGCAAGCAACCACCTTCGCAACTGAGGTTGCAGTCCTCAACATTTCAATTAGATAACATTTTTTTAAGTGTAGAAAAGGAATAATGCTGCATGTGACTGGCATACATCGGGAAGTTTCACAGTTCACATTTCTTGTCTGGTCTTTCTCAGAGGGAGTATCACAGTAACGTACAGATGCTGCGTTCACTCACAAGAGTAAACCATGGTTTGGCGCTAAAGGGATGAGCTGCAACAAGCCCAAACCAAGTGCTGGGCTTGCATTTCCTCACCTCCTCCCGCGTGGCTGAGAGGAGAACCTCTGCCTACTTCAGGTTTACTGAATCCCTTGGTTGAAAACAAGCTCTGGTCATCTTCATAAGAAGCCAACCATGGTTAGTTTCATAACCATGGGTTACGACGCTGGCTTATTAAGCCAGCGAATTCAAATAGAAGGAAATGGTGGACTTTCCTTCCCAGAAGGCATTTAAACAATGGCTGGATGGACATCTGTCAGGGGTGGTTCAAACTGCATCCTGCACTGTAGATCCTGCACTGAGCAACACGACCTTCAAGGTCCCTTCCAACTCTAGGATTCTATGATAGGGCACAAAGTGGCAACCCAGTGCCCATCTGCTGTTGCTGCTCGATGTAATGTTGCGCATGAGGAAACCTGGGTTCAAATACTCAGTGAAACCCAAAGCTGATTAAATTTTAAGGGTTTCTTTTCAAGAAAATAGATCTATTTTTTTCTCTTCATGACAAAGTCATGCTATATCATTTCCTTTCCATCTTTTCTTTCCATACATACGCAAAACATGCCAAACAAAGCTACCGCAAACCTTAAAAACCTGAGTATTTTCAATATGTTGGTTATGCTTGAAAACTATGCTGGTGGCATTGCTAATGAAGTGTGTACTCTACTGCTCTTTGGAAATGCACTTCACTTTGGCTTTTCAGTTCGTCCCTAAGATTGCGTTTGTTTCTTGCATTTTACTGATTTTTTATTTATTTTTTTGCAAGCTGCCTTGTGCATTTATTGTGGGGGGAAAACAACACCCCTCAAATAAATAAATAAATAAATAATGAAATACCACCTACCTGTTTAGCAGGGCAGATCCGAAGGGGACAAATTCTCTGGGGTTCCTCTTTGGAAGCTTCTTTAAGTTCAATGGCCTGCTGTTCATATGTTAATCCTGTCAGAATCTCATCTTCCAACAACATCACCTCTTCGTAGGAGATGGGCCAACTCGCATTTTCTAAGGCCTGGAGCAAAGATTCCTTACGTTCTATATACGAGACCGGCTTGTTCTGTTCGAACCTAAAAGCAAAAATGGCACTTGCACTCTGAGGCTGCATAACAAGAGATACTGTCAAGCTTAAGGGAACCCTATTCGTCTCACTGTGTCAACCAAGAAGCAGATAAACAAGAAGAGTTCTTACCAAGTGGTTTATTCAGTATTCACAGAGAGAGATGAAAGAATGTGGTCTCTCTTAGATAATGGCATTGCTCCAAGTAAAGTCCCACCCCCTTAGTCCCTGTGCCAGCTGACCAGTGCTTTCTGCCTCTGAGCTTTCTGTTCTACTACTCTCAAGGCACGCCTGGTCCTGGGAGAGGAGGGGTCATGAATGCTTTCTAAAGACACTGAGTCTGTCATCTGTCTCTCCCCTGGTGCTTCTTCTTCCTGCTGTTCCTCTCCCAACATTTCCCAGCTTCTCCCCTCTGCAGCCTCTGAACTATGACCTTCTGCAAACCGCTGTTCTAAATCTATACTGTCCTCCTCTTCTCAGGAAGGTTCAGGGAGAGGGGGGGCGGTCCCCACCATTCCTCCTCAGTCCAATCCCTGACATCTACGGATGTTGTGGGTGTCATGATCAACCAGTTGAAGAGTTTACAATAGACATCAGAAGGCTTAAGTTTGGTCAGAATCAAGTATACACTTCCTGAGTTAATGCAAAATACATTACTTCTGGTCAATGAGCCACCGTAGCCACTACAGGGGCGTGAAAATTTGCGACCCGGGGTTTATAGACTTGTCTACCCATGTACTATCTGAAACCAAAGGGGTACATTGGTTGCCAGGTGCAATTTTTTCCCCTGGCTCTCCTATGCCACTAAGGAAGAACAAGCAGCAGCCTCCTCTAGACAACTTCGCTTTGACTTCTGGAGGCTTCCTGGCTTGGGAAGTATGGTGATGGGGAAAGTTGCAACTATTGAACTTGGCTGTTTTATGCTGTTGTTAAAAGCATGGAGCCCCCGCGACGAAAAATGATGGCAAATTCATAGAGGTCAACAAGGGGCTCTTAGCTATGACAGGTAAATGGAACCTCCCAGGGTACAATCTGAAGGCACTTAAGACTACTACCCTGCTGAAGCTAAACAGGTCTGGGCCTGGTCAGTGCTTGGATGGGAGGTCACTTGAGAACTGCCTTGGGTTCCATGATGTAAGCAAAAATAACAGTACCTACACAAGCACAGTATACATTTGCATTCCAGCTGCTGGGGACAAAGAAAGGGACTTCCCTTCATGTCCTGTTTGCAAACTGCCAGAATAATAAGGGTGACTGCTTCATGAAGGAGAATGCTGGACTAAGCAGACCTTCTTTTCCAATCAAGTAAGGTGGGACGCGGGTGCTACTGTGGGTTAAACCACAGAGCCTAGGACTTGCTGATCAGAAGGTCGGTGGTTCAAATCCCCGTGACAGGGTGAGCTCCCATTCCTCGGTCTCTGCTCCTGCCAACCTAGCAGTTCAAAAGCACGTCAAAGTGCAAGTAGATAAATAGGTACCACTCTGGTGGGAAGGTAAACAGCATTTCCGTGTGCTGCTCTGGTTCGCCAGAAGCGGCTTAGTCATGCTGGCCACATGACCTGAGAGCGGTTCGCCGGCTCCCTCAGCCAATAAAGCGAGATGAGCGCTGCAACCCCAGAGTCAGCCACGACTGGACCTAATGGTCAGGGGTCCCTTTACCTTTACCTTAAGGTGGGACTTATCTTCATTTTGATCATACTGTGGTACTATGAGAAAACCATACGTCGGTGGGTTGGACAAGGACTAATAAACTGAGACTGACTTCTGGCAACACAGGGCTCTGTGGGTGAGTGGGTCTGGGAAGTAGGTAAGCTGGCTGCCCTGGATGGGGTCGAACTCTCCTTGAAGGAACAGGAGCGTAGTCTGGGAGTGCTCCATGATTCAGCTCTGTCACCAGAGGCTAAGGTGTCCTCAGTGGCTAGGAGTTCCTTTTACCAACTTTGGCTGGTAAGACAGCTACAGCCATTCCTGGACCAGAATAGTGTGAGTACAGTTGTCCATGCATTGATATCCTCAAGTTTTGGATTACTGTCATGCAGTCTATGTGGGGTACCCTTGAGCTTGGTGCAGGGGCTGTAGCTAGGTTGCACTGGGGAGCAAAACACCTCCAGTGTATATCAGCCTGCCTGTAATGGCTCCAGGGTTCTCAAATAGCAGCTAGAGGGTTATCACAGCAGTTGCTGAAGGAAGGAGTGGCAGACCTGCTCTCAGTACACTGCAAGAAAAGGAAGTACCACAGCTACCAACTCAGCAAGGGTCAGGTGACAGAAGAGCCCAATAGGGTTCCACTTGCTCCAACAAATCAGCTATGAATGGGCTCCTGACAGAACTCATTACGTAAGCACGGACTAAACAGCTCCTGGGCCTCCCTGTGATAATTAATTCATGCAAATTAGGCTAGAACTTTGCAAAATTAAACATATTAGGCTATTGGTACAGGCTGGGTACACTTCTTATGTGCCCAGTCATGAGAGAGGAATCCTGACCCACAAGGAGATGCAACATCAAGTGATGCTTTGCATACATGAAAAATATGACATGGCTTCCGTATCATTTCCTATTAGCCACAACCAATACCCTCCAACATTTCTCCAGTGAGAATAGGGACATCCTATTCCAAAACGGCGTTTCCGTGCACCTCTCTGGTTCGTCAGAAGCAGCTTAGTTACCGGAAGCTGTACGCCGGCTCCCTCGGCCAATAAAGCGAGATGAGCGCCGCAACCCCAGAGTCGGCCATGAATGGGCCTAATGGTCAGGGGTCCCTTTACCTTTATTCCATAAGAATACCACCCCACCCATCTGACCGGGTGGCTTCCAACATACATAAAAACATAACAAAACATTAAACTTTTTTTAAAAAAAAAACCTTCCCTATACAGGGCTGCTTTCATTTCTCCATCATTTCTCTGATGAAAAGAGGGATGTCCCAAGGAAAAGCAGGACTTTCCAGGATCAAATCAGAAAGAGGGATGGCTTCTGTAAATCTAGGACATTCCCTTGAAAATAGGGGCACTTGGAGGGTCTGACAACCTCTTATGGATCTTGGAGCCACTAGAGTCCGGGTGTGGGGGGGGGGGCAACCTGCGACCCTCAGTGAAGTTTCATGAAGATAGCAAGGAGGGGAGATAAGTCAAAAGGAGATGACAGAAAACAGAGAGACAGAGACAGAAAGGTCAAACAGAAAGAAAAGAGGGTGCCCCACCCACTTTTACCTCCCGCCCCACCCATCACTGGCATATGGCCCCTGACAGACTTTCCCTAAGGGACTGTGGCCCTCAACAGAAAAGCCTCCCCCCTGCACTATAGAGATGATTTTTAAAAAGCATGAAATAAAATGCCTAAAACTCAAGGTGCACTTCCAACGTGGACATGACACAGTGGCTCCCATTCCATCTATACTTTTTTAAAAACAATAATAATAATGAATTCTTGAGCTGGAAAGCAAGAAAGCAGCATCTTACTTGTCTTTTTCCTCCTGGGGTAACGCTCTCCAAATAAGCTGATCAAGTCGCCTGTTAATGAAAACGCAACAGTTTCTCAGAGCGCAGTAAGTGCACTTAACGAGATTGAATAAAACGGAACGCTCCATTCTTTTTAAAATAGGGGAGGGAGACCTGTGGCAAATTTGTACTCTGAGAGGCCTTAAAAAAGAAGTGTCAAACTGTCCTCATCGGCCAACTATGAAATTCAAAATTATCCTCTGAAAACAAAGGCATCAGGAAAACATTGCTTTTCACAATAACAATCTGACACAACCAGGAACGTGGAAGAATGCAGGTGAATTCCCATTGTAGCCTGCACAATGCTGTTCCATTGGGAGTTCCGTCCAGCACAGAGTAATATAAACAAGCCACACAGCTGATAAAACATTAGTCAGTCAGGAATGATGCCGGCTTCACATATAACACACAATGGCTTGGTCTACAGATGCCCTATGTAATCTGAAGGTGCTTCTACTCATGCATGGGGGTGGAGGGGGCTGGAAACTGCATTGCACATCGTTCTAGTGGGACAATTGACCCTCAAGGAGCTGGAGCTGGGGTGGGTGGCTTTCCAGGGTCTCAGACAGTGGTCTTTCCCATCATCTCCTACTTGGCCATTTAACTGGACATACCAGGAACTGAACTTGCATATGCTCTCCTACTGAGTCATGGCTTTTCCTTTCGATTTTATCAGTCTGGTAGCAAGCTACTACTCCACTAACAGGATATGTGGTGGTTTTCTACTGAAGGCCTGCTGAAACAATTAAGTGCCACCTTGTAGGTAAACCAACAAATCAAATCATTCAACAGGATGCGGAACCTGTGGCCCCTCCATACGCTGCTGAACTACAACTCCCACAATTCCTGGCTGTTGGCTGATGGGAGTGGAGTCCAACAACATCTGGAAGGCCGCAGATGTTCTCCATCCCTGTGGTAAAAAAAAAAAGATACCAAGAGGACCGCAGCCTGCAGAATGGCAGCTTCTGGGAGGTCTGTTCCCATGAAATGGGTTTGGTGAAGAGCCCTCAGGTGCAGCAAATTCCCCAGAAGGAATTTGGCAGCAATCCTGAACTAACCCCGTCTCTCTCTGAACCACAGGTGCGTCCATTTGGCAGTCAGGGGCCAGAGCTCCGACAGCATGCCAAGGGCATTTGTGCATTCCAGGGTATAATGAAGCATTCCAGGATAATTTTTGTGTCACATACTCAGATTCCCTAATTTATTCACAGGCATAAAATCTGACAGCGCCAGGATATTTATTTCTGAAGGGCGCGTGTTGCTTTCTGTTAGCCACCTGCTCCTTTTCTTATGCCTGTGCTTATTCCAAACAATAATTCACTGTAGCTTTAAGATCTCTTTGTTTCGGGGGTGGGGTGGGGTGTCATTCACTGCCCAGCAGGAAATATTCTCCTTCTTTCTGGAAGGTATGGCATTATTGTTACTGCCATTTTTTGCTTCAACTAAATATCATGCTAATAGCGCCTGGGTTATTTATCGAGGAGGACGAGTTAATGTCATGCGTCCTTCTTCATTAAAGCTTTTCTGTGCAAAGACAAATTGGGCAATTTGGCAGGCATCAAATAAAAGTTTGACCTATCGCAATTCAGAAACTTAGGCTTCAACCCCTGCAAATTCAATTTGCAGAAATATAATGTACCATTCATGGCGTAATAGACAAGCCTGAACAGCTGCTGTGAGAGACATTTAGAGTTATTGCTCGGTCATTTGCAAACAGCTCCATATTGAAATTTGTCCTCTTGATATTCCAGCTTGGAGGAGTCCCATAGGGAAAACAGTAACTGTTTCAAATATATAATGCTATTTTACAGCTGAAGGAATTCAAATCGTATAGTTGTCTTCCCCAAAAACGCCAACCAATCCCAGAGAGGAGCAGAAAACACATTTCTGTCTTGAAAAGCAAGTTAAAAACTTTGAGGAAGATAAAGGCATCATTTCCAAAAGCCTAAAATCAACTCTATGAATAACTAATAGAGTATTAATAAATATTAATAGCCAAATGTATCTTGCATATTGCATTTATTTATGTCCTGGTCTTGAAAATGTCAATTAATAAAAATACTCTGTGTGTGCAAGAGTAGACTTGCCTTTCATACACTTTGATTGCTTCTTGCAACTTCTTCTTATAAGCATCAAGATCCACTGCTTGAGGATTGATCAGCGTGACATATTTCTTATTGTTGCTCACATGGGCAAAGGGGAGAACCTGCCGCAGAAGCACAGGATCAGGCCTTTGAAACTTGTCACTGTCAAATTCTGAAGCATGCACAGCCATAGAATGTATTGAGTCTAACTAGGCTAAGCAGGGAACAAAAACAAAGCTTTGAATGTGGCTAGCCCACAAATCCCCAGCACATGTGATTGTTTACCTAGCAATTATAGGTACGCTTCCAGGGGGCAGGGCGGGGGATTACAATAGAAAAAGGCAGTTAACAAATTACAATTTAGCTAAAAATAACCATAAGCCAACAAGAAATAAAACAGTAAAATCCAAGCAGCTTTAAACAGTAAAGAAGCCTTTCGCAAGAGCTGACATGAAAACAAAGTAGGCACCAAGCAGACCTCAGCCTGGATAGCGCAGCTGGTTAGAGCGTGGTGCTGATAACGCCAAGGCTGGAAGTTCGATCCCCATACAGGACAGCTGCATATTCCTGCACTGCAGAAGGTTGGACTAGGTGATTCGCAGGGTTCCTTCCAACTCCACAACTCTATGATTCTCTCTGGGGACAGCATTTGACTCACCTCACATTCAGATGGTGAGGGCATACAGAGGAGGCCATCTACTGAAGACCTCATGGGAAATCTAAAATACTACCAAAATGCTGCCAGGTGTCTCTGTGATTCATACAATAACAGAGGGCTAACTTCTGTGTACTGCTGGGTTTATTACCACCCCACATTAACATACCACAGCAAAATTAAAGCAGGAGATCACTCTACAAGCTCATTGTAACTATTATGTCTCAACCGGTGTCTCTGTGTGCTTATTTTTCCTCTTCCCTCCACATTCCCTTTGTGCCATATCGACTAGATTTCTGTAAGTGGCAGAACGCTGCTAGATGAATGTGGTGCCCAAATAAAGAATAAAGCTAACCAAATGGAAGGCGCTTAAATCCCTGCCGTTTAACCATTTGCACAGCAATAACCTAATAAAAAAGGTACCCCTGCCTGTACAGGCCAGTCGTGTCCAACTCTGGGGTTGCATGCTCATCTCGCTCAAGAGGCCGGGAGCCGGCGCTGTCCGAAGACACTTCCGGGTCACGTGGCCAGTGTGACGAAGCTGCATCTGGCGAGCCAGCACCAGCGCTGCACACGGAAACACCGTTTACCTTCCCGCTATAAAGCGGTCCCTATTTATCTACTTGCACTTAGAAGTGCTTTCGAACTGCTAGGTTGACAGGAGCTGGGACCGAACGACGGGAGCTCACCCCGCCACAGGGATTCGAACCGCCGACCTTACGATCGGCAAGTCCTAGGCACTGAGGTTTTACCCACAGCGCCACCCACGTCCCTAATAACCTAATAGAATGTCACAAATGTGGCATAAATCACACAAATCAATTAACCAATAATCAGTAAAAATTATTATAATCTATAAAACACTAATAACAAAACAGGAACTAAAAAATAAGCTGAACATCACAATTACAGCAAAATCAATACGGCGTTTATAATCAATAAAACAACATTAACAACTTTAGCTAAATAGCAACTAAAGAAATAAGCTAAGCGCTGTTAAGGTGATTGTTCTTTAAAGCACTTTAGAAACCACACTGAAGCCTCAAGAATTCAGGGATGCCACAGAGCTCAGTCTCTTTTCCAGGCTTGCTCACCAAGTGCAAAATGTTGGCGTGCCAGTGGCTTGCATGCAACCTAAGTGATCTGTGACCCAGAGTCAGTGTTTGAACACAAGGTGTTAGTACACTGCCACCTATTGGTAAAAAAAGGAGGAAATGCCATGAAATGAATCCTGGACTGGGAAAAGGGCAGAACAACAACAACAGGGAAGGGGGGTGTTAACTACAAATAAGTGTGTGAGAAACTGTAGAATTGTGAGGGCAGAGGTGAACTTCACTGGTGGAGCTGCAAAACTCACTAGCGCTCCCCCAGCTTATCACTAGTAGCCAGGGGTCAACCATTCCCCCCTCCCCAGAATGCCCCTTGAATTTATTATTTCGGTCACAGACCAGTTCCACCCCACATACAATATCAAGGAAGTCATAAAACATGATAGGGATACATTTGAATTTGCAATTAGGTATAACAGGGACACTACAGATATAGCAACGGTTTAAAAATATATAAATTAAAACTTAGTCACTAACATATAACCTAAAATTATCATTTAAGGCCTTAATCATTAGGATAGCACAGCTTGTTCCCTAGGTTTTATGGCAAACGCACAGAATTTGGCTATCCTTAACGTGATCTCAGGATCCTTGTCCTCTACCAGGGATTTTAGACATTGAAGTTCGGATTCATTTGGAGATTTTTGCATAGCAGGGGTAATAAATACTGAGCGTATATCCCTGTAGAAACGGTAGCGTAACAAGGCATGAGAGAGTTTCTACCTCCATCAAGCCGCAGGGGCAGACTCGTTCCACGTATGGTTTACCCTCGAATCTGCGCTGCAATCAGGCAGATGGCAGCACGTTGAATCTAGCGAGGGTAAATGACTGTCTGTATTTATGCCCCTTGAAATTTCGGGAAGGGGGGAGAGAATGATGGCTATCGGCACAGAGATGTCAGACATGCGAGCTGAAGTATTGATTCATTTCACTCCCATGCCCTTGCCCTCAAAATGGGGCCGTGAAACTTTGCGGGAGATTGGCACTGCATCAGAAACAGCATTAATCCTAAACAGAAATTAACTTTTCTCAGCGACTAATCCCTTTCCTAAAAGTGTTGTTTATTTCAGGTACATACACTGAAAACTCACACTGTATCAGGATGGCTTTAAAAGAGGATTAGACAAATCATAGAATCATAGTTGGAAGGAACCCAAGCGTCATCTAGCTCAACCCCTGCAATGTAGGAATCTCAGCTAAAGCACCCAATAAGACTATCAGAAAGGCCTTAAAAAGTTCGTCTTCTCTCCTAACTGACTTCATATGCCCCCAGGCAGTCACATCTGATTGGCTGCATAGCATCTTGACATCATGCAATTAACTAAATGATCCTCAATTGGTTGGGATCACACATGTGACCTGGTCCAGAAAGGAGGAACAGCACAAAAGAGGTAAGGCAAGAAATAGAGGATTGCGAAGGAAAGGAGAATATCCTTGCAATCAAAGGGTTTACAGTGAAATATTTCTGGACGCTCTCTTATCCCCGTCAACAGTCCCAGATATCAAAATGGGAACATGCTCAACACAACCTGAATCCTTGCTTGATTCAGAGTCGCACTGTTAATGTGGAGTTTCCCCAGAAACAACTAAGAGACTTACATCATCAAATACTCTTGAAACAACATGTTTGTCTAAAATCGGAATGTATTTGGTTGTGCGAGGAACAGCTGTCGGGGCCAAAGCATCCATTATGGTGAGTCGCCTAGCAACCAAACCATGAGTCTTCAGCCACTTAGCAGAAGGGATATCTAAAGGGCTTTTTAAAAGACAGAAGGAGAAAATAAATGAGACACTGAAACCCATTCAAAAATACCCCTCCCCCCTCCAAAATCAAGTTCATCAAATCTACTTACTCTTTATCTATCTTTTTATCTTGTGTCTTCTCTGCAGCGGGCACTTAAAAACAAGATTATTGTGTCATTTCACATGTGCCAGTACTGGGGAACAAACAGTCAGAAACACAGGGTTGCCTAGAGTATAAGGTCCCGTCTGCACTATGCATTTAATGCAGTATCATACCACTTTAAGTAGTCGTGGCTTCCCCCAAAGGATCCTGGGAACTGTAGTTGGTCAAGGGTGCTGAGAGTCATTAGAAGACCCCCTATTCCCCTCACAGAGCTACAATTTAAAGTGGCATGATGCTGCCTTAAATGTACAGTGCAAAAGGGGCCGAAGTCCCAAACGAACCAAGACCAAAGTTAGAAGGGCAAGGGCGAGGCACAGGCAGACCAAAGAATAGATGGGAAACCAGGCTGCTCTGCCCAGGTGACAGGCCCAGGGCCCAGTGAGCTGATGGAATGGGTTAGGCTATTCTGGAATTTGGGAGGATAGCACGACACTTGCAGACTTCTCTCTGCAGCCATGACTGGCTCACCAGGGAGGCGCAGCCAAACGCAGATCAGGAGCACAACACCAAAGAAACGCCCAACAACATTCTAGTCCTTGGTTTTTTTCCTGACAGCATGAAAGCACGCCCGCCACTGCATTTAACGTTACATCAAATGCACAGCAGGCAGAAACACTGATAGCTTTAAAAGAAAACAGAAGTTAATACTGAGCACAGGAGGACCCTATTTTAACAAAAACCACTGTACACAGGGAGAGAGAAGGTTCAGTATTTAAACTTTAATCCTTCCCTCCCCCAGAGGCAATTAAAATGACGTCTTACCCACCTGCTCTTAGAAAGCTCCCATGGGCACCAATGGGAGCTTTCCCCCATAAGTGTAAGTGTCACATGATGGGTGGTTTTCATGGGATATTGGATGATTTGACAGGGGGCGATCCCGCCAACCTGTCCATGTTGGTCTACAGGGGGCAGGAGGGGAGATAAAGATCTAGCCCAGCAGGCCATAAACGTTCCCCACCGCTGGCTCAGAGGAATAAAACATGGCTTCTGTACAGCTTCCCCCCTGCATAACTCCAGCGGCCTCAGGACCCACTAGGGGATGGAGGAGAGGGTTTCGTTCTCTCAGGAGCACAGAGTGCAGTTCAATATTCAGTTAACTGGATATTCCACGGACAGGGCTAAGGCGTGCAGAAACAAATGGCGGCCTAAGCATTAATAAAAAGGGCCACAGCTTACTTTTTCTTTCTGGAGATCCTCTTTCATTTGGACTTTGTTCAGAAGGCTTTCCTGCATAGCGTTGTGTCCTAAGCATGCTGCTCCTTGTTTGTTCTGCAGAAAGATGTTCACAAACACACACAAGCAACTTAATAACAAACCAGAAGTCTGCTTAGATTCTGAAAAGCAAAAGAACTTTTTAGCGCCTCCAGCCCTTTAGGCAAGAACTGCCCTGGAAACATCCCCACAGACAAAATGCACAGCCTCCATAATTAATTCTCTACACTTTCCCATTCACTATGTGACTCAGTTGAAGCTATAGCTGCTTCTGGGCAGAGTTGGGACCACACTCATAAGCTTTGAATATGCACTTTAAAATCTATATGCTGGAATTTTGACATTTTGATTTTGCATGCCAAGAAAAGGAGGCAAATCTAGCTTTTAGGGAACAGGGCCATACAGCCATTTTCAAAAAGATAACAGGTCAAAGGAGTTTTTCTCCCAGAGTTTCTATTTTTTAATGATGTGTTCAAAATGCGAAAGGTTCAGATATAGAGTGCAATCGTACGTTAACTTACCTGAGAGTAAGTCCCACAATACTTAAGGAAACTCACTACTGAGTACAGTATACATGAATAGGATTGTGCTGTTCAGGAAGACTCCATTCATGGTGCTATCCCAAAAAATCACCTGAATTTCCCACTTAAGAAAAGACACTGTGTTTCCTTGCGAATCGGAAGGAATAGCACTGCTAATTCATTCAAAACCCTTTTTTAGATGTTTCAGATCAGGGTGCTGTTGAGCATTATAAAATTGCATTGTACCTTCAGATTTTCATGTCTCCGTGCCATAAACTTACAGGAAACTTTCCAGACTCTCATCCCATGGACATCCACAGAACCCCTTTCTACGCTGGAGAACTGAGGTCAGCTCTTCGCGGGCCAAAGGGAATTCCTTTTCCCTTCAAACCAACAGGACGTGCAACTAGAAGCAGGATTCTTTTTTTGCCCCACAGCAGGTTAATAAAGGGAGGGTTGGCAAAAGAACCATTGGGAGGATCAATGGGGCAGATCCCACTGCTCAGGATTTTTTTTTCCAGCCGAAACTCGACAGAACCCAGTTTCAGCACCTCTCAGGTAGGCGCCATTGCTATTCTAAGAGAATGAGAGGGGTGTTCATGGTGAGTTCTGGCACCTCTTTTTCCAGAAAAATAGCACTGGCACCGCTATATCCTCATAGCTGTTCACAAATCTGCAGATTTCCCACTGCAATCTGATACAGAAAACAGTGAACCACCTCAATATATATATTTTAGTTTCATTTTAAAAACACAATTCTCCTGCCAACCTAGCAGTTCGAAAGCATGTCAAAGTGCAAGTAGATAAATAGGTACCACTCCGGCGGGAAGGTAAACAGCGTTTCCATGTGCTGCTTTGGTTCGCCAGAAGCGGCTTAGTCATGCTGGCCACATGACCCGGAAGCTGTACGCCAGCTCCCTCAGCCAATAAAGCGAGAGGAGTGCCGCAACCCCAGAGTCGGCCACGACTGGACCTAATGGGCAGGCGTCCCTTTACCTTTACCTAAAAACGCAATTATTTTTATTTTTGGTGAAGGGACCACAATACTGAGGCAGACTGGAAAACAAATATTAAGAGAGAGTTCTTGCGCGTGCACACACATGCAGAGAGAAAGAGAGAGATCCATTTTAGACTTCTGTTGGAACTTTCTCCATGCTAGTCGTCTTTCGAATGTAGTTTTGAGAGGACTGCATTTCCATGGTCTGTGCAGCACCTAGCACACATCTGGTGTTAAACCATGTGGAAGAGGAGGTTTCATATTCAAGTTGTCAGAGACAGGACATGTTTCACTGAGGAATCTCCACAATCTGTTTTACCTGCGTATAAGGCTTTCTTCCTTCTGGTTGGACTTTCAGAGCGACCCTGACGTCCATCTGTACCAGGTTCTGGCGAAGCCGTTGCAGGCTCTTCAGAGGCCCAATATGGCCTATCTGGAGATGGGGGATTCAGTCCCTCACCGTGTGTGGTTGCTGCGGATGCAGCAAAAGGCTGCCTGCGATGTCTGTTTAAGAAACAGGCAAGTCACTACCTGCGCCGAAGCAAGCACACACATACACACACCCACATATTTGGGAGAAACCGCTTTGAGAAGTGAGAAGCCTGAAATAAACACACATATTGTATTCAGCTATGCCGGGGTTTCCCCAAACTTGGGTCTCCAGCTGTTTTTGGACTACAACTCCCATCATCCCCAGCTAGCAGGACCAGTGGTCAGGGATGATGGGAACTGTAGTCCAAAGACAGCTGGAGTCCCAACTCTGGGGAACTCTGAACCAGGTCCTAGTCAGAGTATACCTGTTGAAATCAATGAATCTGTTAGTCATGTCTCTTAACTTCAAAAGGCTTACTCTGAGTAGGACTAACATTGAATACCACGCCGTGTTTCTGCATCCATTTGGAATCCAAGGAATCTGACTCTGCTATGACCTCCTGAGAGCATTCTTTTCAAGATCTGTTTCTCCGTGTGTATTCAGTCTTGGAGCAATCAGCATGCAACCTTACTGGTGTTCGAAACAACAACAACCAGCTTTTGTATGTGGATGAAACACTTCTCCACGACAAAGTAAAGGATGCTGCAGGGAATCATCACATTTCTAGAAGCCTCTTTTATTCTTTGGCCTTGGGTTCTCTACTTGTGGCAACACGGACCTCTCTGATTGGTTCAACAATATCAGGCCACATTTAGCACAGCTGTGGTGGCTCACAGACACAAAAGGAGCAGCAGCTTTTGGGTTAATGCTTTGGCAGAGAATCATCCTTGCGATGAGAGGAGTGAAATTTACCAACATATAGAGGGGAACACATTATATTACCTACTGAAATGGATTTCTTAATGTAACGATGAGGAAATGGTGGCCCTCCAGATATTGTTAGACAACAATTCCCACTGTCCCTGAATGTTGGCCAGGCAGGCTGGGACTGATGGGAACTAGAGTCCAAGAATATTTGGAGGGTCACAGGTTCCCCATCCCCACCTCAGTGTTGTGAAGATGAGCACTTTATTTTCCTGTTCATATTTCCCTCCCGATATAGACATACTTATCCTGACGGTCTTTTGCTCCATTAAACAAATCCATCAATACGCTGTCAGTGTAAAAGGTATGTATTGTCTTCAGTTCTTTTTCTCCTCTTTCAATCTCTTTCTTTAGTAGATATATATCCTCACACTGCCAAAATGAGAAAACGGTGACTGAAATTAATTACGAACCAGTTCTAAACCAGATACCAAACCTACACAATAATACCAAGAAGGGGGGGGGGAGTTTTATTTATTAATAGAGCCATATCCCATCTTTCAGGACAAGGTGGTTTGCAAAACCCATGATAAAACATATGAAACAGTTGTTTAAAATAGCAATTTAAGCCTACAAATAAACCTCTTTAAAATTAGCACTAAAACCACAGAAAGCCACATTAATTGATAAGAATAATGAAACACAGATGAAAATAAAAACATATTGAGGGTCCTTTTAGCAGTCATGGGGGAGGAGGGTTACAGGCACTTCATGGGCAATCTTTAATTGATACGGGGCCAGTACAGAAAAGGCCCCATCTCTGAATCACTCAGCCTAGTCTCTCTTAATGGCAGGTAAGAGAGCAGAATTCAGACAGCTTCCTAAGGCAGTCCTTCAGGTAACATGGTTCCAAACTACTGAGGGGTTAAAGGACAAAGCCAGCACTTTATAAACTACGCCAGAAACAAATAGGCAGCCTCTATAAGCCGTGCAGACCAGGTGTAATACGCTTTGATTGTTGGTCTCCTATAAACCATTCTTGCCTCTGCATTCTGTACTAACTGGAGTTTCTGAACCATTTTTAAAAGGCAGCCCCCACATAAGGCATTACAGTAATCTAGCCAGGATACAACCAGAGAATGAGACACTAAGGGAAAGGCTACTTCCTCTGGTTATGGGTAGAGGTGGAAAACCAGCCAATTTTCTAATCCAGTTAAGATTACACATAAAAATATATACCCTGCAGGAAAAAAAACCTCATGCTTGAAAGTTAATTCAGCTTCATCCTTTACTAGAGCTACTGATGTAATAACGTAACTATGATTGATGATCATGGAGATACATTCTGCTGCAAATCTAAAATCCCATTACTGCACCCTAAGAATTATTATTGAATTATTTGTCATTCATCTTTCTGATATATAATCCCCCACACTCTGATAACACATCCATTTCTTATTTTTTTCCCATTTCATAACTAATGCACTTCCCAAAGGTGAAGTAAAAACATAAACCTGTCATTCCAGCAACCTTCCTCCTCTTACCAGCGTGGAGGGGTATGAAATGGAAATAGCCATAAAACAAAGGGTGGAAATCCACATCCCTGTTTCAAAGCCCCTACAGCAAAAAAAAAAAGACTTGCCTTGAGAGTTTAAGCTGTGCTCACTGCCAAAGTGAATGTAAGAAAACACCCGACTTAGACAGCAGCCAATTTTAGCATATATACAAGTTTGTTCTTTGTAGATGTACTAGAGCTTATTAAAATCAACACATGCACACGCCCTTCAGCCAGGCTATTTATCCTTCCAGTGACAAGGCTACTTCTCCTTTTATTCAGTACATCTGCCCAGGATATTACACAGAGTTAACAGCAAGCATGAGCATCATCAGACACCTGTCAAAGCCCACACCCCAGCAAAGAGATCACTGCTAACAGCTCATCAGGTAGGAGACCCAGCAAGTGGGGAGAGGGGTAAGAAACCATATTGGTTCTGCCAGTGCATTTGCACTGCACTGACCTTCCCGCCACCTCAGCTCTCTGCCTCCCAGTAAGCAACAGAGACACATCTGCCAAGTCTTAACCCCAAAACCCTTGGGCACTCATCCTTCTTGCTGTTGCTTCCTGTTCATCTGCTTCCTTCAAGCAATGACAAGAACAATGAGAAAGGCAGCAGAGGCCTCCACTTGCTTTGATCTCTCCTCCTGGGTAAGGGGTGTGCAGACTGGGCCCAAAAGGAGATCGCTAGTGGTGATCATGGCAAAGAGACTGGGACTGGCTGGATGAGGAAGAGCGCTGGGCACCGCCCACCGAAGAACCCTCCAGGGAGGACATATAAGAAGCAGGCTTAGACCCAGGGTGGTGGTGGTGGGACACTGGGGAGCAGACTGAGGAAGGAACGAGCTGGGAGGTGCTATAAGCAGGAGGTATGAGCAATCAAGGGGGAACAGGAGAAAGAGGCCCTTCCAGGACAGGAGGCTGAGGATCTCAGTGTGAGCACAGACTTAGACGGAGGGAAGTCAGAGGTTACCCCCGCTACCCAGCAGCAGGACAGTCCCAGTCCTGCCTGCTCCCCCTCCCGGCACCCCGCTCACGGAGAGTCCTGCATGTTACTGAGCAATGGACCAGACAGGCCCAGAGAAGGAGCCCACCCCAATGCCTCAGTCTCCATCTGCTTGGGAGGAATCCAGAGTGAGAGGCTAGAGGGGAAAGGCGGGGCCAGTGGTCAGTTTCAGCAACATCTACAGCTAAATGAGAGGATCCAAAGGAACTCTGCTGTGTTGTTACTTTATGTGAAAAATAGCTAATTGCATTTCGTGACTCAAGTTCTTTCCTGCCCCGTGGATGACCTGGGCTCGCCTGACAGCCCCCTGACATTCACATATCTTACTATAGGGTCCCTCAACATCTGGCACCAAACACCAGTATTCACAAGTGCCCTTGAAAATTAGGGCTCGGGGGACTCTCCCACAAAGGCTAAGATTTGGCAGAGATAAGCTGTCAGCTAATCCTCCTGATGAGGCCTGAGTTCTGGTATATTCATTTTGCTTCTCAAAAATGCTTTTGAACCTTCCGTTTTATGCAGACCCGATTAAGAACTTTGTGCACTAACCAATTTCATCAAAAGTTATTGTACAGCCTCCTTGGTATGAAAAAGAAACACCTTAAAGTCTTCATCTTAACTTTTACTAAAGACTTGCCTCAGAAGGTTTTGGAGCATCAGGGTCTCTCAAAATAATATGATAGTAATGAAACCGTCCACCTGTCTCACTGGCCAATTCATTTAAAAATTTATTCGCTCCGGTATCATCACAGTTAAAGGAAATAGTGTGAATTGGAATGTTCCGGTGAAGCTGGAGCTGGTCTAGAATTCTATCGGGGGGCTAAAAGAGAGAGAGAGAGAAATTAAATGTATTGACACAGAGATATTAACCAATACACACTGCAGAACAAATCAACTGGCTTCAGATTATATCTTCTTGAGGAAGTGATAGAAGCATTAACGCCTTCTGTGATTTATACCATAACAGACAGTGATTGAACTACAGGCAATCATCAAAACTAAAAGGAAGCTTAATTCCACTGGCTGAGTGTGGTATCCTGGGGATCAAAGTTCTCATTCAGAAGGCTCTAATTTGCTATTTCAGCATCTTCATCCAACAATCCAAACACTGAAGGAATCTTCAGGTTGATCTTGCTTCTGTGGGGTCTACAAGGCTGGCAGAACCAGCATTGATTGTGCAGTATGCCCAGCTAGTTTCCCAAACTGGGTATGACATCTTCCCAGGTAAAAAAGTGTCCCTCTATCTCCAGGACATGGATTGCAGCTCCTGCCACCACACTCAGTCTCCAGCCTGAGACTGCAGTTCCTGCCACCACACTGTCTCCTTAATGTTTGCTGTGCTTGATAAAGCTACGCTTTCCCATAACCAATACCTTCCCCCCACCACTGCGGCTCCACTCCCCCAGCTGGTAGCTGGTCCTTCCTAAGGTCCTTGAGCCATTTCTCCTTCCTTATCAACCCTCCACTCATATATGTCATTGTTTCTCCCATTCCAACTGTCTTCCAAGACCATAATCAATGCTGCTTTCTCTACCCAGTACCTACAACTGTTTTTCTCTCCCTACAACCCCCCTCCCCCAAGCTGCCTGCCCCAGTTTTCTCAAGAACCTCCTCTCCCATCTACCCAAAAACCTCAGCTTTTGGACCCTCCTACTCTGGGCGCTGGAAGATCATGCTTCCTCTGTTATCATGCGTCCTTCACCATGTCCTCTTCCCAGACTCTCATGGTCCCAATGTCTGTCTGGAACAAAAGATGGTGAGGACACAAAGATATGTATCTTCCTTGAACTGACTCAGACTTGTCTCAGTTTGGCCAGCCCTGCTCTACATCAATGCTCTGCTTTGTCATATAGCCAGTGTTACATCATCATACTGCCCTGACATGTCTTACTTCTACCATAGATACCTGGTCAGGTCTCCCATCAGTGAGAAGATAAATGGCTTGAGTGTCACTATCAGAATAGGCAATCTGAAGTGCTTTCAGGGTATTTGTAGAACTTCCAATCTAAGCAGTCAACAGAGGAGAAAAAATCAGGAGGAGATGGAAACATTAACAGCGCTAAACTTGTGAAATGGATTGTCACATCTCTTTGTCAGGTGTGCTAGTGAGAGGAACCTCACAATTTGTCCAAAGGAAAGACTTAATTCAGTCCCGGAAGTAGTCTAAATCACCTGGTGGGCAACAGTCAAAATAGATTCCTTCCAGTAGCATACTTTTATGATGAATGTATGAAATCTTTCTGCAGGAACTCTTCCCAAGATAGATTTCTGTGCTTCGAATACAGTGATACAACCAAAGGTGTTTTCACACTGATGCTAAATGCTCTTTTGAGACCCAATGGTCCACTTCAAACATCACATCCCTGGTCCAACAAATCATGGTTTTGTTCAATCAGGAATGTACTGTACACCTATGTGCTCTCTTCTTGCTCCTCCCATTTTCTGTTCCCCTTTTGGATTGGGCTTAATACAAGACTTCCTGGTTTGTCAAGACTACAGTTTGCTGTGCTGTTCAAACCAGAAACTGTGGGTTGAGTGCTCCTACAAACCAGAATCAATTTCTGGTTTGTAGGGAACACTCAAAGTTCAGTGTACTGTGGCGTGACAAACTAGGAAGTCTTGTATTGTCAGGAACATGAGGAGGAAAGGGGAGCAATAGTAGTAGTAGTAGTAGTAGTAGTAGTAGTAGTAGTAATAATAATAATAATAATAATAATAATAATAATAATAATAATAATAATATTTTATTTATATCCCGCCCTCTCCGGTGAGGCAGGGCTCAGGGCAGCTAACATCAAAATATATAATACACTAAAACATTAAGTCAAACAATCGATTAAAATACAGCTTAAATTAAATTAAAAGCAAAATAGAATCATATGGCTACCCATATAAATTATAATGGTGCTTAGGCCTTAGATTCAAATCCTCATTCAGCTATGAAGGTGACCTTGTGCAATCACTATATTTCAGTCTAATCAACTTTACAGTATTGCTGTGAATAAACTGGAGGTTGCCCCAGCTGCTAAGAGCATAAAATGGAAGAGGTATACAATCATGACTTCTTTGGAGAAACTGTGGGTTTAAAATGTGCTTAAGAACAATGCAGGAACTCTTATATTTAAGCTGTGTACACGAGGGAACATAGAAAAGAGCACACAGACACATGCAGCACATTCCCATAGCTTGTTAGATCAGAAATGTGTTGGCTGAACCAGGAATGTCTTAAATGCAGAAGGGGAGTGGGAGAAGGTGTTACTCTTGCAAATAAAATTGTGCCTTTCAAGCCAGCTTTATAGTAACCAAAAATTAATTGAGGTGCACAGCAAAAACTTGGGTTACTCACATTTTCTTAAAGTGCTTTTTGTTCCTATATTTACCTCCAGATTGTTTACCCATAGCAGAGCTTCTTCCAAACTTTCTTCATTAACTCTAGCAAGTTTCTCCTTCCAAGCCACTGCCTCAGTGTCAAATCTAACAAAGTTAACTTTGGTTTTGTCTCTCAGTTGTTCCTGTAAGAAATGCTCCATTGAATTCTCCTTCATAGAAGAAATGTCACACTTTTTGCTGTACTTGAAAAGCAAATGACTACAGGAGCACATTTCATTCTTCTAGAAGTGCTAACGATTATTTATTTTTGGAGATTGTAATTCTACCTCACAGTGTTTTGAACGTACTGAATCTACCCACACACCTCAAACTGGAGAAAGTACCGTATCTTTCGCTCTATAAGACGCACCCAATCATAAGACGCACCTAGTTTTAGAGGAGGAGAACAAGAAAAAAAAATGTTCTCTCCCTCTCTGTGCAGCGCCCCTTCAGCAAAGCGGCAGGAGAAACAGAGCCCCTGCCATTTCTTCTCCCGCTTCGCTGAAGGGGCACTGCGCAGAGAGGGAAAGCTGCGCAGCACCTCTCCAGCAAAGCGAAGCCAGGAGAGCCAGAGGGATCAATCCCTCTTGCTCTCCTGGCTTCAGCAAAAGCAATGCAAAGCCTCCTGCGCACAGCGGGAGCGCTCCCACTGCCCTCAGGAGGCTTTGGGCGGCTGTCCCTGAA
The DNA here is from genome assembly GCF_964188305.1 of Podarcis bocagei. Classification (NCBI taxonomy): domain Eukaryota; kingdom Metazoa; phylum Chordata; class Lepidosauria; order Squamata; family Lacertidae; genus Podarcis; species Podarcis bocagei. The sequence continues at coordinate 32,676,289 of NC_138130.1, read as the reverse complement.
GCCAGGAGAGCAGCTGCGCAGCCTGCATTCGCTCCATAAGACGCACACATATTTCCCCTTACTTTTTAGGAGGGGGAAGTGCGTCTTATAGAGCGAAAAATACAGTATCTATGTTTTCATTAGATAGAGGGGGGAAATTGTCACTGAGTGGTAGTTAGGGATGTTAGGCATCGTTTCCCATTCCGCTCTGTAATCATCGCATGCGGCACTGTTTCCATTTCCGCTGCTGTTTGCCTTCTACCAAAGACAGCTTTATTATTCTCGCTATCTGATGTGGTGAAATTACATAACTTACATAATGAATTATGTAAATGCCATTGTCACTATGTTATTCCAACCCCATTCATTTCAATGCAAAGGAAACACACACAAAATGGGGGGGGGGGCACACATAATCAGTGAAATATCATTCATGAACCAAAAGCAATGGCAGCAAATGTGGATCATATTGTGGATCAAATTGATTTTCATTCTGGACATAGGGATGTACAGTGGTACCTTGGTTCTCAAACGCCAAAAATCCCAGAAGTAAGTGTTCCGGTTTTCAAACGTTTTTCAGAAGCCGAACGTCCGATGCAACTATTGGCTATTGTTTCCAGGGTCCCTGCACCAATCAGAAGTGCCACGCCTTGGTTTTCGAACGTTTCAAAAGTCAAATGGACTTCCAGAACAGATTAAGTTCGAGAACCATGGTACCACTGGATTTGGCGCTTTTGTTTTTGCTATTTATTTTGCATTTTTGTTTTTGAGGCTTTTGGGGTTAATTTGTTTTTGTGACTGTGTGGAACCCAGTTCAGCTACTGATTGATTGACTGATTGTGTGACTGTGGAAATGGATAAAAGACCCCCATTCAAACATTGACTATCATCAGTGCAGGTAAGGGAAAAAAGTAATTTTAATTTTTATCATCCACAATAATGTCTTATTTATTTTATGGTACAGTACATTATTGCTTTCATTTTATGGATCAGTGTTCTCATTAGATAGTAGAATTCATGTTAAATTGCTGTTTTAGGGGTTGTTTTTAAAAGTCTGGAACAGATTAATCCGTTTGCATTATTTTCTATGGGAAAGCGTGCTTTGGTTTTGGAATGCTTTGGTTTTGGAACAGAATTCCAGATCAGAAGTTTGAGAACCAAGGTACCACTGTATAAACAAACATCAGCAATTTCCACTCCCATTTCCACTCTCCTATTGGCAGAGCACATAGTTTGCACTCGATAAGGTCCCAAGTTTTGTCCTTGCATCTCTAGGCAGGATTGGAAAGAATCCTGTCTGAAGCACTGGGAGTAGACCAGTTAGGTGGACTAATCAATTATCTGACTTGGTACAGCTTTCTATATCCCTCTGCATGACTGGAGAAATATAGAATATGTCTTTGCATGCATTTTGTTTTACAATGCTTGCCTTGGGGAACATAGTTGTCACTCACCCGCATGAGCTGAAATATTTTCTGCTTCACCACGGGCAGTTTGTCTTTCATAGAGTGGGATGTATCAATGAGAAAATAGATGTTATCTTCAGTTACGTCTCCAAAGAGTGCTCTGCTCCCTTTTTTCAGCTCCTGAAGTCTACAGGAAAACACGTTCAATGTGAAATGAGAGGCACAGACTAAACTGTGTAAAACGCTCCCTTTGTCTTTCCTTAACTATCCTATGCTTCTAAAAACTTATCTAGTAATAGAGATCAAATAGAAAAACCCAGTCAAATATTATTTTTAAAGAAAACTAAAGTCATTATATATACAATAGCCTTTAAACGTGAAAACCTATTAAAGCTTAAAACCATACAAGAATGGGATCTAGCGTCTAGAACTCCTCTGCATTTTAAGGGGTATCAATATGGTGTGGTAGTTTGAGTGTTGGACTAGGACTGAGAAGACAAGGTCTTTGTAGGCCACGAAGTTCACCAGAGGACATTAGGCCAATGACCACCTCTCCACTTGACCTATCTCAAATTGCAAGGATAAAATGAGGTTGAGGGACTATGTATTCTGCTTTGAGGCCCCTGAAGTATATTATTAATGGTAACATCGTCAACATCAAATTTTTAAAAAAAATATTTATTCAATTACAGTATAAATGTATTATTGTTTACTATATAATTATTCTGTTGCTTCACAAATTCCTGATAATGTACTCATTACCATTTCCCCTTCATCTCAAAATGTACTGCATAAAAATAAATACCTGAATAGTTGACATGGCAACCTAGAGAAGCCATAGTGTCAGAGAAGGCTGTTTACCAGGTTAGGTTCATTACCTCCTGTTCCTTAGCTTAACCTTTTCCCACCCATGGCTTTTTAAACTGTACTCTCTCATTAATACACCTACATCAACGTGTGGGCTGCGTGTTTCAAAACAACACTTAACCAACCACTTTACTGGCGAATATAGAGCAAGGGTATGGAACCGATAACCATCCAGATATTGTAGGACTCCCAACTCCCATCTGCTCCATGCAGCACGGCCAATTGTCAGCAAAGATGGGAGTTGTAGACCAAAACATCTGGAGAACATCAAACCAGGAAAGGCTATAATTCAGAGAACTATGTGGGATGTAATATCACAAAAGCAGTCAAATAAAACATTTCCTGTTTGCCCAGAGTGGACACATAGGGGAATGTTGCTCCATCCAGGAGGACTTCCTGTCACACCTGGTCTTGAGCATCCTCCCCCTGTAGATGGGCTTGACCCTGGGAGACCCCATAAAAGAGCTGGTCATGCAGCCATCTTCCCCTTTTCTCTTGATGCTCGTCCTCTTGTATTATCTTGATGCTTTTGCTGTGTGCTGTCTCTCAGCCAGCAGCACATGAACCCACACTTTTCTATGCATCTGTAACTACAAGCTAAAGCCTGCCTTCAGGATCACACTGTGGACTGAATGTGTGTAAACCTTATCACTACTTTAAAAGAAGATTTCACTGTGTCATTATTGTTTTAAGAGGGAACAAAAGGGGATTAACCAGGAACAAAGCCAATCTGGACAAGCCAGACTGGATTGCTTAACTCAAGTGATTCTCACAAATCCAATCAACTAGCTTCCTGCTATGTACAGTGGTACCTCAGGATACATACGCTTCAGGATACATACGCTTCAGGTTACAGACTCCGCTAACCCAGAAATAGTACCTCGGGTTAAGAACTTTGCTTCAGGATGAGAACAGAAATTGTGCTCCGGCAGCGCGCCGGCAGCAAGAGGCCCCATTAGCTAAAGTGGTGCTTCAGGTTAAGAACAGTTTCAGGTTAAGAACGGACCTCCGGAACGATTTAAGTACTTAACCCGAGGTACCACTGTACATGGGAATATGTTCCGCTACAAGCTCACTAGCGTGAGTGAGGAAGGATAACATTAATCAATATATCCTCTCCTACTGTCCTCAACGTTCCCACAAACTATGCTGAGGCCAGCTTAACAAACGATATAGTGCATCTTCTGAGAAGGGGATCACAGGTTGCCCATCCCTGTCATGCAGAATACAGAGCGTTACAGGTTAGGCATGAAAATGTTGCATTTAGGTTCAGGTATGATCTCAAACCCACAGGTGAATTGCACCATAACTTGAGAAGCCATGTAAGAAGATTGAATTGGTGATACAAACATGTTCTGTAATATCTCTCTCAATAAGGTCACTCTAAATGCTTTATCAACTAATCTTTGTGTGACTTTTTTCCCATATGCTAATCCAAAAGTTTTTTTTTAAGGCCTTGTGAAAATTTTAAGACCTGACAAAAGTTTATAACAGTGCCCAAATATCGCACAATCATTTTAAAAGCAGACAAAAAGTTATGCATTGGATAGATTTCCCATTATGGGACGCTGCTTTTGAAAATATTGCATTAGAAAGCAATTGAACCTTAGTTCCATTTGATCGAGAACAGTCTTCATTTTATCTTCATACTGTTTGCACCTTTCCCCAGTCAAATGCATATGCAGCGTGGGCCCATCTTCCAAGTCTGTATGCAAAAACTTGTCGCAGTATTTTGCATCGATTAACTTCTTGTTAGACTCCTATATGAGCAAGACGTTCGGGGGAGAAAGTGGAGACATGATCTATACAAAGCATTGGTTAGAACATTTTAATGCTGCATTTTAATGAAGACATGGCAAACACACACACTCTCAAGCTCTCTTAGGCCTCCCTGTGAGGCATCAGGCATAAGCCTGCATTTTATTAATGTTTGATCAGGACTTGTATATTAAAGAGGGCTTAATTTTCAAACGTTTCATGCCAGGCAGAGAAAACCTTGGCCATTCTCCTAAGACAAGGGGCCCCTTTTGATTTATAGCAGAAAGCAATTCTCAAAGTCGTAAAAGCTGAAATTACAGACTAAAAGCAGGACATTGACCCTACATGTTACAGAAGATAACAAAGGCAGAGATAAATAATTAGGAATGGGCAAATAGTAAAATGATACCATGGGCCTCTCTTAAAACCTTGAGCTGTATTTTCTAAGGCCAGAGGCTTTTTAAAGCATCTAGCTGGGAAGTCTTTTTAAAACTGTTTCTTTCTTAAACTGAGAGAAAAGGCAACTGGCTTGGCTGGGGAAAAAGAAGCTTCTTCCTATTTTATTTTGAGGCTGGAAAGGAGGCTGAAGGGGGGGGAATGTAACTGAAGAGGTTTCTTTAAAAACTGTTTTTTTACTGAGTTCCTTCCTTGAGAAGCTTTATTCTTTTAAAAGGTTACCTATGATAATGTATGAAATATATTAGCTTAAATATATTGGCTTAAATGTAACTATGCAAAGGATTTAGAAAGTAACAAATTTAGATGTTAGATTCTTATTTCATAGAATCATAGAGTCCTAGAGTTGGAATAGACTACAGGGGCCATTGAGCTCAGCCTCTTGCCAGACAAGAAGACGCCATCAAATGCTGTCCAGATATATTAGCTGTCAGAGAAACCTTCAAATGAAGGATATCTTTCAATGTTGATGTGAAACTCAAGATCCTTGACATATGTTTAAGATAAAAATTTAAGATTAACCATTTGTTTTAAAAGGCAATAGGGCAGGGAGGGCAAGAGGTGAGCTGGTAATTAAGATTCCTTGTTGAGACACATGTAAGATATATTACTACTTATTTGTCATTTATAGATGTAACAATATATAGCTGTTTGTGTTCCTTATAAGGACAGGAGGATGTGGGTGTATCTTTTAGGATTGGATATAGCAATCAGCCAATAGGAAATCCAACCAGGCTGATTGGACAGAGGCAGCCCAAGGAGGAGCAAAGGGGGCTGGATTAAGGGAATATAAGTGCTGGCCATAATGGCAGGAGGCCAGGCCAGAGCTTGGTAACCATATACCACTGTGCCTCTCATTTATTTGTCTGACAAATAAATAATTATTTTAATTTCTCTATTGCTGCGTTGAATATTTCATTCCAGCTAAGCGTTAACCACAAGCAGGGTGCTACATTTTATGGTGCCTGCGACTCGGATAAGTGGTCTGCTGGAACGCAGCGCCTTCGCCTCACTGGACGGGGTACAAGAGAGAGGACAACTGTGCCTACCCAGCGCGCACTGGTAAATTTTTCCAGGGGGAACGCAGAAGTCTCGTCTGTCTGATACCCTGCTCACTGGCGGCGACGGACCGGGGGGAAACGGAACCAACCAGGGGTAAGTGCACAAAGGGATTTTTGGCCCTCCAATTAACTGGGAGGAAGAGAAGTCTTGATCAAACTTCTGCGTCTCAGTAAGTGGGAACTGAGTACGCTAGGTGGTTGGATACATCAGATGGTGATCTGGTGGGGGAAAAGGGAAGAATGGGAGGTAGTGTGTGGTGAAGTATCTAGCGCATTGTATGTGTGAGAAAGTACAGAGCAATCTGTAGCTGACCTGAGTGTGGAGTGGGCAGTACTTCGGTTCCCAGTGAGGCGACTCCATCTGGGCAAGGAAACCCACGAAGCGTGTGTGTGAGTGACTGAGTGGATACTTCACAGGGCCATACAATGGGAGTTGGGGGTTCAAAAGGGGAAAATACACCTCTTGAATGTATGTTAAATAATTTTAAGAAAGCCTTCTCAGGGGCATATGGAGTCAAAATGACGCCAGAGCGCCTGAGAACGTTATGTGAATTAGAGTGGCCGAATCAAAATACTAAATGGCCATCTCAAGGAACCTTTGATATAAATTTAGTAAGCAAACTTTCGTCTAACATCGCCAAAGAGACTGGAGGGTGCCCAGAACAATTTTCACATATAGATTCTTGGCTGAGCACATTAAATAAAAATCCTCCATGGATAAGGGAATGCAAAGTCCAACGATGCAAATTATTGGCTGTAAAAGCCAAAGCTAGGAAAGGAATCTTGCCAAATAAATCCAAACACTCCACCAGTTGTAACCCCAAGGCAAGAAAGTGGAATGAATAATGGGGGTGGAGTCACAGAACTTGATTCCTTGATAGATTATGATAAATATCTTCAGGAGGCATTGGAGTTCTATAATGAAGCCCAAGCAGAAGTGGTTATTCCACCTGTGAGTCCCAGTAGAACTCCATCTACAGTCTCCTTTAGTGAAACAACTGATTGCCTACCCCAAACCCCTGTACATCCAAGTCCTAGAGAATTATTACAGAAGTTACAGGGAGACCTTAATCGGTCAGCAAGCAATACAGCCAGGCGTATAAAGCTGCTAAAAGAACGCCTTGGGACAAATACCATCCCCTATGATTTGAGGCCCCTAGAGCAAGGCGAAGAGAAAGATCACGTAGTAGCCCCTCTCAGAAGAGTATTTGATGCACTTGAGGAGCCTGTGCTGGTTAACGGGCTACCTGGACCAAGGCCACCTCGAACTTCGACCCTCCAGTACATTCCATTCACAACTACGGATCTGATGAATTGGAAAACACACACCCCATCTTTTGCAGAAAAACCTCAGGCTATGATGGACTTGGTGACTTCAATAATAAATACTCATAGTCCTACTTGGACAGATTGCCGCCAGCTCCTGAATACTCTGTTCACCACTGAGGAAAGGAGAGACATAATTGAAAAGGCACAGATATATTTGCGTGAGCAGGCCAGAGTGGGAAATATTTTTAATATTGACCGTCATCTCCAAGACAACTTTCCCTTGGAAGATCCTAATTGGGATCCAAACAATGCAATTCACCTGGCCAGGCTTACCACCTACCGCCAGACGCTTGTGCAAGGTATCTGCAGGGCATGCCAGAAGCCCACTAATATGTCTAAAGCCTCAGGAGGGTAGACGTGTTACCCATAACACTGTTTCGTGTTCGGTGCACACCCACAAAAAGACTTAAGTTGTCACCTTTTGAGCTCCTGTATGGGAGGCCGCCCTCCTTTGTTCAGGATAGTCCAACTGACCTCAAACAAATAAGAGACCATGTGACACAGGGACAAGTGCAGTCTCTCTCCCGTGTTTTTGTCTCTCTCCCGTGTTTGTTTGTTTGTTGTTTCTCTTAACAGGTGGGCCCTCGAGCGCACGCCGTGCAGCATTGCCGAGCCGATTCATCAGTTCCAGGCTGGCGATAGCGTATGGGTGAAAGAGTGGAAACGTGATCCACTTGCACCTAAGTGGCGTGGACCTTACACCGTCTTGCTCTCTACTCCAACAGCGGTGAAGGTAGCTGAGGTGACCCCCTGGATTCATCACTCCCGTTTGAAGAAGTCCGAAGGCAGTTGGACGTGCAAAGGTGACCCCTCTAATCCTCTTAAACTGACTCTCTCCAAAAACCCCTGTATCTAGCCCTACCGGGAACGGGCTAGGTCACGGGCAACATTTGACGACCGGCCTGCTGCAGCCACAACCTGGAAGCTGGCTGACCTGCGCACGCCTGAAGCTTGAGGAGCATCTGAACCAGCGATTGTGAAAGGAAAGATTCTCTTATACAATTGATTGACTGCCCCACAATTAATTGACTGCCCACCTCCTTGTGGAACAATTATCAGAGATATTACTCATTGGGGATCCTCGGGATATATGTTTTGGTCTTGGTGGTTCCCCATTTCTGTCACTGGGGGAATTATATTGGGACTAATATTTATTTGCTATCACTATAAGGTAATCTTTTGTGGAAGGAATGCATATGCTAGACATCAACATGATTCTATTATTAATCCTGATCCCTTGGGAAGGGGAAGGGTCCTTAAATCTGGCCAAATTGACTAAATATGGATTCCACCATGACCACAATATGTGGGTAGGTTTAGCTGAAATGGTAGCCAATGTTGCAAATAGGACCAATTGCCTTGTTTGCTCTCTCGGGCCAGATGATTCAGAGGGAGGTATGCCCTTATTACCGATACCATTAGATGCCATTGGTATGGTAAGCGAAATACCACACCAAACAGAAGTACAGAATTTCCCCGGATGGAACTCAACTAAACCATTACGAGTTATACCTGTACAAGGGGAATTCTGTGTACATAGATCATCAGATGCAGCTGATTCTACCATGATAGGTTCTTCTCATTGTCACTATACTTGGGATAATATTAAGAATACCTGGGCACACGATACTACCTATCGAACTCGGGATGCCTTGCCCTGTGCACCTCCTTTTATTCATGCATGGAAAGTGGTATGGAACATAACTGTGACAGAAAAAGGCAATCTAACATACTGCACTGTGAACTCTCTACCTCTTTTGCTATTTCGCCTTCTGTACTCCACGTACCAAAGACCTCAGACACGATGGTTGTGGTGGATATGTGGAGAATGGGCATACAAGAAACTCCCCTCCAAATGGAGTGGGACTTGTTTCCTGGGATGGGTATTACCACCAATGTGGATTATGCCCACTAATTTGCCCAAGCGTACACGAAGAAACGCTGATATTTCTCATATAGCAGGAGGAAGTACCCAAAGTTGGAGCGGTACTGATGATTGGCCACCAGAGCGCATTATAGCCTATTATGATCCTGCCTCCTGGAATCCTGGTGAGCTCATACAAGGGGCACGGGATCCTATTTATAATCTAAACAGAATAATTCGATTGCAAGCAGTAGTGGAACTTGTAACCAATGCAACGGCCAAGAGTTTGAGACTTATTGCACAACAGTTGGATGAAAGTAGAGCCGCCATTTTGCAGCTGAAAATGGGAATGGATTATGTACTTGCCAAGCAGGGAGGCCTATGTGGAGTCTTGAACTTGACAGGGAATGCCTGTTGCTTTAACATTTCAGATAATGGTGAGGCAATCCGTGTGTTGGCCACAAAGATGGAGAATATAGCACATGTCCCAGTACAAACATGGGAAGGATGGGATATGGGATGGCTCACCAATTGGTTACCTAATGTCACAGGACTCAAAGGGATACTATTGTCTTGCTTGTTTTTCTTGACAGTAGTGGTAATGGTTTTATGTATGATGCCATGTATCATTTCATGTTTTAGAAGTACAATTAGCAAGATGGTTTCAAATGAAACTCTACCTCATATCATGGCCCTATACAGAGCTTTACCTCAGGAACATGATGAAGGTCAAGCTATCAAGGACACTTGGGATGAAGGTCCTTGAGCTTGAAAGGGGGGAATGAGGCATCAGGCATAAGCCTGCATTTTATTAATGTTTGATCAGGACTTGTATATTAAAGAGGGCTTAATTTTCAAACGTTTCATGCCAGGCAGAGAAAACCTTGGCCATTCTCCTAAGACAAGGGGCCCCTTTTGATTTATAGCAGAAAGCAATTCTCAAAGTCGTAAAAGCTGAAATTACAGACTAAAAGCAGGACATTGACCCTACATGTTACAGAAGATAACAAAGGCAGAGATAAATAATTAGGAATGGGCAAATAGTAAAATGATACCATGGGCCTCTCTTAAAACCTTGAGCTGTATTTTCTAAGGCCAGAGGCTTTTTAAAGCATCTAGCTGGGAAGTCTTTTTAAAACTGTTTCTTTCTTAAACTGAGAGAAAAGGCAACTGGCTTGGCTGGGGAAAAAGAAGCTTCTTCCTATTTTATTTTGAGGCTGGAAAGGAGGCTGAAGGGGGGGGAATGTAACTGAAGAGGTTTCTTTAAAAACTGTTTTTTTACTGAGTTCCTTCCTTGAGAAGCTTTATTCTTTTAAAAGGTTACCTATGATAATGTATGAAATATATTAGCTTAAATATATTGGCTTAAATGTAACTATGCAAAGGATTTAGAAAGTAACAAATTTAGATGTTAGATTCTTATTTCATAGAATCATAGAGTCCTAGAGTTGGAATAGACTACAGGGGCCATTGAGCTCAGCCTCTTGCCAGACAAGAAGACGCCATCAAATGCTGTCCAGATATATTAGCTGTCAGAGAAACCTTCAAATGAAGGATATCTTTCAATGTTGATGTGAAACTCAAGATCCTTGACATATGTTTAAGATAAAAATTTAAGATTAACCATTTGTTTTAAAAGGCAATAGGGCAGGGAGGGCAAGAGGTGAGCTGGTAATTAAGATTCCTTGTTGAGACACATGTAAGATATATTACTACTTATTTGTCATTTATAGATGTAACAATATATAGCTGTTTGTGTTCCTTATAAGGACAGGAGGATGTGGGTGTATCTTTTAGGATTGGATATAGCAATCAGCCAATAGGAAATCCAACCAGGCTGATTGGACAGAGGCAGCCCAAGGAGGAGCAAAGGGGGCTGGATTAAGGGAATATAAGTGCTGGCCATAATGGCAGGAGGCCAGGCCAGAGCTTGGTAACCATATACCACTGTGCCTCTCATTTATTTGTCTGACAAATAAATAATTATTTTAATTTCTCTATTGCTGCGTTGAATATTTCATTCCAGCTAAGCGTTAACCACAAGCAGGGTGCTACACCTGTCCAACCCAAAACAGCATCCCCCCCCCCATCCCCTGCTTGGGCTTGTGGGGGGAAACTATTGTAGCTAATAGAAGACTTTTTCCCAGCCTAATTGCAACATGGGGTACGATCACTGGCGGAGGAAGAGGAGTGCAGGGGGAGCGTACCGCCCCGGCAGCACGATCCCGGTAGAGCGCTATCGCGGCTGCACCCGCCCAACCGCGCTGGGTGCCCTGCCCCTGCAGGTGGCACCCCCCGCCCCCAGGATGCACACCAGCCCCGCTCCCGCCTGCTCTCCACTCCCCAGTGCTGGAGCATGAAGCACTGCCACTGGGTAGGACAGAGGGAGTCACAACTGGGGAAAGCAGATTTAAGTCCCCCAAATAATTCTAGGAACTGCAGTTTGCTAAGGAACTGTAGCTCTGTGAGTGGAAAACTACAGTTCCCAGGATTCTTTGGGGGGTAGGTCAAGTGTTTCAAATGTACTTTAACTGTATAGTGTAGATCCACCCTGACAAGATGCTGACTTGAACTCACTTCCTCTTCCTCCATGCCTCCCTCATGACAGCATACATCTTTAACATTCTCTTCTGCTTAGATGAAAGAGGATGTGGCGCCTGCTGCAGCATGCCAGAAGCTCTGTGGTCAGTGTGACCAAACCAGTCTAATTTACCTTCCACTCAACTTCCCTCCCCTTTCTGCAGTTATTCTATATCTTTTTTATTACTGCATATTCAATTCAAATATATTTACTAATTTCCCCTTATCTTCCCCTTAATTATATCTTACTGCCTGTGTTTATATCAGTCCCGATAATGTTTTGTTTTGTTTTGTTTTTAATTGTATCTTCAAACAGTCAATAAATTTTCCCCATTCTATTTTTTTAAAGTCTCTCTTCCTGGTTTCTTATTCATCCAGTGAGTTCCACCATTTCTGCGTTTTCCATCAGTTTCAGTTGCCAATCTTCCTTTGCTGGAACCACAAACCCAAAAGTTCTGGCATGTTCTTTAATTCCTCCAGAGAGATACTGACAGTGTGGATTCATCCCTGTCATAAACTAGCACAGCTGTAAACCTATGTGACAAAACTGCAGTCAAGAAAATGTACCAAAACTAGTGGATTACCTACAGCATCAGTTTGCACCGATTCATCCTGTGGCTTGGTTCTTATGTTGACAATCCCCTTTGCATGACGAAAACTGAGATCACCAAATGCTTTTGTTATGGTCAGCTTCTGCGCTTTCAAGCCATTCTTCTGAAGCCACTCCTTGGAATTCACATAATCTTCTGCTCTTGAATCATTTACTATACCGTCAGTTTGGGCTGATGGCGTAAAAAGGTATGAATGGAATGTGCATTTGCTGACACTAGACTGACCTAATATAATCAACTCAAGCACTCTCATTTTTAAAAATACATGCTTTCCTCCCTTTTACAAAGCAATATTGCTTTGTTAAAATGACCTAAGATAGGAAGACTTTGCATATGAAAAAGCAAAGCACAATGCTTTAAAAACGTAATGCCTAAATTGGGATTTCCAAATCCAGAATTTGGAAATGTAATAATCGCCCTCTGAAATCAAAACGAGTTGTTGATCAGCTTTTTGCCCTGCAAGACTACAAAGTGCCTTAATGTGCACTGTGAGAGATATAGCTTTAAGATAACCTGTAAATTGATAAGATATGGTCCTTCGAGTCTGAAAGGATTTTGAGATAATGCATCCATTTTAAACTCCCGGCGAAGACTAAGCTTGCACTTGAACCTAGATCTCCTGGGTAAACTACCGGTACTCTATTTGAGCAAGGAAAGATGAAGTTTGCAGCTGATGGTATATAAAAAAAATTGGGTGGATGATGTACAGTACAGACCGACAGGCAAGAGAAGTTTAGGACATGAGGGCTGGTAGGCATGGCCATTCCTTGCCTCCCCAGTGCTGCTCTGCTGTTTACTCTGCAGTTTAGAAAACAGCAGTTTAGAGGCAAAAGCACACATGACACCAGAGACATAGGTATTGGCCTTATATCAAGATAAGACCATTGGGTCCATCTAGCTCAGCATTAAATAAACTGACTAGCAGCAGTCTTCCAAGATTTCAGGTAGTGTCTGCATGCATATCATGTATTCTACCAATGAGCCATGGCTTCAAGCATGCTAGAGTGGCACACTCACAATCCACACTTGCAAGAAAGATTGCAGCCACTCTATTAGGCAAACTTCCTGCAACTTGCAGATCTGTAAGAGCAACCTTATCCTTTTGAGTGACACTGACTTACAATTGTCCGCAATGGAATCGAGAGCATAATCATCAATGCTGCAATGCAGTCAGAATATTTTTAAAAAATAAATGTGTGTGTGTTCATAACATACCTGAAGGTAGTTCAGACTGCTCAAACTCTATCAGAATTCTCTGAACTTGTATCAGTGCATTCCTGGCTTCTTCCATCTCCTTCCAGATCAGGTACACATCTTCTCTGACCCCTGTTCCTGAATTTTGGAGTATACGTATACGATATACGATATCTTTATTGTCATTGTCCCATGCAGAATAATGAAATTGAAAAACTACATAAAAACTACATAAAACTACATAAAAACTACACAAAACATTCTAAAACCCCTAAAAACTCTGAAACCCCATTTTAAAATACACTATACTATAGAGACCCCTTATGCTGCGTTTAGAACCAGAATTGCATTTGCGTAGAAACTGTTTCTCAGGCGGCTAGTCCTGGCCTTTATAACCCTATACCTTCTTCCAGAAGGCAGAAGCTGAAAGAGATAATTTCCGGGGTGCGTACTATCCTGCGCTATCTCTGCCACTTTCTTATGGCACCTGGCAGCATAGATTTGATCTAAGGTGGGAAGAGTGCACCCAATTATTCTAATGCAAGAGTAATGCAAGAGGCACAGAAATAGAAGCAAATTTAGTTACCTACTGAGTTTCTCTGGCCTTTCATGCCCTCTGAATGCCTTTACTTTTGATAATCATAGAGGAGTCATGGGCAATCACTGCACACCTTTCAATAATATATCCAGGAAAAAACGCATTCCGAGTACATGGGAATGACTAATGCAGATGGGGGAAGCAAATCTGAGCTGGTTTTATAGTGTCTGACAGTAAACCTAAAGACCTGTGGATTGCTTTCTTTGGACTGCATCTAGACCCACGGGTTTGGTTTGGTTTTTTGCAAAAAAAAAAAAATTATATTGATTAAAAGAACTACAGCTCACATTGTTCTTTTTTTTTTTTAAGAACCCATTATGAAACATTTATTCATGCATCTGCAAATATCTCTGTGCTGCCAAACCAAAAAACTATCAAGGCAATGGACAGTGTTAATCATGATTTTAAAGTGAATAAACAAAAATAAGCCAAATATAACAAATCAGGTTAATACCTCAGCTGGATCACCCCTGTGTGAACAGCTATGCGAACATACGTGTTTTAACATGATCACTAAGGACTGGTAATTTTTGCTTCTGAACTCTTATACACTTATTATATATTTTAAAAGTGCAAGCTCATAGGTACACCATCATCATTTATTATTTATACCCCGCCCATCTGGCTGGGTTTCCCCAGCCACTCTGGGTGGCTTCAAACAAAATATTAAAAAAAATTAAAATGCAATAAAATATCAAACATTAAAAATTTCCCTAAACAGGACTGCCTTCAGGTGTCCTCTAAAAGTCATATAGTTGTTAATTTCCTTGACGTCTGATGGGAGGGCATTCCACAGGGCGGGGGCCACTACTGAGAAGGCCCTCTCTGCCTGGTTCCCTGTAACTTTGCTTCTTATAGTGAGGGAACCGCCAGAAGGCCCTTGGAGCTGGACCTCAGTGTCTAGGCTGGACGATGGGGGTGGAGACACTCCTTCAGGAAATACTTGCATGCATGCCCCAAATGGAAAAAGGTAGTGAAGAGGAAAGGAACAGTTACTGAGCGGAGGGACCAAAGCACACAGCACAGAAATATCACATCAGGGATCGCCCACTGGTATGGATGTGAAATAAAAAGCATAGTTATGGAAAGCATTAAACCGTGTGCATTTGAACCTCGTGTGCCCATCACCCACAGAGAAAAATCATGTGTGAATGGCCCGTTTGTGAGATCTTGCCCCTACCTGGAAGCACCCATTGCTATAGTGAGTCAAAGCTGTGTGTTCCAGCCTACCAATAAAAAATCCTGCAGAGAAGTGTACTGCATCTCCACGTACAGAGCATGCAGAAATGCAGCACTCTCTACAGATGCTTGCAATATAAAATGTGCATTTGATGTAGTCCACAAATGTTTAAGCCTTGATAAATATGTGGAATCGTTAAGGTGCCACAAATCTTCTCCTCACCGCAAACCCTACTTATCACAATGGTGGGCATTTTGCTAGTAGAGCCACACAGCGATTAAATGCTATAAAAAAATCTCAGCATGGATGCAGATAAGATAGGGAATAACACAGAGACACAAAAATATCACAAGAACAAATGTGTGCTTCTTTTCCTATATACCAGAAAGCTTCTCTGGCGCTGTATTTTAAATCAAATATACCTGCAAACGTGCTAGTTCACTGCGCCTGCAAAGCAGTCACAGATTGACTCCCCATCATTAAATACCAGCACCAGCTTTATTTGCCTGCAGTATCAGCTTAACCCTCTTCTGTGCCAAGATAATGTCATGGTTTATGATGCTGCAGTGGCACCGCAGTTGGTGCGAACTACTTTTTAAGGAGTTTATTTCCTGGCACAGCAAAATCTTGAGAGGGGGCCATAAGCCGCAGATCTGACAGCAACATGCTTCAGCTATCATAAAACTTTGAAGAAGCTAATATTTGAGGATCCAATAAATCTACAATTATTGCTCAGCTGAAATAAAGTATGTATGTTCTTGCATATGCACAAGTGCTGCTCTAACAGAAACAGCAAGGCTCCTCTCACTCCTTTTTCTTCTAGCATTGCACAGCTTTAAATGTGCTATTGTATACTGCCATCTCCTGGGACTCTCCTATATTTCTACTTTCATATTAGAGGGGGAAATCAGCCTAGGAGAATGAAGGAAAGGTTAGTAGCACACAGTTCTTAAAAGAATCCAACAGGATTTGCTGTTCTCATTTATTAGCCAGAAATAAATTTTATTGCTTAAAAACAAGAAGTGGCTTATTATCATCACCACCATTTGATGGGGGGAGCACATAAACCTGTACAAACCAGGACCATCAGATTACAGTCTGTCTAAAATGAACCACATTCACTATGATTTGGCCATTTAAAGTTATTCCCAATGCTTATTTTGTGCAAGCCCCTTTTATACTTGCTTGGAACTATAAGAAAGCATAGGCACTTTAAATTTTTTAGTTATTTAGGTTCACCATGATGATCATAATATCGAGCAACATGAACTTCTGAAAATACTACACTTCATGGTTTTCCACTCTGAAAGTATTTGTTTATTCTCTCATGTTTCTTTTAATGTTTAATAGACTATTGTATTTTAATATTCTGTTGGAAGCCGCCCAGAGTGGCTGGGGAAACCCAGCCAGATGGGCGGGGTATAAATAATATATATTATTATTATTATTATTATTATTATTATTATTATTATTATTCTACCGCTGCATGAATCCCACCACAATTCACAATGGGTTAAGACCTCCTGACAGCCTTTGCATAATAATAATAATAATAATAATAATAATAATAATAATAATAATAATAATAATAGTAATAGCAAAATATAACCTGCATATGACTCAGCATACCTTGAAAACCCAGGTGCTTAAGAAAAGAAACAGGCTCAAAAGTTTTATTTGAACTGGGTCACAAATCAGCCCAGAAGAGAAAGAAAGAGCTGCTAACTGATTTCCTCTGGGCATCTGCAACTGGGCAATAAACAAATAAAACAATGGCTCTGTTCTGCACACACCACTGACCGTGAATGTTTAATCTGTTTATCGCCTGCTCAATAAACTGCACCGCCACAGAACACGGGAACAAGTTGCATGCAGTTCCAGACCTGCATTTTGTTGCATATGCTTGGTATGTTAGGATCAGGTTGCTCTGCCACAGAGACATGAAAAGGAAAGGTAGACACTAGCGAGCCCTTCTGAAGCGACACATGGAGGCAGTAGCAGACTGAGATAAAAGCAAGCACTCATCAGCAGCTTTGCTTCTTAAAATGTATGTATGGCCCTAGGAAGGTGCCTTCACTGGTCCATGAAGGTTACTGTCAGCTACACCGCCTGCCAGTGGCTCTCCAGGGTTTCAGACCAGTCCTACCTGGAGATGCCAAGGACTGCACCTGGTACTTCCTTCATGCTTATTGATCTAAGAGCCCTTTCTCACTACGGCTTTGAGCACTCGGCCCTACCATTGGGCAGTGAGGCAGTTGTCTCAAGCAGCATATGCTATGGGGCAGCAAATGCCAGTGAGATGCTGGGTGGCGCAGAGCTGTGTTTGCATTACACAGACTGCCCTGCATCTCCTGCATTAACTTGCTGCCTTCAGGCAAGACTGGAGGTCCTTGTCCTATCACCAGCATTGGTGTAAGACTGAACAGCCAGCCCAGTGGGCTTCCGTAGGTTGTAGGAGGGGAGGGCACCATCTTGTCCTTCGCCTCAGGCAGCAAAGTGTCTTGGGCCTGCACTCAATGACACCAAACTCTATCCACCAAATAGTCAACCAGCACAGAAGGTATATCAACCTGCTACTGAGTCACAAGTTCTGTAGGACTAATTCATGAAAAGATGAAACACTGATGGGCTAGTTGCCTGAACTTCACACCGGGGTCCTATGGTTAAGTAGCCTGCTTAATACTAGAGAAAGGCTCTGCTGGGTAGCTGACTGAGGACACCAGCCATGTTCCCCTAACAATTTAAGTAGTCTGGGGAGCCCACTCAAAGTATCTCTGAACCTTTAACAAGAAAGCACTAAACTTCCTAGGTTTCCTCTTTCTCTCTCTCTCTCTGATTTGGGTATCATTTAGTACCATTTCACACACCAGCATGTCAGAATGCAATCTTTATTTTCATATTATATCTTCATTGTTTCTCAGGACATCCTTTCTAGGAAGCGCTCTATAAACAGACCCCAAAACATGCAAGACAAATATATCACTTCAGGGTCTTTTCTGCTGTAGAAGGCAGAGAGAGACAGAGAGGCAGAGGGAGTCTTGGACGTACCCAGAGTTTTCCAATTGGCTAGGCATGATGTCATAACCACAGCTATAATACTAGGTAAATGCCCAAGACTAATTGTGTTCCCTTTTAACGTGTAAATTCTATTCTGTAAAAGCAATAAATACAAGGCTTACAAAGCGTTTCTAGTAGATTACTGCACTTGCAGGCGGATTAAAACCATTCTGCAATTTAGCCGTTAAGAAAAGGGAAAGTGCAGGGGCATAATTTTAAGAGCCGCAGCAGCTTTCAACGCATCTATTGAAATATAAACGAGAGGGAGCAGGAATGCTTCTTGCTCACAATGGAACCCAGCAGAGAGGCTCTGTTAGTTGCAAG
This sequence comes from Podarcis bocagei, assembly GCF_964188305.1. NCBI lineage: Eukaryota > Metazoa > Chordata > Lepidosauria > Squamata > Lacertidae > Podarcis > Podarcis bocagei. The sequence continues at coordinate 32,658,025 of NC_138130.1, read as the reverse complement.
CCATCATTAAACAGCTGCTGAATTAAAATTAAAATACAGAGGAATTAGAAAGTCGTCCCTCTTAGAAATATCACAGTCCCAAGTGACCTTTAAATAAAAGGACAAGCAGTGCTTCCAAGAAAAGAGGGCATTCTTTTTCTGGCCGCATTAAACGCAATTACACTTATTCTATTCTTTATGTTCCAGGATCTACTCTTTGTTTTGCAGCCTGGGGGGCAAGGGTGTCAACGCCATGTGCTGGCTTGAACCCTACATGGCTTGGAGAATTAGGCTACGTACGCAACATACCTTAAAAGCATATTCTTTCCCTCAAAGAATTATGAACACTGTTGTTTGCCGAGGGTTGCTGGGAATTGGAACTTTGCAAGGGGTAAACAACACTGCCCAGATTTCTTAAGAGGGAAAGAATGCGTTTTGAAGGTTTCTCGGGTTTTTGACAGGCGGATTTGACAGGCGGGCATCCCCATCTGCTTGCCAATCATGTGGCATCACAATGACATCATGCTATTGACAAGGCCGATCCTAATTAGGGTCTGGCCTGTGGAGCCAAAAAGGCCCTCCACCTTTGCAACATGCACATATATAGCACGCAGCCCAACCCTCTATGTGTGTACCCAGAAAGTAAGCTCTACTAATGAGACTTACCGTATTTTTCGCTCTATAACACGCACCAGACCATAACACGCACGTAGTTTTTAGAGGAGGAAAACAAGAGAAAAAAAATTCTAAACGAAATAGTGGATATATGATTTTTGTGGTTCATGCTGTGGCCACAGACATGTGATCTGGCAGTGAGTTTGGAGTAGCCCAATGCAAAAATCCTGAGGATCCATGTGGATCCATGCTTTGTAACCACCGAGGAGGAAAGGAAGGGGAACCATGGATCATCTGCTCATGACTGCAGCAGATCCCACCTGCCACCCGTAGGCATTCGCTCCATAACACACACAGACATTTCCCCTTACTTTCTAGGAGGAAAAAAGTGAGTGTTATGGTGCAAAAAATACGGTAATCCCAAGTCAGTGTTTACTCCAGCCTTGTACAAGATAAATGAACAGACAAGCAAAAGAAAAGCCATCCTAAAAAAACTGCAGTAAAGGCAGGCAAATTAAAACAGCTGAAAAATTAATAGCAGGATACAACAAAGTAGCAGATAAAAAGAATGTTGAAAAACTAAGTCTTTAAAAGATGTCTGGAAAGCGGAAGAGACCTGGAAGACCTACACATGGAGGGTATTCCAGTCTCAGAGCCCCTGTCCATGTAACCTCAAAGAAAGGTGGAACTAACAGCAGAGTCTCTGACACCGATCTTAACTGGTGAAAAGGCTCATGTAGGAGCAGGTGGTTCCTGGGGGTCATTTTGCCATACAGGTTGTTTTTAAAACATATTAAAGTCAAATAAATGCTGGCTAATTCCCCACCACCCTGGTGCATTTACTTATACAGTCGTACCTTGGATCCTGAACGCCTTGTGAGTCAAGCGTTGTGGCTCCCAAACGCCGCAAACCCAGAAGTGAGTGTTCCGGTTTGCAAACATTCTTTGGAACCCGAATGTCCAACGTGGCTTACACGGCTTCCGATTGGCTGCAGGAGCTTCCTGCAGCCAATCAGAAGCTGCACCTTTGTTTCCAAACGTTTTGGAAGTCGAACAGACTCCCGGAATGGATTCTGTTCCGCTTCCAAGGTACGACTGTAATGTGGAATCTCAGCATGTGTCCTGTTTAAAATCTTGCACATTCTAGAAAATATCTGAAAAGTAATTGAATCAAGATGTGATGACTTGTTAGTTATACACACACACACACACACACACACACACACACACACACACACACCACACATTTGAAGCTCAGTGACAAAAAGGGAGGAAAGAACTTGTATTGATTTATGTATGCATATAGTCTGCCTTGTTCCTGGGCAATCAGCATTTGAAAATTGTGTGTACTCAGTCACAACAGGGACTAATGTTTCTCTGTTTTCTCCTGGCTGTTAGCGATTTCTTCTTTCCTATTAACACACGTAATTTGATACACAATTATTTGGAAGCTAGCAAACCCCTTGGGGGCTTTTGCATTTATTCAAAACAGGCCTGCTGGAACATGTAAACTTGCCACCTTTCTGAAAGGGAATGTTTTTCACCCTTCCTCTTCACTTTCTCTAAATATCAAACACTCTTCTCTAAAATACAGGAAATAGGGGATGTCCAGCTCCATTAGCTAAAAATGGTTTCAGAAAGAAAATGGCCTTTCCCCCTCCCACACAGCACAATGAACTTCTCAACGTCATGTGCCGTTGTAAAACTGTTCCCCATTACCATATTGTTCTATGGGCTGTCCCAGTGATGTCTTCTACTCTGTGCGCCTTCCAGTTTAGCTTAGGAAATTTGTGGAATTAATTTCAGAACTGGTACGCGCGTTGTTTGCCACTGTTTTGAATGTGCACCCCCACCATCTGAAGTGAGGCAGGTGGATACAGGGGGGAAAGGCCTTTTTGGCTGCAACACTTCATTTGCAGAATTCTCTCACCATGGAGGCATGCCTAGTCTCTTATGTGCTAGACAGGAGACCTTTTGATTTCCCCAGACTTTTAAACTCCAGTGTATCTCTCTTTAACACACACACAAAATATAGTTGTTTTTAGCACTGTTCTACCATTGTGAGTCATTGTATTGATCTTTTACTGTGCTTATTGAGTAATTGTAAACTGTCCTGGAAATTTCTGAACGAAAAGAGATAGTATAGAAATGTTTCAAATAAACGTTGTTGTTGTTTGTGTGTGTGTGTGTGTGTGTGTGTGTGTACACAATGAAAACAATTGAAGTACTAGTGGTTTTATATTGTGGTTTTATGCTGTAACTTTCCTGACGCTTGCAGATATTGGACGTATATAAAATAAATAAATAAAATAAAATAAAATAAAATAGAAGAAGTGGCAGCCTGAGCAGAAAAATGTGCACTGCTCCAGGAGCGAGGCTGGTGAGAGCTATGGTCCATGGAGATTCTTGACTGAAGGGAGGAAGGCATTTGGGGCATAACAATCAACATTCTTTTGTTTTACCTAGAGGCAGGTTCCCTTTCAGTTTCCTCGAATTCTGGGTAAGTAAGGCTTTCTCATCCTCGTCGCTTATTGAGGTTTCTATCATGTCCATGTAGTCCTCTCTCTCAGCAAATGCATGGAACCTGAAGGGATAAAGTGTTTCAATCTGTATGCAAAGGTTATAAACAGGCTTCAAAGGAGCTGGTATGGAGCAGTGGCTAGAATGTCAGACCAGGCAGACCGAAGTTTAAGTCACACCTCAGCTACGGTCTACTGAGTGATTTGGGGGCAGTCATCCTCTCTCAGCCTAGCTTACCTCACATGGCTGTTTTAAAAAATATGAAGGAAGAGAACACGTTTCACTTTTGACTTCTTAAAGGGAAAATAACTGCAACAAATAAACGTAGTAATTTCCACTGGTTGTCAGGCTCAAGCACCATCAGGATGTTCTCTTTGTACTCTTTTATCACCAGAGTTTCATAAAACTCACAGGTGGCCATAACAAACTGGGGGTTCGCGTAGCATAACTTGCATTTATCAGTTTAATAGCAACTCACAATTGAGGCCTCACTCTTTTCGGCTTGCTCTACTGTTAAGCAGAGCTGCCTTGGGCTGCTGATTTTGGATGTCATGAAAGGCACTAAATGCTTGTCATTGTTGTGTTTTTTACTCCCAGGGAGTAACTTGGTCAAGTTTGAGTACTATGCACCTTGAATAGGGGAGAAGGGCGTTTAACTACAGTGGTACCTCAGGCTACGAACTTAATTCGTTCTTAACCCGAAACAGTTCTTAACCTGAGGCGTGCTTTTGCTAATGTGGCCTCCCACTGCCACTGGCATGCGTTTTCAGTTCTCATCCTAGGGCAAAGTTCTCAACCCAAGGTACTACTTCCGGGTTAGCAGAGTTTGTAACCCAAAGTGTTTGTAACCCGAAGCGTTTGTAACCTGAGGTACCACTGTACACCGCATTGGGCAGCTAAACATCTTGGGCTGAACCTGTTCCACCAGACCTTGTATTTTCTTCTCAGAGAGACAGAGGAAGGGGGAAAGTGACATATTTGGGCAAAAAACACAAAGAGAAAGCATGCGATCTGCACAGATCCATATCTCCATTTGCAAAATAGATTGATAGTGCTGAAATCATTTACCTCATACCTGCCAGTGGTCAGATGACTCAGCTCCTTTAATAAAGCAATAGTCTCTTCTTCTCGAGCATTAAAAGACACTGTATGGACTGGGCATGGGCACCTCGATATCTTCTGCAGGAGCAAATGTCTCATGCATTCTGGCATATCGCCCACAGTGAAATAGTACACGGCCTCGGTCTGTGATGGACAAGTCATTTGAACCATGAAGCATATTTGTAACATTCCCCCCCCCCCACCTGCTTTTCATTTCTAACCCCCCATTCATCCAAGGAGCTAAGGTGGCATACATGGTTTCCCCCCTCCTCACAACATCCTTGTGAGCTAGGTTAGACTAAGGGACAGTGACTGGCCCAAGTCCATGGCTTTGTGGCCAAGTGGGGATTTGAACCCTGATCTCCCAGGTCCTAGTCCAACACACTTAACCACTACACCACACTGGCATCTCTTATAATAGCAGCAATTCAGCCCAAAGGGCTGCACAGTGAGCCCCACATGCCCGGAAGTGTTAGGGAAACTGGGATTAATTGGAGACTTCCTGGCTTAATTGTGGCTCACCTAAAAAAGGTTGCAGTGCGCCAAAGAGGTATTTGCATCGCTTAACTTTCAGATAGGTTCATCGAAACTAGGCCTATGCTTCAAAGCCCCTTTAGTGTCATTGAAACATTTCTCTCCTGCCTGCTCCGTGGGAAATTCTGCTCTCAGAATGCAACGCTGTCATGCATATATGATATTGGTAAGAACCAGCCTGCAGATCAACTTGAAAGAAATTCCTTCTAAATAGCCCCCAATGTTCTTTTATTAGCATGTATTATCCCCGTCCATAATTCATGTCTGTAGCACTTGCAGTCAAAACTCTCACGGGGATATATCCCTAGACATAACCGAAGACTTCTAGAAATGTGTGAGAGAGATTACCGTGTCATCAAACAAGGCCTCCATGATCGCTTCTGTGGGGCCCGAGTGGCAAACAGCTGGCCTGTACTCTATCGCCCACAGCCACTCGACAGCCGCTTCTATAGAGGCCTCCGACACAGGAACAGTTTTCTCTTGCCACCTTGCAAGATCTTGAGCCCCCCTGGAAAGGAGAATAGCTAAGATATCTAGAGAAATGGCTAAACTTGTCTTGCAATAACAGCTCTGGTAGACTAAAAAGCGCAGCAAGGAGCATCTGTCCCTGTCAAGGTTTTGTTTGGAGATTATTGGGGGGGGGGGTGGAAGGGGAAAGGCCTTATCCAGTGTCTAGACAGACATATGATCTGGGTGCCAAATGTCTGTGGAGTTTCCCAGATGAATTACTTCGATCGACATTCAGTGAAAAAGTCCCGCTCATTCTCCAAGTCTGGCAGAGGTCGAAGAGAAAGGGAAGAGGGGTCTGAGCATTCAGCACTGATCCCCGCTCTTTGAGCTAAAAATCTCATCCTGAAATAATGGTCACAGTGGGGCCACCACCTAGACTTCCCAGAGAATAGAGTCAGAGTAGATTGCCCTAACCCCACCCCCAAAACCAGTCTCTTATCCAAAATGCCTCTTTGGCCCCGTGCAAATCAAGCGCTAGGCAGGACTCCTCAAATCCCAGATTTGGCTCCCCAGGCCTGTAGTTGCTGACCCTTAGCATAAACAAACATGTTTTCAAAAGTTAACATATACTTTGTCTGAGGGAGCAATAGGTGCATTAGCTATAGAGAATAAAGTTTGGGGGGGATATTATGGAGGTACTAAATCTGACCACAATTGTATCTACTTACTATGTTTTTTTAAAAAAATTGGTCTCTAAGACAAAATCTAGCTGGCCTTTGCAGGAAAATGTGTGTTGATCAATGCTGAGAGGAAATACAGTGTTTGAAAACGAATCTTTTCCACTTAAAGAGAACTAGTATTTTAAAATAAATAAATAAAAAGCTTAAGAAGGATTTCTACTCATGGCCTCATATTCAAAATGGCATAAAGGCTTTGCAGACAAAGTCTGGTTATGTTCATCAGCCATATGCTTCCAACAAACTTCATTATTATGGTTGCAGTATTAGGAATTCCAGCAAGTCTCCTTAATAAAGTGTAGGAAACTTACTGAATGATGTTAAATCGGGAGATTTGGGCCACTTGCTGTTTGAAGACCATAGAAAGCGCCTCTCGACACAGATCAAACTCAGCTCTAGAAGCAACACCGAAATCCAGAACAATGGTGATACTCTGTTCCTGAATCACTCCAAATATTTGCCGGCTTTCTGTGGTTAGCCATTCCATCCTTTGTTTATACAGTTCGATAGCTCCAGTAAGACAATCCACAAAATGAAAGAGGAGGTCTTTTTTGGCTGTCAGCTGCATTTAAATTTTAAAAAGAGTGAAGATGTCAAAATCAAGACAGGGAATAGTAGGGATGGAAAATGAAGAGGATGTGCATCAAGGCAATTACAAATGCAAACACACTTTTTAAGAGCTGGCAAACCTCCTTGGTGGATCTGTACTTTGGTATTAATATTTTATTGAAAAGGGTTCGATTATAAAGAAATAAAGTGATGCAAAGAAAAAGAGAATGAGAAAAGAAGAAAAAAAGGTACAAAAATGTATAGAAAAAATATATATGAATATATATGAAAAACATCCTAACCCATACATTCTTTTATAAATTTGATATTATTATCCTAATACATATGTAAAGATGAATGACCTACTACATTTTCTATAAACTCGTTCCAAATATTGTCATATTTATCCAAACAAAGTCTACGTCTGTAAGCAGTATGTTCGTAAGCTGCGAGTGTCATCATATTGTCGATCCATATCTTTATTCCTCCAGATCATCAACATCAGTCTCTTGGCTACCATAAGAGTGCACAGAATTACATTTTCTCTACTTGACGGGTCTCTCCTATCCTTGCCTTCTGATGCAAAATCCAGAACAGGGTCAAACGGGAGCCATTGTTTTTCAGCAAGTGTTTACCATCAAACTACTGAACAAGCATCCAAATGGTGAGCACAGCAGCAGTCCTTGAGTGGAGAGAGAGACAGGGGCATGCTCCCAGCAGTTGTGCCACTGCTAGCTTAAGAGAGCAAAGTGATGGTGAGGTGGGAGGAGCTCCAGTTTGGTCATAGAAGCCATGTTGGGCCACCACCAGCAACCAAGAGCTCCCCCAACTTTATGACCGCCTCGCCTGATCCCAATGAGCAGCAGTACTGCAGAAGTACTCAGCAGCAGGAGGGTGCTGAGTGGGGCAGCTGTTTGCAACAGCGCTGTGGATCTCTGGAGCTGTGATTCACACACATCTACCACCCAATCAGCATTTCACAATGGATGAAAAGTGGCCAAAAAAATTATTCAGTTTCATGGAACGTCCAAACAATACCAGCTTCTAGCTCATTAAATCCTACTAGACCTTGGAAAAATTCAAGAGAGGAAGTCCTGATTCTGAAAATAACCCATGTCAGTAGTTTTAATGTTGTTGAATAATATAGGTGCTGGATCAGCAAACCAGTATCGGTTATCAAACACCTCTCTGAAGCTAAGTGACCCCAGGCTCATTGTTATTACTTCCACTCTGTGTTCTGGAGGTAGTTCTCCCCAAGCCCAACTTCAACAGGTCAGCAAGAACTCTGGAAGCAGAGTCCAGATTTAAAGCGCATCAAACACAAACTTTTTATAGCCAGAGGGCAGGTTGTTACTACACCCAGCCACCACCTCATCCTGCCAATATATAATATTATCTTACCCAAAATATATATTCTCACTCTGAATCCGCCACTTACGTTATACAGCTTGCCGTCTTCTCCTGTCATGTATTGACGATACAACCCATTTGCGTATCGAGAAGCCACAAGTTTCCCCAGGATGGATACATAGTCTAGAATAAAAAGAAGTTGTACAAGTGCTGTCTCCATCATGCAGGGTCATTTATTTATTTTTTGCACCAATTCCTTGCCCGTTTATTTAGAAGTGAGCCCCAAAGGATATCCCATACACAAGTTGTTACCGTATTTTTCGCCCCATAAGACGCACCGGCCCATAAGACGCACCTAGATTTTAGGGGGGGAAATAAAGGAAAAAAAATTTATTTCCCCCCCCAGGTGCGCTGCGCTAATCCAGAAGCTTGGGGCAAGCTGAGGTCAGCGCGCCCCAAGCTTCTGCGTGCCGGCAAGCAGTCCGCTGCCGCCCCAAGCCTCCCGCACCCGGCAGGAGGTCCCGCTGGGTGCGCAAGGCTTGGGGCGGCAGCGGACTGCTTGCGCGCACCTAGAAGCTTGGGGCGTGCTGAGCTCAGCACGCCCCAAGCTTCTGCATGCCGGCAAGCAGTCCGCTGCCGCCCCAAGCCTCCCGCACCCGGCAGGAGGTCCCGCCGGGTGCGGGAGGCTTGGGGCGGCAGCGGACTGCTTGCGCGCACCGAGAAGCTTGGGGCGGGCTGAGCTCAGCTGGCCCCAAGCTTCTAGGTGCGCGCAAGCAGTCCGCTGCCGCCCCAAGCCTCGCGCACCCAGCGGGACCTCCTGCCGGGTGCGGGAGGCTTGGGGCGGCAGCGGACTGCTTGCGCGCACCTAGAAGCTTGGGGCCAGCTGAGCTCAGCCCGCCCCAAGCTTCTCGGTGCGCGCAAGCAGTCCGCTGCCGCCCCAAGCCTCCCGCACCCGGCGGGACCTCCTGCCGGGTGCGCGAGGCTTGCAGACACTCGCCCGAAGCAGGGGGAGCCCTCCAGAGGGCTCCCCGTGCTTCGGGCGACAGGCTGCCGCCCCAAGCCTCGCGCACCCGGTCGGACCTCCTGCCGGGCGCGCGAGGCTTGCAGGCATTCGCCCCATAAGACGCACCCCGATTTCCCCTTCATTTTTGGAGGGGAAAAAGTGCGTCTTATGGGGCGAAAAATACGGTACTTACTGTTGAATGCAACAGGGCTTATTTCTCCAACTAAGCGCACAAAAGATGAGGCTGTGCATTGTTCAAAGGGAAAAGACTTGCTGCACATCATACCTTCTTTGTGCTGAAATCCAATCTTGGATAAAATCTGAGAAAAGGTCAACTTGTTCCTTTTGAGCCCATGCAGCTGAAGCCATTTAGGGGAAGAGATGAGAAGTTGCACATCCAAGTCCCACTGAACGCCATAATCTCTCCTTTCTTTTCGCTCCAAGTTCTTCTCGAAGGCAACCAGCGTCTTAGGTTTTTCAGGACCTTTTTTAGGCTTCCCACCAAAAGTAACTTCTGCAAAGGGGAAAACGTGCAAGCTAGGTTTACTTATTGCAATCCTTTCGTCTGCCAACTATCTCATCTCCCCCTCTCACCTCAATTCCATGGTACTCTACTGTATTCTCATGACTCCTCCTTTTTTAAACAGAAAGCATTATCAAAAAGAGAAATATTTAAAGAAATACAAAAGCCTCTCCCTTCTTTTTCTCTCTCTATGTACAAGAAGATACATGTACAAAAACATTCCATACATAGAGCTGAGTCTGGAATTAGACTTAAGAGGTTTTATGTTACCAAGGTTTGCACAGAGACATTAGATACATTCACACAATACATTGAAAGCACTGTGAATACCACTTTATGCAGTCAAAGACACAACATAGCTCCAACAGAAGTTCCATGTGTAATTTTATTAATAAAATATCATAACCTTAGAATACTCACGTTCACTCCATGCAAGCCGTTTACCTATGCCACCAGTCATTGCAACCACACTGATTTTTTGCTTCCTTCTGTGTTCCCCTTAAAACATGAATAAAAACACATGATTGTTTTTTATTGATGCCATCCAACCAGTAAATCAGGTCTGGTCTCGATGCTATAAATTGAATTTAAATTTAAATTAAAGCTAGCACCAGCTCCAACAGCTTTTATTAGCCAGAAACCTAGTCCTCCCACTTACCCAGGAGGAAGCCCCACTGAATTCAACAGGACTTACTTCTGAGCAGACATGGTTAAGATTGTGCTGTCTACTTATTTATTTCAAATATTTCTACACCACTTCTCACTAGCATACCACAGCGATAAAATGGTTACAAAAAGGTAACTCGCCCGTTTATGGAAAATGAAATAAAAAGAATGTTTTAAAAATACCACAGCATTAGTAATAAACATTAAAAGAACTTACTAGGAGGTGGAACCATGGGCAACAATAAAAAATGCCTAAAACCAGAGGAAATACAGAATGTTCTATGTACACCTGGTACAACCTGGTGCCTGAAAGAAAGAAGTATTGGTGCAAGGCAAGGATCTCTAGTGAGGTCATTCTATTGTCATCTTGTTTGGAGAAGAGAAATTGGAGAGAAAATCTATGGTTGGTGAACTAATGGTGAAGGCACAGAGGCAGCACGTTCAGTTACCTGGGCCCCCAAGATGTTTTGCTAGTGAAGCTTTTGCCAACCGCGTTGGAGATGGGATCCAGATATCCTTATCAAATCACGGCAGCTGTGTTCTGCACTAACTGATGCTTCCTGGTCATCTTTCAAGCCACACCTAAAATACCATTATAGCAGCCTAATCAGGAGGTGATCACGGTGTGGCTAACTGTGACCCAGAGCATTCCTGTCCAGCAGAGGCTGCAGTTGGTGACGTAGGAAGGAGGAGGTGCTGTGGACCAAGGCTCTAGAGAAGAAAACTGGATCCAATGGGAACAGGGAACCAAGAAGCGAACTTGACCCTTTGGGGTGGGGTGCAACCCATTCTAGAGCAAGTAGAATGCAAACTCCCAGAATATAAGAACCATCTACCCACAGCTTTCGCCTCTTGTTGAGATTGGGCTTCGGTTAACTGGCCCTCGTCCAATGAAAAGCAAAGCTGAGTGTTATCAGCATGCTGATGGTGTCTCACTCTGAATCCCTGTTTGGCACTCTGAAGCAACTTTAAAGCTGACTGGGTGGCTGAGAGGTTGGTAGGGAGGAAACAGGGAACTTCCCTTCAGTCAAATTCCTGAAGTTGTCTTAAGATCCAAATCCTAATGTGTATTTGAATTATAATTACTATTTTGATTTATTATCCGCCCATAAAGGCCCTGGGAAAGTTACAGGGGTTTAAAATGCAATGATGGAAATAGTTTAAAACAGACTGCAGGCACAATAATTGGGTGGGCCCTAGAAATGTATGTTTTGGGTGCCAAAGACCAGAGTAAAGAAGTGACTCACTCTGGCTTCTTCAGTTACCTGGCAAAATGTTATTCCATGTATTCCAGATCCACATACCACTGTAGTCACTTGGGCAACTTTAAACAAGAAGACCAGAACAACAGGGCTAGTGATGCCGTAACTAGGAAGCCCTTCAAAATGCCCTATATGTGCACAGGGGAGGGTTTGTGCAAACATTTACCCTTTGGCTGCGGTACCAAGTGGTAAGTTGTGCATTTTGCCTCCAGGGAGACAGAACTCTTGTCTCTAAGTGTCAGCTATAAAACATATGAATCACCGCAATTTATTTACCCGTGTGATGGATTAGGGCCTGAATTCAAGTACTTTGATGCCGTGATTTCATGTTGCAAAATCCCTATGCAAAGGTCACTTCCATAGAACAATTTGCATGAATTCCACATGTATCCCATATGAGATAATGTGTGTGAAATGCTTTAAATACTAAGTACTGATACTTTATTCTGTGGATCATAATCTGTGGTGATCCCACATGCATGAACATTAACTGCAGCATGTATGCTGATTGAGTCTGCAGTCAGTCTCGGTTATTTATCTATGTTCAATTGCCACATCAAAATTATCTTACATGGGACTTCCGGGTTAGCGCCATCGGCGAATGGCGGAGTTCCTCCAACCGGAGGAACTGGGTCCGTGGAAACTGGGTCTTCCCGCCGCGGCGAACGTGGGGACCCGCTAGAAATCCCAGGCGGAGGAAGCCTGGGAACGTGGGGTTCGGCAGGGCACCAGGAGCGCCCCCTACTCATGGGGAACCCCATTTCGGGGTTCCGGAGTGAAGTGGGGTGAGCGGCGCAGTGCTGCAAACTGATTGCTACTTTCACAGAGTGAAGCCGCACAGCCATTGCCGGAGAGCGCTGACTTTTTCCTGTGGACAATTGGATTTAAAACAAGTACCCGTGAGTAGAAACGGAAAATTGGATCAAGAAATATCTTAATTTGGCACCGAAGCGGGAAGGTTCAAAACAGGAAGTCCGCCTTCCGCTTTTTGTATATCGACTGAAGCAAAAACCTTGTAAGCTAAAGCCTGGAAAGTCGTTAAAAAAGTCTAAATTTCCTTCATTTATAACTACTGAAACCCCCTTGGAAGCAGGAGAAAAGGGGGGGGGACTTTGTTTAACGCCTGCAGGAGAGGGAGTGAAGAAAGATAAGTTTCCACCGTCTCTAACCTGGGAACGGGGTGTCAGAGACAGAAAATGTTGGAGAGGTCTATTGACTGTGAATGGAATACTTTGACAGATAGCTAAAGAAGAGAAATAAACTGATTCCAATGTTGCCTTTTGCATTCTAAAGAAACATAATATCAGAAAAATGAAAGTAATTTTCCTTTGTTGGACTTGCCTTAAAAAGATGGATACAAATAGAAATTGCCTCCTCTAGAGGGAGCTTGCTAAATTGTTGCTGCAGTCTACTTGAGGACTCTACAGCTGTGAGATTAAGATCGTGGGACCAGTCCTTTTGACCTTGACTAAATATGAGGTGGGAGGAAGTTTTGGTGCTTGCTTTATGCAAGACAAGTGCTTTGTTGGAACAGATGCATGAGAAGGTGGATTTGATGAATGAGAAAATGGATTTGATTACTGTTGTGGTCAATAACTGTGGACAAACAGGGAATATTGATACAGAAACCATTCAGGGACCAAATCAGGAACCTGTATTGATTGGGCAAGTGCAGAAGATAATGGAGGAGGTTGCGGTTGCACCTCAAATAATACAAATGGAGAGACCCGAGGCCCTACAGGAGCATAAGCCACTGTTTTTGAAGATTGAAGTTGGAGTGGGCAAGGGGGAGTCTGGAGCTGAGGAGGTTCTTAACTTTGGAGAGACTTTGAAATATGCTCTTAAATATTTTTTGGATTACATTGATGACTGTGGGGAGTGGGACTGTGGGGAATGGGCTGGTTTGATGAAGGGAGACGGAGATAATTTTGGGTTGGAACCTCCCAGAGACCTACTCCTCAATGAGAAAGGAAAGAAATTAAGAAAGAGACCAACAAAAGACAAAGAAAAGTGCAGGTATAAACAAGAAGAAGAAGATCTGCAGAAGGGACATGGAAGAGACTTAAGGGCCTCGGACATAAGACTACCAGGTTGATGGACTAGATGGTATAGACAGTAAGGACTGACATGACCCGAGACCAGGAAGAAGAGACGCTGGATGAAGATTGGAAGAAAATTTATAAAGAAAATTTTTTATTTAGGGAATTAGCCTAAAATTAATGAATATTAGGGAAAATGTTGGAATGAAACTATATGGCTCTAGTAGAAATGATATCAGGAGTTATGTATAATTGAGTATTAAGTTTCAAGCTCTAAGGTATTTTATGGTAAGATAAGGTTAAATAAATTAAGGTAATTTGAATAACAGAATATGGGGAAAAGATGGAAAGGATTTGTTGAGTTAATTAATAGGTTAAATTGTTAAAATAAATTATTTAATAAAAATTGAGAAAGATGGAAAGAATTTGCTAAAATAACTAATTAAACTAGAATACAAAAAGGGAGGTGTGAGGAGGTCAATGAAACAAGCAAATGGAAGTTAGAGAAGTGTAATATGGGATTTGTGTCTTTTTTTCTTCTTTTTTATCTTTTTGCTGTATTGTATTAGTTTCCATGTTTTGCTTTTTTTCTTCTTTTCTATGTAGTGTTGTTTTTTGTTTTTTTTTCTGTAATTCTGAAACTATTAATAAATATTATTTTTTAAAAAAAAAAAACACAAAATTATCTTACATGGAAATCACTTTTTTTCCCTGGAAAGGATCCCTGAGTAACATTGAACAAGCCAATAGAATCCGCGATCAGAAAGAGGAGAAATATCAAGAAGATTGGAAGAAATTTAAGGAATATCTAGCTAAATATAACATAAGTGGAAATGCAAGTATTAAATTGGTTTAGGATTTAAGTATGTTGAATTGTATAATACTATGGATTGAGATTATGATGAAAAGAAAGGAAGTTAGTAATTTGAACTAGTTAATTATATCAGAAAGTGAATATTGGAAAATTGCTAAAATGAGATTTAATGAAAATCAGTTAGGAAGGATTCGAGGAAGTCATTTAATAATGGAAATTAATTTGGATTCTGATTGGAAGAAATTTTATATGTTTGTTTGTTTTTCTTTTTATATGTTTTGTTTTTTGTGTTGTGTTGTATTTGTTATAAACTTGGAAAATTAATTTTAAAAAATTGGGGGGGGGGGAATAGCTATCATCCTCCATTGCCCAGTTTGTAAAATGAGAATAATAGGGACCAGCCTTACAAGGTGGTAAAAAAGAATGAATTAGGATTGTAAAGCACTTTGCATAGTTATATATTTATTTTACACTTGTTCTAATCTTTTTCTCCAAGGAGCTCAAGGTGGCATACACAGTTTTCCTCCTCATCTTATAAACACAACAATCCTGTGAGGTAGGTTAGGTTGAGAGTGAGTGACTGGTCAGATGTCACCCAGTGAGCTGAGTGGAGGTTTGAACCCTAGTCTCTCAGGTCTTAGCCCAACACTCAAGGCACTATACCACATTGGCACCAAAAAGGTGCTGTGATTAACAGTATTCATTCACAAGAGAATCTACTAGGAATCACCAGTGGCATAGCGTGGGGGGTGCAGGGGGGGCCGGCCGCACCGGGCGCAACATCTGGGGGTTAGGGTTAGGGGGCGCAAATCCACGGGTTAGGGGGCGCAAATTACTTGCCTTGCCCCGGGTGCTGACAACCCACGCTACGCCACTGGGAATCACTGCAATCCAGTCCTTCTAATATAACATGGAAACCCGAGCTGGTGACTCCATGGCAAATGAAATTCTGTGATAAGCACTGTAATTCAATACAGTGCAAAAGTCCCAGCTACCAGATCCAGATGCCATGCTATTTTGATAGCTGTTCAGAGGCTTGGATGTAACACACTCTCTTTTTTCACTCTGGAATTTAATTCCTTGCTAGCTCAAGTTTCTTCACCTGAACTGCTCAGGCAATTATGTGGCAAATGGGAGAAGAACATACAGGGATTCTGATAGAAAAAGAATCTGTAAAAATCAAAACTCAACTTAAATTGAGGGATGGCCCAGCTAATTAGAGAAATATTAATAATCGTAAGACCAACATTTTAAACCAAGTTTCAGTGGGAAAGTTTGGAAAGAGTTTTTACCCACTCAGTCAGTGTCTTCAGTTTGGGGGAACATATAAGCACATCTCTTGCATCCAAGCTTTAGTATGGATTTTTAAATTTTTACAGATGCAGCCATCTATGCTAGGAAAACGATACACCTTATAATAAATGCATGGGCTTCTCAGGAAGCTTAGGGAGCTGTAAAAATTCAAAGTAATAAACTGGCAAGAGTCCACACAAAATTCAGTGAAACTTGGGAGGTTGCCCACATAGAGCTTTTTGAATCCAACCTGGCAGTGGGGAGGGAGAGCAGTTTGGCTTAGTTTTCCAGGTTTAGACAGACCTACTGTATTTCCATTTCCCAGAGAAAATGATTCCACTCTAAACAATTTCACATTCTATGTTCAGGTTATACCAATTGGAGGTGTAGAATTGAGGGTGTGGCATAAATTCAAAGAGGGAACATGTATAGAACTGAATTCCTGCTTACATTTGTCACCAAGCCCATTTCTGTGGGAGAAAACATCTCAATAACTACATTGCGGCCTAGAAGTAGAAAGTTGACTACATGCTACTACCGTTACCCACTTATCAGCAAAGCATGGTTGAGGGCTGAAATAAATCTTGTGTGGGAGTTCTGTGACTAGATTTCCCAATTTATTACCTGAAATGTAAATATACAAGGTTGGAAATCTGCTCACAAAAGATTCCTCATTTATCCACATTATTTGCTTGGTCCATATGGCTTCCAGCTCTTTCCCTCTAAGGAATTAAGAGTGAAAAGCTCAAGTTTCTTTACCTGAACTGCTCTGGCAATTTTATACCTCCCACTTTCAGGTTTTGGCTTAGAATTATCCATGTTAAGTTCCCCCCCCCCCCAATCTTCACATCAAACCAAGCATGCCTGGGAGTAAACCCCATTAAGTTCAATTGGACTTCTGAGTAGCTATGGTCAGGACTGCAGCCTATATTCAAACAAGAATTATTTCTGAGCAGACTCAAGATGTCAAAGCTGTGAAAGGGAGGTTTCCCAAGAGCATAGTTTGTCCTCCTGCTGCAGAACTGTGCAGGGAAAACCTGCACTTCACAAATGCCCCCATATTTATGCAACCATATTAAAGGTACAAGGCCCACCTTCAGGGCTTGGGCCTGTCAAAACTATATCTACCTCTTCACCCAGCCTTTTGATGCTTGAGCTGTATATTTTTAGGACACCCTAGGACACAACTAGAAGTTGCTTTGGACCATTTCTAATATTTTGTTGTTACACACCCTGTGACCTTAGAGTAAAGGGCAGGTAAACAATAAATAATAATAATAATTCCTGAGCTAATAATAGTATCACTAATAATAACAATAATAATTTTATTATTTATACTCAGCCCATCTGGCTGGATTTGTGCAGCCACTCTGGGCAGCTTACAGCATATCTAAAAACATAATAAAAACATCAAGCTCTAAAGCTTTGATTCTATAGTAACCTTGTGTATATGTGTATACACGTGGCTCAGTCGGTACAGCATGAGACTCTTAATGTCAGGGTAGTGGGTTCGAGCCTCACGTTGGGCAAAAGATTCCTGCATTGCAGGGGGCTAGACTGGATGACACTTGGGGTCCCTTCCAGCTCTACCATTCTATGATTCCAGGTAGACTGCTATCACACACACTCCAAAGCACAAGGAGAATTAATGTAAAACTACCAACAACAGTAGGGACGTGGGTGGTGCTGTGGGTTAAACCACAGAGCCTAGGACTTGCCGATCAGAAGGTCAGCGGTTCGAATCCCCATGATGGGGTGAGCTCCCGTTGCTCAGTCCCTGCTCCTGCCAACCTAGCAGTTCGAAAGCACGTCAAAGTGCAAGCAGATAAATAGGTACCCCTCTGGCGGGAAGGTAAACAGCATTTCCGTGCGCTGCTCTGGTTCGCCAGAAGCAGCTTAGTCATGCTGGCCACATGACCTGGAAGCTGTCGGCCAATAAAGCGAGATGAGCGCCGCAACCCCAGAGTCGGCCACGACTGGACCTAATGGTCAGGGGTCCAATTACCTTTACCAACAACAGTGACGAATCACAACAGTTGCCTTTAAGACAGCTCAGCCAGTAGAGCATGAGGCTCTTCATCCCTAAGCTGGGCAAAAGATTCTTGTATTGCAAAGGGTTGGACTAGATGATCCTCGGGCATCCCTTACAATTCTATGTTTCTATAAAATGAATAAGGACCTCACTCATTTTGTGTCGTTCGCATCAATCAAGTGCCCAGCGCCCCAACTTGGCACAGGCGCAGAGAGGGAAATCTGTCTTCAGGGCGATGGGGGGGGGGGGGACAGGAGGATAGGGGCCCCGTGGGGCGAACCAGCCAGAGCTGGAAGCCTTCAACCGACCGTGGGAAGAAGCCCCCACCCGAGAGGGGGCTGCTCCCGTGCGCCCCCTGCAGGCGCCCCGCCTCACCTGCTTCGAGCCCCCCGGTCGCTTCCATCCCATTGTGACGCGCCAGCGAGGAGTTCCACGGTGGCGCCGCCGCCCCGCTTCTTTCTTTCGTTGACACGGGAGACGCCGCGGTTGCTAAGCCCCGGCCCGTGAGCTGCCGGGTTTCGCGGAGCCGCCCCTTCCAGGAGGAGCTTCCCGAGTCCAGCGGGGCAAAGCAGGGGCGGAAAAAATGGAGCCTAGTTCAAAGGGCGGTGCGCTTTGCTTCTCTGGACAAGCGCCAACTTTGGGTTCGAGGCGTGTGAGTTCAATCTAGAGTCTCCTCATCCCCCCTCCGCGTGAACGTGTGGGCGCGGATCGCGTGCACAGTGCATTTCCGTATCTACACCTGAAAGAAGGAGCTGCGTGTGGGATTTTCCAAGCAGGTGGGAGCCCTTCTTTGCGCTCGTTCCTATTTATTTACATGTGCTCCTTACTAAAGCTTGTCATATGCTGCGGCTTCCCAATGAACGAAAATCTCATACCGTCCAACATTTCTCCAATGAAAATAGGGCCATCCTATCTAATAGTAGTAGTAGTAGTAGTCGTACCCCGTCCTTCTGACTGGGTTGCCCCAGCCACTCCGGGCTGCTTCCAACATAAAGAAAAACATAATAAAACATTGAGCATAAAAAAACCACGTTAGGGCCCTATACAGGGCTGTCTTCAGATGGCTCAGGGGTCAGATAACTCCATACCCTCCAACATTTCTCTGATGAAAATAGGGCCATCCTAAGGAAAAGTGGGACATTCTGAGATCAAATGAGAAATTGGGATGGCTTCTGTAAATCCAGAACTGTCCCTAGAAAATAGGGGCACATGGAGGGTCTCATATCTGCATATTTTTGTAGATGCTGAAAGGTGCCCAGAGTGGCTCTGCTAGTAATATGCAGCTAGATCCTACTCAAAATTAGGCGTGATTAAAAGCCATTCAGTTCAAAATAAGTGGATGTGCAGAACTCTGCATTGAGCTGCGCAGTTACTGTGTGAGGAACCTTTGGCCCGCCAGATGTTGCTGAACTACAACTCCCATCTGCCCCAGCAAGCATGGCCTGTGACCAGGGAGGATGGGAGTTGTAGTTCAACAACATGGCAGGAGTGTCAAAGGTTCCCCACTCCTGCTGTATATATAATATGGGGGGGGGGGGACGGACTGAGGCTTAATTCATGTATCTATTGACCCGGGAGCAGTGTTAGAGACTGAGATATGAAAGCTAGGAGCTAAATGGCATCTTAAACCTAGATTATGGGCGCAACAATGGAATGTCTAAGCACACTTTAAAAATAACAATAATACAAAGCTGGAAATGAATGAACTGCAGCTAAAATCTAATATTCATTTTTCACACCGTCTAGTCCTCATCTGAATACTGCAAAAAAACCCCAAACCAAAGCCATGCTTCCCCTGCCTGCCCCCCTAATATTTTTAAGAGTCTCTTCTCCGGTCTTCATAGAGTGACTGGAAGGGGGGAGGCAGAAAAAGGTCCTCCTTTCCTTCCACTCTGCAGTTTTAATTTGAAATCTTGGGTGCAGTACCGCTGCGTTGGGAAGGTAAACAGCGTTTCCGTGCACTCTGGTTTCCGTCACGGTGTTCCGTTGCACCAGAAACAGTTTAGTCATGCTGGCCACATGAACCGGAAATCTGTCTGTGGACAAACGCTGGCTCCCTCGGCCTGTAAAGCGAGATGAGCATCGCACCCCATAGTCACCTTTGACTGGACTTAACCGTCCAATGTTCTTTTACCCTTACCTTTACCTTACTGCACCCAGAGCTCAGAAACTGCTCACGCTAATGAAATTCCTTGTCACAAAACACGCCTAGAACAATGGGAGTTTCGAACGCCACCTGGGACTAAACCAGCATAAACTCAATGGTACTTACAGCTGAGAGGTCATATAAAAGATGATGGTAATAATGATGATTTATTAAATTTGTATAGCTGCCCCATACCTGTAGATCTCAGGGCACTTCACAACATAAAATGGCAATTTAAACAACACAAAGTACATAATAAGTTACTGTAATCCCTTTGTAGCTGTATTTTTGTCTTTCTTGCATTATTGATAAACTCAACACTTCAGGGTGGACAAATTTAAAATGGACAAAGAGAGGGGGAAAAGGTGGAAAATAATATACAGCAGTTCAGTGACAAAATGTAGGGGTGGTTGACAATTTGGACTTTGACAGTGGTTTTCCAGTAACCTCAGCATTTTTTAAATAGCTGTAAAATAAAATGGCTTCCTCCTGACAGTCTAACCTTTTTCTGATTCTTCATGGCAGGTGTTAGAGGACGAAATTGGCTTTTGACAACTTAGGGCCCTGAGCTAAGGCAATGGTGGCAGGCAAGCTTGCAGGGAAAGGGAATAGACCAGTGTTGTAGAAAAAAACCAGGGTTGGCTTTTACTGCCCAACTCCCCATCAAGGAACTCTGTGTCCCCCTACATCCATTATCTGTCAGAGAAGAATGGATGGAGGCAAGATCCAGAGAAAGCAAGCCAGATCTTTATTTTTTTCTGTTGCAACTGAATTTTTACAGTTCAGTAAATACCATCAGCAGTGAAATTACTTGTCCTATCCACACGCTTAATAAATAGCTTGCTAAAATGGCTTTTTTTTCTGTAGGAGGCACCTTATATAATCAGCGCAGTTTGTTTTAAGTAACCTACTCATAAACAATGTCATTGCTCTGTGCCATAAGAAAGAACCCTGGGGACAGAAGGAGACTCTAAATAACTGCTTTTTTAAAAAAAAAAATGCAAATTGCAAATTGCACAGATAGATAGCATCTTGTCAGCCCACCAGTTAATTATGGTACAGTAAAAACAGCAGAGCAAAATATAGCTCAATTCCATTGTAAATGGAATCAGCCAAGTGCAAAAAAACAACACATTTAACTTTCAGGAAACTTAAGATGAATGAGCTTCATCCAGGATCTCAGAATGGAAAAAAGACAGTCAGAAAAAGATTTTTAGACATTCTAATTAGGGGAGTTATTTCCTCCTGATTGACTAGGAAGTTTTGCCCCTTCTTGTGTACCATTTGGCTTGCCTTATTTGCATGAAAGACCATTTGCTCAGCCCCAGGCACATCTCACATGAAGACCTTTTTCATTCTACTTCTGTACAGTCTAGATGATGTAATGCATAGCAGAAAAGTAAAGCTGTGTGGCTGGCGAGTCCTGTTTTAGGACATTACTTATACTGACCTTTCGCTGCACTCCCTTGAGATTTCCACATCATTTCCCTCCTTTAATAAATCAATGCAAGACTAAACTAAGCCCGGAATCCTATGCAGATGTAGTTAGGAGTGTGGCCAATTGAATGCAAAAGCATGGATGTCTCAACAGATATTCAAAGGCTTGAGCTCCATGAGAACTAAAACGTCCCATGAACGGTTAGTCCCAGAAGGGAAGCTTCCACTGTCAGTATCAATCCTTCATGATACACAGTCCTGGTCCTAGTCCTTTCCACCACTGGGGGAGTTTTCTTAAAAGCGACTTTAAGAAGCACATTTTGAATCACATCTAATTCTCGGTTAATGTCAGGCTTCGGAGAATTGGCTTCCGCCCCCCAGCCGTAAAAGAGATCAAACGAAAGGGAATTCTTACCAGTTAGTTTCTTTAATAAACATAAAAAGGTAAAGGAACCCCGGACCATTAGGTCCAGTTGCGGACGACTCTGGGGTTGCCGGTGTACAGCTTCTGGGTCATGTGGCTAGCATGACTAAGCTGCTTCTGGCGAACCAGAGCAGCGCACAGAAACTCCATTTACGTTCCCGCCGAAGCGGTACCTATTTATCTACTTGCACTTTGACGTGCTTTCGAACTGCTAGGTTGGCAGGAGCAGGGACCGAGCAACGGGAGCTCACCCCGTCACGGGGATTCGAACCACGACCTTCGATCAGCAAGCCCTAGGCTCTGTAGTTTAACCCACAGCATAGTGAAGGACAAAAGAACGCATCTAACAAGAATGGCAGTGCTCCCAATTAAGGTCACTCCTCCCTCCGTCCCTATTATTCCTGAGTTTGTGGTCTCTGTGCTTTCTGTTTTGACACTTTCTGAGTTCTCTGAGACTTTGGGGAAGGGGAGTGGATACTATCCAGGGACTGTGAATCTGTTAACTCTCTCTCTCTTCTAGTGTCTCTTCTTCTAGCTGTTCCCCATCTAGTATTTCCCAACTTCCGCCTTCCAAATTATGCCCCTCTGCAAACCACTGTTCCAAATCTATACTGTCCTCCTGCTCCTGGGAAGATTCAGGATCAGGAGGAGGCCGTGGCTCCCACCATTCTTCCTCAGTGCAGCCCTCCTCAGCATGGTCCCTGACAGTTAACAAAAATGTAGAATGCTTAATGCAGGGCCAAATAATGGATTCCAAAACCATGGCAAAACTAACTGAATTAATTGAGAATAACAAATCCAAAGGGAATAGGACCTTTTTCTGAGAAACAGCCACATGGTTTCTGTTGAAGTGCCAGCTCATCAAATAGCCAAAAGTAAATCTTCTTATATAGTTCAAATATGTTTGGTGTTTTTAGCTGGCAACTATGTTTATCACTCTCTTTCCCCATATATTTTTCAGACTAGTGTGTTTAAAGATTACCCTGGACATGAAAAGTCTTTCTTGATTACACAAACGTTCCCCAGAGGCGAAGAAAATGCATATAATTCTCAGCCATAACATATTTTCCCATTATATCATTTTTAAAAGCAAGAACTGAATGTTCTGTAGATGTAAAATTAGCTCTGCAGCATAGCCTGTAATAGAAAATGAAATTAGTTTCAGACATTTTTATAGTCTTGGAAGTTAACTACCATGAACTATAAGCAAGTTAAAGTTCTCTGAGAATATGAATTAAAATGCTTTACTAAGTATTTGTCATTTACTGTCAAAAAATTATTTTTAAAATTTGCTGGGAAACCTACAGGTAGACTCTAGGTGTCAGGGATATGATGAAGCACACATCCCCAGCAATGTGTCATTGCTGCCCTTGGCAGAGCTAGTTGTCCCTACCCTAAGGCAAAGCAGATATTTGACTTCCACAACTACAATTCCTGTCATCCCTGACCATTTGCCATGCTGGCCAGGGCTAGTGTAAGTGGAATCTTGGGGAGAACGGCGTAGTTCAGCGATAGGTCATCTACTTTGCATGCAGATGGTCCCAGTTTCAAAGCCCGGCATCTATAGTCAGGGCTAGGAAAGACTTCTTATCTATGTTGGTTTTATTTGGTTTAAAGAAAAATAGGTAAATATAAAGAGAATTCCCTGGATGCCTAAGATCCAGGCTTGGAGCAAGTACTCTTTGGTGAGAGAACCCTAGCAGAGATAGAAAATCACAAAATATACAGCAAAGTAAAGTGTTAGACTTTTAAAACACCCTTTCTAAGTTCCTTCCAAAGTTCCCCTCTTCCCTTAGCACAGAAAGAGACCACACATTTGGGTAAGTTAAAAATGGTTTACTTACAAACTTTTAAAGGTCAGATTCATGTTCTTTTCCATACATCGGTCAGAATACAAAAGCAGTAAAACTTACGCTCCAAAGTGGTGAACGTTCCTAAATTATTTGTATAGAAACAAAACACAGTCAGACCTCAGTTGTCAAATGTAATCCGTTCCGGAAGACTGTTCGACTTCCGAAACGTTTGACAACCGAGGCGCAGCTTCCGATTGGTTGCAAGAGCTTCTTGCATTCAAGCGGAAGCTGCATCAGACATCCGAGTTCTGAAAAACTTTCAATAACCGGAGCATTTACTTCTGGGTTTTTGGCGTTCGGGAGTCAAAACATTCAAAAATGGAACCGTTCGAGAACCAAGGTTTGACTGTGTGGCTTGCTTAAGCCATACAGTCTGAGCTTGTAGCAGCCAGCTCAGATCTCTTTACTCCTTGGCGCTCACATGGTGGAACAGGAAGAACAAAGTTTGATGACACTTCCTCCCAAGCTGATGGGGGCGTGACCTAGCTAAACCTGGCAGAACAGCTCACTCTATGGTCTTAACCCCCTTATGCATTAAACAAGAGTTAAGAATGTTGGTTATATGAAGCTGATTTCCCCACAATCTGAAGCCTTGGAGAACCGCTGCAGTCAGTGTTGACCATACAGAGTTAGATGGACCAATGGTCTGTATTCGGCTGCCAGCACAGCTAGCCTGTGCAAATTTTTCACCGAGTTTCAAAGATGAGATGCCACAAGAACAGAAAATGCCCTATCTCAAATTATCGCTGCTGATACTAGGAGAATGGACCTCTGAGGATGATCTTAATAGCTGGGCAGGTTTGTGCAAGAGCAGATGGCCTTTTAATGACCCAGATTACAAGCCATTTGGAGCTATGAAGGTGACTCTGCTTGGTAATGGGACACCCAAAGCTGTTGCATTTTTAGATCCCTCCCCCTCCAACCCAGTCTGTACCAGAGTCTGTCTCTGTGTAATATATAACAGAGTCATCTTAGCACAGCTAAGCAAACCAGTGGGGCCAAAAATAAATAAATAACAGCCTCCGTTCAAGCCCAAACAAATAAAATCAAACTTTGTTATTAGTTGCAGTTCCATCGTTTTCATGCTGAGGACTTAGCTACGCTAATGTGATTGTTTTCTTACCAGTTACTGTAAGCGTGAATGCTTATTGGGTTCCTTTTGCATGCATTTTAAGCTCTAACTGAATTATCAAGCAGTGCTGGAAACGGAAATATGAAAGCTAGGAGCTAAGTAGCACCTTAAACCTAGATTATGGGCGCAACAATGAAATGTCTAGGTGCGCTTTTTTGTATCAAGAATACAAAGCTGAAAATGAATGAACTGCATCTAAAATATTTTGTTCATTTTTCACATGATCAAGTCCTTCCCCGTCCCACACCCCTAATATTCTTAAAGGCGTCTCTTCTCCAGGCTTCAGGGAGTAGCTGGAAGTGGGGAGGCAGAAAAAGGTCTTCCTTTCCTTCCACTCTGCAGTTTTAATCTGAAATCTTAGGCGTAGTCCTGCACCCCGAGCTCAGAAACTGCTCACGCTAATGAAATTAATTCCCTGTCGCAAAATGCGCCTAGAAAAATGGGAGTTTTGAATGCTGTTATCAAGACAGTACCTGGCTTCAGTATCTGGGCTTTGTTGCTATTGGACCCAATCAGAAGCTGGGAATGGCTTTATTTTATTATTTTATTATTATTATTATTTTATATACCACCCTTTATCATGAGATCTGACGACAGTTCACAGAGTAAAATACAGGATAAAAACGTGAAAATAAGTAAAACAGCAAAACAATAAGCCCCTCCCCATAGACACATGTAGAATATTAATCAACCCAAGGCCTGGTTGAAAAGGAACATTTTAGCCTGGCGCCAAAAAATATACTGTATATTTTGCTCTATAGGACGCACTTTTTCCCCTCCAAAAATTAAGGGGAAATGTGTGTGCATCCTGTGGAGCGAATGCAGGCTCCTTGGCTTCAGCGATAGCAACGCGAAGCCTCGAGAGCGAGAAGGGTCGGTGCGCACCGACCCCTCTCACTCTCCAGGCTTCAGGGATAGCCGCCTGAAGCCTTCGGAGCACAGCGTGAGTTCCCCCTGCGCTCCGGAGGCTTCAGGTTCCTTTTGCTGAAGCCAGGAGAGTCTTGTTCCCCGGGGCTGGCGGTGAGGGAAGCTGGGCTTTCCCCACCGCCAGCCCCACAAGCTGCGGGGAGCAGCGAAAAGGCTGCGCGCTGCCTTCCCGCTGTTCCTCGGGGCTGGCGGTGAGGGAAGCTTGGCTTTCCCCACTGCCAGCCCCACAAGCGAAAGGAACCCGAGGCTATCTGGAGAGTGAGAGGTGTTGGTGTGCACCGACGCCTCTCGCTCTCCAGGTTTCAGAGATAGCCACCTGAAGCCTCCGGAGCGCAGCAGGAGCTCCCGCTGCACTCCGGAGGCTTCAGGTTCCTTTCACTAAAGGGTAGGTGCCCCTTCAGCTAAGGCGCAGCGCCCCTTCAGCTAAGCAGGAGGAGAAATGGAAGGGGCTCCGTTTCTCCTGCTGCTTTGCTGAAGGGGCGCTGGGCAGAGAGGGGGAGAATGTTTTTTCTTGTTCTCCCCCTCTAAAACAAGGTGCATCCTATGGTTGGGTGCGTCCTATAGAGCGAAAAATACGGTATAATGAAGGCACCAGGCGAACCTCCCTGGGGTAAGCATTCTGTAAATCCAAAATGTCTCAGTCAAAACGGGGCAGTTGGGAGGTATGGTGTGGTGTCATGATCAAGGGAAATACAATTTTATGATTCTGTGAGCAGAGCTGAGGCGAGAAAGTGATGATGAAGTAATCAGAACAGGAACCGTAGGGGACTGCATTATATTGAGTCGGTCTCTTGGTCCATCTAACTTTTAAAGTGGTATACAATTGCTGTAAACGTATGGTGTGGATGTAGTGTTAATGTGACAAAAAAGACAAGCCTATTTAATGTTAGCTAGCACTTCAGCCTCATTGTGAGCAAACATTGACCTCTGTTCCAGTCCTGAAATGCCTTGGGCTGGGGAGAGATTTGACCGCACTGACCGATTCCATTGACTGTAGCAGGAATGTTCACCGTTCACTGTAATTTACCAAGGGCTCACTGCAAAATTGTCCTCCCGCAGTTTAGCCCTTGGTTATCAACAGAAAGCCATGATCAACAGCAGCAGGTATACCATTTTAGCATATTACACTGGCTGCAATACTTAGACCCAACTTTAACAGGTAATTGAAGATTGCAGAACTCACACTATCTGTGAAAGCTAAGCAAATAAAAGAGACGGCAACAGTAGCTTTTATCCATCAATTTTATTTATTTTTAGATTTTTTAGACTGGTACTGAAAGTTTTCAATATATTTCGAAAACAGGGTCAATTCGGCTCTGAACTATTTGAGACAGGATAAATATGGATGTCTACAATGCTCTTCCAAAGTAGAACTGCATTTTAATGCAGTAATAATTCATGCCAAGTGTTCCAGGCCTCAAGCCAAGAAAAGTGCCATTAAAACAAACAAACACTTAAGATTTTGTGTCTAGCACATTCCTATTGGGGTTCTTTCACTGCACGTACTCACTTGTACATAACATACGTTATACGTTATAATACATTATACAGTTGTAATAACTCCATACAATTACTGAGAAATCTACTTTTAGAGCATTCACAGATGCAAATATTTTGTAGCATTTCCCACCCTGCGGCACAATGATTCCTGTGTAGGCAGTTTTGCTGACACAGTCTTGCTGCTGTTAAGTTGTCAGATCATGACTGTTTTAGCATCAGACCTTAGAAAGACGTGTCCTAATCAATGCACTGTAGAACAAGATTTTTATAATAGTGTAGTTCAGGATATTAATACTTGCATAGCTTTTTCTCTGCAATTCACATGCATTTGTAGTGATTCTTTATATATAGTATAGCACCTCATTGACAAGGTTATGTACACAGCTCTGGTTCACATGCCACATTAAACCATAGCTAAAATAGACTATGGTCTAATGTGAACAAGCAGCACACTGGTACACACTGGTCAAAAGTTTGTAATGTGCTCATCTCCCACTCCTGCTGCACCAGAAAGGAAACAAGCCATCCAAACTCAACCACATTTGAATTGAAGCTCATAGTTTGTTTTTCTCCAAAAAAAAACAACAACCCCACAAGCACAAACCAAGGTTTGTTTGGGGGAAATAAACTCTGAGTCCAGGTTCAGATAACACAAGAAACTAGAATAACGACCTGTTTTCTGGTGAGGTGGCAGCAAGTGGAGAGAGGATTAAATTGAAAAGATTGAAACAGTATGTACGAGCACGTCACACAGTCACATTAAGCCATAAATTACATTAACTATAGTAACTTTAATGTGCCATGCCAGCTGAGCCACTATCCATTATAATTGATACTTGAATATAAATACTGTACTGCATATATGAATACCTCATAAACCAAATATATGTTTTAATATCCCTACGCAATACATTTCAATACAATTTCCAAAAGAAATAAAGAAAAATAATTGTTCCTGTCTTCTATAGTCCTTTCTCCAACATGATCACAGTAAAGATCATCAGTGTTACTAATCAGGCATTGATAAATATTATAAGATAGCTACTTCCTCTATGTCATGTCCAGTGGCTTGTATTTTTACTTCTTGGGACCTTTATTCAACACAAGAGCAAACAGGTCCTCCTCTTTTTCACTTTGATGACTTATTATATTCTCACTTAAAGCTGAAACGAGGTTGTTGGCTGATTCCTCCTCTTTTCTGCGGACATTCTGTTTCTCCTGGTCCTTCATACCCATTCAGCCCGTGTGAGTTCTCTGGTGTGTTAGGGGCATGTCAAGTGATTACTGTGCAGGCCAATTCATTGCCTACTCATTCCCTAGATTTTCCCCTATGCTTTCGATTTCATTTTCACAGCCATCAGGGTCAAAACCTTGTAGCTTTTAAATTTCAAAGCTGGGGTATCAAGGGATTTCGTGTCTAATTCTGAGTTTTGCATGTGTATAATACAATTTCAGAAGCATGGAGTACCTTCAGCTATGCTCTATGATACGCCCCTGAAAGCATATTCTGAGCAATGTTGATAATGGAGGTCCCTGGAACAAAAAGGGGGGGGGGCTGTAAACAGAGCCCATGCTGTATGTGTTCCAACTTTGTATGATTTCCCACAGTTACCCTTTCCCTGCAAGTATTTGGTTTTATTTAAAGCCTGAGAGCACGTCCTGATCACACATTGCAATCCTCAAATGCCATACCTTGGGAACAAAAGGGACCTGTATAATTATCATTCTATTAAATATGCCCAATTATCTTAGCAATGACTCCTGTTCTTTCCAACCTTCGCAACTCATTCATCACAACCTGCTGTGGCTGTTTTATAATAATTAAGCTTCTATAATGATGGGAAATTATATCATGTTGTAGTCGACGGTTCATGCATTAGGGCCCTGCATTCGTTCATGTTAAATGAGCTGCAGAATAATTACTATGCCAAGGAATGGTTGTACGGTACTGTCTGTAACTCCAGTCATTTGTCATCATAAGTGTGGCCCTGCAACAAATTATTGCAGCGTAGGGTGCTTCTCCGGTTCAGGTTTCCAGCCACGCCATCTATTCCCCTCTCCCTCTTGTTTTTCATTCCTCACTCCAACTCTCAACAGTCAGTCAGTATCCCATGGGCTCTGAACAATCTCAGTCTTCATTTATATATCTATCTATCAATCAGTTTATTGTTCTAGCCAAAAGCCATGACATTCATAATAATAATAATAATAATAATAATAATAATAATAATAATAATAATAATAATAAATTATACAGAACATACACCCGTAATATGAGCCTATACCCAAGTTGTAAGATATAGAAGATACCAGAGACACCAACAAGCTTAAACCTAGCTTGATTTCAAAATAAACCTCTGAATTATATAGCAATGTTATCAAACTCAGTTTTCATTTATTTATTGCAACTGGTGCATAAAGAACCACTTTGTGTTATGAAAGGGCCACTTTGTGTTATGAAGCTATTATTATCATACAAAATAAACTGAATAAATAAATAAACTGAATAAATAAAATTTCTGCTGGAATGTACCTGCTTTCTTGTGTGAACAATGGTTTCAGAAACAGATATTTTGGGTCTACCTATTCAAAAGCACATCAAAGTGCAAGTAGATAAATAGGTACTGCTCCGGCGGGAAGGTAAATGGCATTTGCGTGTGCTGCTGTGGTTCGCCAGAAGCGGCTTAGTCATGCTGGCCACATGACCCAGAAGCTGTACGCCGGCTCCCTCGGCCAATAAAGCGAGATGAGCGCCGCAACCCCAGAGTCAGTCACGACTGGACCTAATGGTCAGGGGTCCCTTTACCTATAAGGGGCAAGCTAACAGGTAACAAGTGATGTCTTCCACCTGAGGTTGACCACAAATACAAAGTACAGGACCTTGTTGTAGCAGCCAACCAAAACAGCAGAGGGCATCACTTGGAGATGCAGCTCAGTAAAGGCATTTTCTTTCGGAAACTGGCAAGAGTTTGGTCAAATAACTAGCTCTAAAATGCACTGTTTTCAGGAGTGGGTACCAAGGGGGAAATGTGGTGTTCCTAATTAATTGCAGATCCCTTCTGGATTTTATTCAGATGGTAAGTAGGTAGGTAGATGATAGATAGATAGATAGATAGATAGATAGATAGATAGATAGATAGATAGTAAGTACTTGGGTTAAGCACCTAAAGACTCAGGAGATCAGTATTAGTATACAGTATGTTTCCAGCATATCACTGTTGCATCATTTGTAAACACAATGTGACTTCATGCTGGTCACCTCATGTATAACCCTGGGTTACATCATTCCTTCTAAAGCAAACTGGAGAGGCTCTTGCCAAAACACGTGCTCCAGCGAATGCCTTAGAGTTGAATGTTGAAACTCCAATTGTGTAGCACCTTCCTTTGTGAGTAGTCAACTCCAGGGCACTGTTTGCTCAATGAATCACACCCCTCAGCAGAATTTGTGGCATTTTAAACCTCCCACAGAGCTTGCAGGCAAGGACAGGGACATTTTCCAATGGAAACGCAAGGCATTGCATAGATTTACAGGAAATGCGGCTGGAGATAAAGTGGCCGGGGGTGTGTGTGTAGCAAATTGAAGATTAATCTACAGTGGTACCTCTGGTTGCGAATGAGATCCGTTCCGGAAGCCCATTCACAACATGAAAAGCGCAACCCGCAGTGGCGCGTCTGCGCACGCGCGCATTGCGATTCGCCGCTTCTGCGCGTGTGCCAAAAAGATAATAGAGACAAGGCCTGTCTGAGATGCAGTGTGAGGGAGCCACTGTACTCAAGGGCCAGAATCGTATAGAATGGACCTCCTGTTAAGATGGTATCTGCAAGAAGCCTTCTCCTGCAGAGTGCTGTGATCAACTGGGTATATAATGTACTTTAAATGCAAAGTGTCTCCCACATAGTTATACCCCGCAACATTTCTAATATGGACATTGTATCAGTCATCAGGAAAACAGATCCCCACCACCACAGCCAGCTGCCAGGGACAGAAAGACAGGGAAAGCTCTAACCAAAGACTTTTATTCAATATTCACAGAAAGAGACTTAGAAAGGTAGCGTTTTGGAACAATGGTGTTGCTCCAAGTAATCTCCACGATCCCCTTCCCTTCTCAGTCGCCAACAGCAGCAGCACCCTTACAGCGGCTGCTTAAGGCCATTTGCCTCTTAGCTCTTTGCTCTCCTGCTTTCACTGCTTGCCGGGTTCTGGGAGAAGGGGGGTCTGGAATGTTTTCTAGTGATAACGTGTCAGTCAGCTGCTCCAGCTCTGCTTTCCCCCGCTCCTCCCATAATTTCTCAGCTTTGCTGCTCTTCTGTCTCTGAGCCATGACCTCGCCCACTCCTACCCTTGTCTGCTGGTCTCCTCTGCATCAGGAGGTGCTGCACCACCCGGCACGGCCTAGGGGTGCTCCAGGCTGTGTGGCATCAGGAGATGCCCCTGAACACCCCCCAGTGCAGCCGCCTCCTCCTCCTCCTCAAGTGATAAATGACTGAGATAACAGTACAGTTGTCAGAATTCCAAGGAACAATAGCAAGAAATTTGGTCTCACAGGCCTCAGCCTTCTTCTTAGCAGTAATGCTTATGTATAATGAACATTATACGGTGATAATATCTCTGGTGACTGTAACCAAATTTTCTCAACAGCAACGTGTGTCTCGGAGCATGCCGAAATGTGGATGGCTGTCAAGTGAGTCACTGATTGATTCTACTCAGGCAATTCTGGCATACAGCCTTAAAGCAGATTAGTTCACAAGCTCCCCGGTATAAGAGCAGGCAAGCAAATAATCACCTCTTGTTAAAATCATAAAATTTACACTTTAGGTCAACTTCTCACAAAATCTCACTATTTTCTTTCTTTATTGATTGACTTGATGGATAAAATGTATACCCCACTTCCTAGCCAAGAAAGACCCACCACTCTCAGGGTGCTACATGGTATATGTACGGGAATGTGAGTCATGGTACATATTCTTAAATAAATAAGTGAACATTATGCAAGTTCCTATTTTTCTGTATATACAGTATGTATACATGGCAAAACTGTATAATCTTGACTTGTTATTATGTACTCACGTGTATTTTTTTCCTTTTTAAACCTGCATAGAGGGAAGCAAAAAGAGTGAAACTTACAAGTTCTTCCTACAGCTGTATGTGCCTGTGCACATCTGTACAGAAATGACATTGCATGTTTCATTCTCTCACTGATGGTAGCAGAGTGTATTTTGGAAGTATCAATGGAAAACGAGCTTCCAGGCATCATGCATTTTAATGAATTTCCCGCCCTTGCAGTCCCTGGTGCAGAGAAGGGGATTGTTCTGTCTTCACACAGGGCCACGGACATGTGTCTACATCAGCTCCTGCTCTGATGCAACAGGGACAAGAAGGATGTGCATCAAGACACGAGCCCAAACCTTTGTTAGGCAAGAATGATGCTCACACTATTACCAAGGGCTCACACCACTTCTCCAGCCATGCAAGCTGCCATCAAACAATTATAGAAGGGGTTACTCTGGTTTGCAGGTGGTTGGTTGTTGTTTTTTAGTTTGTAAGATTTTATTAATACACTACAATTTAAAAATGAAAAGTAAAAAGGCATATAAAGTTCTCTTTCACAGGTAAATCTTAACTTGACCAACACAGAGAAATGTGAAACCTCCTAGGTCTCACCTGGGAGCTTCCCTTTCTTCTCCTAACCTCCCACCCTGGGAGATCTTCCCTTCTTTTCTTCTCACATAAGGTCCTACATCATCTGTCCATCACTTTCATCTGCATGTTAGCCCTTCCTTAACCCTGAATAAAGGTAAAGGGATCCCTGACCATTAGATCTAGTCGTGGCCGACTCTGGGGTTGCAGCGCTCATCTCGCTTTATTGGCCGAGGGAGCCGGCGTACAGCTTCCGGGTCATGTGGCCAGCATGACTAAGCCGCTTCTGGCGAACCAGAGCAGCGCACGGAAGCACCGTTTACCTTCCCGCCATTTATCTACTTGCACTTTGACGTGCTTTTGAACTGCTAGGTGGACAGGAGCTGGGACTGAGCAACGGGAGCTCACCCCGTCGCGGGGATTTGAACTGCCGAGCTTCTGATCGTCAAGTCCTAGGCTCTGTGGTTTAACCCACAGCGCCACCCGTGTCCCTCTAACCCTGAATAGGGGACCATAAATAATACAGAAGACTGGAACAAAGCAAAAAAAAAAAAAAAAGGAAAGGAAAAGGAAAGAACAAAAAGGTAAGAATATTAAAGGAAACAATAACAGAATAGAAAGGTAAAGAAAGATAAGAAGAATGGAATAAGTAGAAGGGACTTCCAACTATCCACCTGTCAATTATCCGAGAGTTACCCAAAAGAGTCAAATGTTCTGGTTTGCAGTTTTAAACCTGCATCAGCCAGAGGGATAAATACTGCAAGAGGATGAAAGCAGTGCATGCTTGGAGAGCAGTAGGGATTAAGGAACCATAGAGACATAGGAAGCTGCCTTCGGGGGCATACCTAGGGGTTGGCTAGGTTGGCCCCTGCTACGGGCGCAAGCCCAGGGGGGCATGGAAATCACACCTCTCCACTCTGGGAGTGGCTAGGAACATGCCTGCCCATCCATGTGCTCCCTGGGCCACTCCTCCGCTGCTCTAGGCAGCCATGTGAGGCTTCTCTGGGTGCCTCCGTGGAGGAATCCAGTTGCTGGCCTGGGCTTTCACAGCAGCCCTGGGGGGCATCTTCCCAATCAGCTGGCTGTGCTATGAGCAAAGTGCCCAGCAGGGCTCTGAGAGAAGAAAGATGGAGAGCGTGGGTGAGAGTTGCAGGAGGAGCGAAAAGGAAGGGAGGAAGGAGGCAGAAGGGAAAGCAAGTGGAGGGAGGAAGAAAGGCAGGCAGACGGACTGACAGAGGAGGAAGGACACCATAGTGTTATGTACTGAAGTTCTCACCCTGGGCCAGCAGGGGGAAACTGCAGATAGTTTTCACTCAGGTCCACGTCAGTTATTCTAGGCGGGAAACCCTGGGTTGTTGTTGCTACAATGTTGACAGCCGGCTGCCTATAAAAGCAGGCCGGCTGAGCTGTTTGCTGTCAGTTCTGTTCCAGCTTACAAAATAAAGAGCTGCTTTGGAGAAATCGCTGTGTCGTCTGCCATGTCTACCCACTATTCTACACATAGTGTGTGGCAGCAGCTGCTGCCGCACGTGTGCTTTCAATGGGCTCATATTTAAAAATAGCATAGTTCTACATGGAAAGGTAAGTTGGAAGCCATCCTGGGTAAAGGCAATGCCTAGCAAGCCTCCACAGTATTTTTGTTACCACAGCAACTTCAGTGCTATGGCTACCACCTACAGCACTTGCAGATCAGGCAATGGCTTCTTGTTTCAGTCACTGTCTATAACTGCAAAAAAATAATTTCCGTGTTCCACTTACAGCCTAAGGGATCCTGGAAAAGATCAAGCTCTTGCGCTTCTTTTTTTGGCCATTGTATACATACTGATTTAGATGTGGTTTCTCCAGACTTGGAATCTGGCCTCTGGTCCGTCACTTCCTGGTCCACAGTACGATTGGCAGCGTTATTGAATTGCTTCTCTCCCGGGCAGAGGGTGTGTCTTGGATTACTCAGCAATATCTGTGTGAGTCCTGTTTCATTACGAATAAGTCTTAGTTGGCTGAATAATCTTGGTCAGCATTATGAAGCCAACAAAATGGGGAACTAATGGGAAGGGTTAGAAACCGAAAGAGTACAAGAAGCGTTATAGGAAGATGAAGTCCTGGCCTCTTGGATTAGACTGCCCCAAAGACTGAGATGAATTATATCAGGAGCTCAATTGCCAGCCCTCACAGCCATAGGCCCCAAGGGAAACTTACATCCCTGCCAGCTCTGTTGATCCACCCCAAGGAGCACCCAATTTATTAGGCTCAGCTGACGGTCATAGACTAGGGCTGGATATAGACACATCAAAAATGTGTTTCAGGAAAACGCGTTGTAAACTTCAAACTGGGAAATCATGTTGGTGAAAGACAGAACTCCACAGCGCCATCTGATGTCACAGTGTTATACAGTGCTACCTCAGTTTAAGTACTTAATTTGTTCCGGAGGTCCGTTCTTAACCTGAAACTGTTCTTAACCTGAAGCACCACTTTAGCTAATGAGGCCTCCTCCTGCTGCCGCTGTGCCGCCGCTGCACGATTTCTGTTCTCATCCTGAAGCAAAGTTCTTAACCCGAGGTAATATTTCTGGGTTAGCAGAGTCTGTAACCTGAAGTGTATTTAACCTGAAGCGTATGTAACCCGAGCTACCACTGTAACGCATATAAAACACTTTTTCTTTACTAATGTAGCTGAGTCCCTAGGAAGCTGGCAAAGAGCGGTGAATACCTGAACTTTGGCTAGGAAGACCTGGGTTCACATCCCTGCTCAACCATCAGGTTCACTGTATGCCTTTGAGACAGTTACTGACTAAGCCCAGCCTACCTAAGGAGCAATGTGTCAGGCCAGACCAGCTTTACAACTCCCCAGGGTTAAAATACTTGCAAATACTGCTCTGCCAGATTCAGATGATGTCATCACCAATACTGCGGGGGGGGGGAGTTCTGTAGCTGCACTCCCCCACATTGCTGCTCTGCCGCACCACTGGTGGTGCTTAGCCTTTGTTGGATAATGCATGCCTTTCCCAAAGCCATTCACTACTCTTGTTAATGTTTCATATCTGCAGTCAAGAAAGACAGTCCTCCCAAGTTTAGAAATGGAAGCTTGCAAAAGCAAGTGTTAATTACCAAAGTCACCTTGGAGGTAAGAAAAAACTGAATGGAGTGGAATCTCTATGATGGGGCTGTGTGTGTGTGTAACCATTATATTGCTATTCCAAGGACCAATGACTAAAAAGATGGTAGAGAAAACAGGAGAAGTAGGAAAACGTATGCATGACAGACAGGTGGTGGTCATTAAAAAAAAACAACTTGTGCTGTCTGAGGCATAAAGGTTTGCAGTGAATCACATCTCCTACACAAGCATGAGCAGAACAAATGAATGAATTGACTGGTGCCACATCAGCGTTCTGAACAAGAGCTTGCACCCGCCCTGCATTCTTCTTCCATTAAATCTTTTTTGCCCACAGCTACATGGGTTCGGCCCTTCATAGGACTTGTTCCTACTAAGAGATTTACATCTGGTTTACAGGCCCACTTTTCACATACTTTATACAGCAGAGCTGCTGGCAGCTGCAAAGATAATTTGGTTGTAATTACAAGCAATATGATTTCATATCTCAGCCTTCTTCAAATTGAGTGTCCTGATTTCCCTTGCACAGACGCAGGGACTTCCACTGCATGCGAAGACAGGCTTATTTTTAGAATAGGGACAATTCTGGTTTGTTTGGTTTTGAAATTGAAGGGAGGCTGATCACCCCCAAAGGTGTCAGTACTCCAAACTTCCATCTACCTGACCCACCCAGCTCTACCCAAAGAAGAGCAACCCTAGTTCAGGATGAATTTTTCAAAACTAGGATTACCCTTTAAGTGATCTGCAACTAGAACTGTGAGCATGATAAGGAAGGAATAAGGGTTAACAAACCTATTTTACGGGGGGGGGGGTGTCTGCTGAATTTCATGGGAGTTGCTTCTGAGTAGGTATGTACAGCATTGCATGGTTGAGAGATTGTTTTTTGTTCAACGCCACTTCACTATAAATTACCCCTAATCCGCTTTAAGCACCCTGTCAATTTTGCAGGGAGTGAGTGAGTGGCTAACAGGTGGGGATTTCTCAAGTTCACTCAGGGGTGACCTAAGGATCCTCCATCGCTATCAGTTTTTTCATGTTTAAGTGACCTTAAATAAAAACAACAACCTTGCCATGAAACCACCATGTAGCAGACTGCTAGTTTGAGTGCCACACCATACATGCAATCTGGGAGATAATTTTCAGGGAATTTTAGACATGCATACCATACAGAAATGTGGATGCAACCCCAAAGGCATATCCAAAAAAACATGTCACGGCCTCCTTCCTCCAAACAAGAATACATATGCGTAGCTGGTGAGGGGAATAGGACCTTTTGCAGCTTGTAACTCTTGCACCTTCAACAGTTGTATGAAACAGTGGATTTCATCAAGGTTAAGCCCACCTGCTGAGATTTCTTCTTTGGCACAACTGTCTAAGGTACAGAAACACTGTCCTCTTTCGCATCAGGCCACCCTATTTTCTAGGCATGATGATCATTTACTGTATGTGCGGAGCAACCCTATGCATGCTTACTCAGAAGTAATGTTCACTGTGGTCAGAGGGCTCCCTCCCGTTTGTAAATAAATGTTTCCAGAAGGCATTGTGTCCTAAACAACAAATGTTCTTATTTTTTTCTGTAAGATGCCTTGAGTCCCTTGTCAGAGAAAAACCTTAATTCTGAGTCACTTGAAAAGGCATGTTTTAGAAAGTACCGCAATATAACGCAGGACACCTTTTTTTAATACTATCACTGGGCTTTGGGCTGCTTTCTACCATTCCTTCCAAATATTGTTATAGCTCAGTAGCAGAACATGTGTTTTGCATGCAGAAGGTCAATCCCTGACATCTGCATCTAGGGCTGGGAGTGTCTCCTGTCTGAAACCCTGAAGAGTCAGTTAGATGGCATAGAGTCAGACAGACAAATGGACTGACACTGATTATGGCACCTTTCTAGCTTCTTAATGCTCTGATCCGCCAACGCTGGTACCACTGCATTCCTGATCTTTGCCTTTCCCCAACTTAACTGTTTGGGTTGGATTTATTTTTTAAACATTGCTAGAAGCTAACTAATGCTGCTGAGCTGGTCTTGGTTACAGACAGCTGATCCTATATATCTGATGTAGACTTGTATAATTGCAAAGCAATAAAATACTTCTCTGGTTGGAAAATAGTACAGATCATCCACTACCAGGCCCAGTCATGCAAAAGTTTAAGCACAGGACATAAGTTCAAAGATAGCTTTTCCCTCACCCCACTCACTATCAGAGATCAAAGAATTCAATAGGCCCCTATGCTATGTGAGAATTAAACCCCTGAAAGTGACAGTTCTGAAAGTGACAAGAAACTGTCCATTAAAAAATAATATTGTGGTAAAGGGAGGTTTGCCAATATTTAAAAAATGCCATTTCTACATTTATTGCTGCTCTTTGCCAAAGGGGATCTGTATTTTGCTTCAGGTGGGAGACGGTTCTAGATTTTATGTTTTGAAAAATGGGGAATCAGCCATTATGTTTCTTTATCCCTATATCACAATGTACAGGAAACCAGTATAGCGCCTACGAGAGCCCAATGTATTCAACCTGCTATGTCTTCACACATTCCATTGTAAGATCGAGACCAATACAAACTTTATGGCTTTAATATCAATCCAGGTCACACACATACACATGCATAAATTGCTTAGCATCCAGTTACAAACCGGAACTCAAAAACTTGTTCACTGTTTGGTGACATCCGGCTTGGTAACATTAATTCTAATAAAGGTATTGCTATCCTATGGATTGGTTTCTTACTCATGAGCCAACAACCTTTCTTCTTTGTAAACAAAAATATTAGTGTGATGAAGCCTCGGTGACAGCAATTGATTTGTGGTGATGTGGTATCAAAGAATGCCCATTAATGCTCTAACAGATCAAGGAGGGAAGGCACAGGCAAGAGAATGTTCACATCAGTTTTCTTGGAAATAAATAAAATATCAGGTTGGCTTATATGTAAATGTCCTAAAGACAGGGAGTGCTGTCATAGGCGCCGACTCCATGGGGCTTGAGGGGGCTCGAGCCCCCTCAAAAAAAATTTGGGGGGGGCTCAGCCCCCCCAATAATCTCGGGCAGGCGCCCTTCCAGCAGAGCGCCGCCGCCGTCCCCCGCCTCCTCCCCACCTGCTCCTTCGCCAGCCAGCCAGCCAGCCGCGCGCCCTAATCGGAGAGCCTCGGCCGTCCCCCGCGAGATTAGGGAATCCCCGGGGGCGGGGGCTCCTGCCTCGCTGCTTCGCAGCACCACCGCCACTGCCAAGGCACTGCCGGAAATCCCGCGAGAACAGGGGAATCCCGACTGGCCACACCTCCCAGCCAGCCAATCGGCTGGCTGGGGGCCGTGGCTTGCCCTATTTAGGGCCAGAGCCACTTTATTTGCATATTCATGAGCTTATTTATTATTCATGAGCTTTCCCGGGCCCCCCCAATATTTTTTCTAAGTCCGCGTCCCTGAGTGCTGTATGACTGATAGAGAGACTGAAATGATGTGTGAAAGGTCGAAGTAGTCCAGACTACTGAAGGAAGGGGTAAGAATAGACAACAGATTCTGAGCACAAATTGTATAGACTCCATAGAGTCCTCTGCCTTTATTTGAAACCGCCTAGGAGACTATTCAACTGTTTGCTTTGTCTAGTTAAAAGTTACATGCTTTAGGTTAGGGTGATCAGGCTTGTTGATCTACCTTGTTTTATAGTAGAATTTCAAGATCTAAGAGCATAGGAATATAGGAAACTGCTTTACACTAAGTCAAACCATTGGCTGAGCTAGCTCAGTACTGTCCACATAGCTCCCTGTGGTTATAATTTGGGGACATTCCCAGTACTACTTAGAATTGCCCAGAACAGAACCTGGGTTTTCTGCATGCAAAGGAGATGCTCTTCTGCCCTCCTACCAACCAGACTCAAGTGATACAGTTGAGACTTAAAGAACAGAACTCGCCACACATCTGGAGCCTAGGAAATCATTTTCAGTACCCAGAACAGCACCCAGTACAGTGACCAGAACTGTTTTGCCCCCAAAATCTAATCCTGATTAGCTTTTTCCATTTGAGAAGCTTATTTAAGTGAGAAAAGTCACGTTGGTGAGGCTGTTCAATAATTGGGAGATGGATATATTTTGTGATCTATTGACAGCCACCCAAAGATCTATCAAAATATAGCAGTCTACCTTCTGCACATCTGTGGGGGTTTTTAGGTCAGCCTGTGCTGATTGAGTTAGCTGCTGTAGAAAAATGTGAGAAAGTTTTGAATCTCAAAGAAGTAGGTGGCCTTAGAAAGATGCTTACTAGGCGTACTTGGGAAAGCTTTGATGGTTTCCTTCAGACAGGACATGCTCAGGGCAAAGAATGCGTATGAGCAATAAGGCCAACTGAGGATGATGAGTTACAACATCAACTTGTGGGAGCCAGCCAATTATGCAATCCAATGTGGAGTAGTTTGGAGTTCAAAGGAGAACCTAAGAGACTTGTGCAAATGTGCTTAATAACAAAACCCAAGTAACAGAAAGAGCAAGAATGAACATGAAAGATGAGAGGAAGCTTAAAAAGCAGGAGTGTGCATTCAAATTAATGCTAGACAACAATTGAAAACTAAAACATGTACTGTATACCCAATAGGGTCATAATGTCTCAATTTGTACCCCAAGTGAAATATGATAGGCTCACTGCAACAATCCAATATGAACAAATGGTTTGATTTATTTTGGTTACTGATGGGAGTGCAACAATTCAATAGGATTTACGTCTTTAAAAAAACATGAATAGGGTTGCACTTTTGGTGTTTAATAGGCACTATTGGTGTTTAATATGCAGGAATTTGGTTTTATTGTGCTGGCAATAGCAGGCTTATTCTACACATGGGAATTAAGTGTGCACATAGGTACAAGGCTACCCTTGCACATATTCTATGGAATTTTACAGGCAATTAGTCTCTTATCTCATTTAAGGAGATAGACTGTTTGCGCAATGCTGGCGATATTGCGCGTCCAGAGACCTGCAAGCACCATTAAGAATCATAGGATCCTAGAGTTGGGCGGACCCCAAGGACCATCTAGTCCAACCCCATACAATGCAGGAATCTCAGTTGAAGCATCCATGACAGATGACAACCCGACCTCTGCTTAAAAACCTCCGAGGAAGTAGAATCCGCTTCCTTTCGAGGGAGCCCGTAAAATTACGCACGACCTAGACAGTCACCGCCTGTGTGTGTGTGTGTGTGTGAGAGAGAGAGAGAGAGAGAGAGAGAGAGAGAGAGCAATCTGTGTCAACAGCGCTCCTCTAATCTAGCCGTGATTCAGACTCGTAAATCTTTTGCAAATGGTGAGATTTCCACCGAGCACTGCTTCAGCCAATCTCAAAGGGGCTCCCCGTATTAAAATGGAACTGCCTCTGCCCTTACCAAAGATGGCGGGGGAGGTTTCAGCTCTGTCAGCCTATCTCGGAGAGGCCTAAAGCGGAGCCTTCCGCCACGCAGCTCATGCTCTCCCTGTCGCTCACCGTACTGTGATCTCCGTGCCTTGACCAAAAATGGCGGCTCCTAACCTAGCTTGTAAAAAAACAACAACAATCACATAGCGGAAGGACCGTGCCCTTATTAAAGATGGCCGAATCTCAGTATTTTATTATTATTATCATTATTGGTTGCCTATAGGAGGTGTGTGAGCGTCGCGGAGCGACGCCCCTTCACGCGCGAGGCGGGGGGGGGGGGGAAGGAGGAGCGAAAAGAGACGGAGGAGAGAGGAGGAGGCGCGTGCGATGTGCGCGCGCCGAGCGCTCGCACCCGCCCAGTGCAGCGGCTGGCTCCCGCACGCGCCCTAACGAGAGAGGGAGGGGAAAAAGACACACACACACAGTCGCGGCGAGAACTGCCTCGCGGGCCAAGCAGGGCCCCCTCAGACGGCGACGGAATCCCCGGCGAGCTGAGGCGACAACAACAACAACAAACAAGCAAACAATAACAACGGCGGCGATGGCGGCGGCGTTGAAGCGGGAAGCGGCTCCCCGTCCTCGCTCCTCCTCCGGGTCCCCCTCGGTCCCTGCGGCCGAGAGCCGGTCGGTAGCGGCGGCCCCCTGGCTCGGAGTCACGCTGCGGCTGCTGGTGGCGCTGCTCCTGAACGCGGCCCGGGCCGAGAAAGAAGGTGAGGGGAAGGGAAGGAAGGAAGGAAAGGGCTGGCGGGCGGGGAGGCGGCGGCGGGAGAGGAGAAACGCTGCCTCCTCCCTCACGGCGACCCGAGAGATCGCGGCGCCTTTCCCACCGCGACCCTCCCCGTGGGGCCGCCTCTGCCCACCTCTTCCCCAGATGTTTCATTAAATGCCCCTCCGCTCGCTTGGTTCTCACGTGCCCACACCTGGGTCGGGGCCGCCCTCTTGCTCCTCCCCCTGGGGCGAGGGGTAAGGGGTCTTTCCCCTCGGTGTGTGTTTGGTGAGGGGACGACGACCCCTTAACCCTTCGGTGGGTCTTTCCCAAAGTTGTCAGCGGTTCCCCTCCTGCCCCACAAAGCGCCTCAGTCGGAAATCAGTGCTGAAGTTTCTGAGTACAATTGGCATCCCCTGAGTTACTTGGCTTTCTGTATCGCTTCCCCTGCCCACCCTACTTCATTCCCTCTCTCTTTTGGGGGTCCCGTCGGGTGCGTATTTCTCCTCCTTCCCCCTTTTCCTCTCCCGGTGCTCTGGCTCGTCCCCTCCCAGCCGGGCTGCCAACTCACTGGCCGGCCCTGTTGGCTGCTCCACCCGGCTGTGGGGACCTGCCGCCTCTGGGCCTGGCTCTCTTTCTCTCCCTCTCCCTCCCTGCATCCATCTCTCTCTCTCCTCGCTTTGTGACCCGGGCCGTAGTAAAATGCCGAAGCTCGGCGCATGCATTTGTCAGTGAGGTAAAGTTGCTGGGGTTTTTTTTTAATCCCGCTTTTGTGTGTGTGTGTGTGTGTGTGTGTGTTGGGAGATGGGGACGGAGCGCTAGTCCTGCCCCTGCTGAGCTGAAGGATCCCGCCGGCACAAGGCAAGGCAAGGCTGGCTGGCTGCAGGCACCACCATCTGCAGCCCAAAGTTGGACCTGGCTTCTTTTAAGAAGCTCATCTCATAAAATATTTACCTTGGCTACCCTGAGCTGCTGTCAGATTGCACCTTGCACCCGGTAGAGAAGTGCTTTCTTTCAAAAACAAGCAAAGGAACAAAGAAAGGTCTTTTGAGATTTCTGGATATCACTGCATTTTTATTTTATTTTTTGAAAAATCCAAAATATTAATTCGGGATTCCTTTTAAAGCTTGTTCTGTGGAGGTAGTGTAACGTCAGCAGGGTTGAACTGTGTGGCATTTTTAAAAACAAAATTCCCGAGAATCCTGCATACTGAGAAAATACATGAAGTGGTTTTGGATTTGGTTACTGATGCAGCAAAAAGGAAAGGAGGGCAGCACATGCTACTCCAGCCGCCACCCCCAGCCTCATTTTGGTACTTGGAAATAAAGATGTATTGATAGCATGCAAATTGCCCAGCATGTTTTGATAAATAGTTTTCAGGGACGCTGTAAACCATGGATAGACAACTAGTGCCCAGCAAAGGTTGTCGGACTCCAATTCCCAGCAGCCTTTGTCAACGTGGCTAGTGGACAGGTGGGAGTTGAAACCCAAGAGTGCATGAAGGGCACCATGTTGGTTACCCATGTTGTCAACCAGTAAAAAATATAGTTTTATAGGTGTCCGTTTACAGAGTCCCTGAAGAGCATTTATCAAAAAAGTCAAGCATTTCATTTTATATATGCAGTACCAGTTTGAAGTTTCACCTGCCATTCTGAAGCATCTTCAGGGCTTAATAAAATGTCTGGTAGTGGTCTTTGAAGCACTGTGAAGGGCAGCAAATGATTTTAAGTCAGGGGGTCTGGCCACTGGAGGAAAAGATAACATACATTCTTGAAGAAGAAACACATCAAATAAATCTGCAAAACAGATGTGAGTCATCTTCCTTAGAAGTATCTCGCTTATAGCAATGCTTACTAACTTTGTGAAGTTACTAGAACCTTTAAACTGGAA
Organism: Podarcis bocagei; assembly: GCF_964188305.1. Classification (NCBI taxonomy): domain Eukaryota; kingdom Metazoa; phylum Chordata; class Lepidosauria; order Squamata; family Lacertidae; genus Podarcis; species Podarcis bocagei. The sequence goes on along the minus strand of NC_138130.1, from coordinate 32,614,401 downwards.
ACCAAGTGGATTTTATGAAAATCCATATCCTTAACTTTGGTTTGATGCAAACTTCATGAAGCTGAGTTGAAATTATATTAACCAGTGACCTTAAACATTAAAATGTCATAATGTACATAACTTTTTATATGGTTGTTTATCATATGGAGCCCAAAGAAAATGTCCCTTATCTTTTCAGTGGTTTGTGTATGTGTGCGTGTTGAGTTGTACAGTGTGTGTTGAGATTTTGCTGCTTCACTCTATTTAAAAATGTGCCTTCATTTGTAGCTAGGACTTACAGTGTCAGCAGTTAGTCTTGCAATGTCATTCATAGATTTTCTTTTTTAATGATTCATGAAGATCGCTCTGATTCTGTGGTCGTTCTCAGGCTTGCTGCTTGGTTGTTTGGTACTTTGCTATATTCAAAGAAGGGAAACAGTTCTGAATAGTATTGTCAGTTTATCATGAATGACAATGAGAGTGAATATTTCTATCTACATTTGAGTATCTGTGTGCTGCCTCCCCAGGGACTATTTCGCTTAGGCAAACTGACAAGAATCTTGTTACAGATAGGTAGCCGTGTTGGTCTGCCATAGTCAAAATAAAAAAAATCCTTCCAGTAGCACCTTAAAGACCAACTAAGTTAGTTCTTGGTATGAGCTTTCGTGTGCATGTGTATCTGAAGAAGTGTGCATGCACACGAAAGCTCATACCAAGAACTAACTTAGTTGGTCTTTAAGGTGCTACTGGAAGGAATTTTTTTATTTTGACAAGAATCTTGCAATTTCTGCCCGTGTACATACACTTACTTTGTATCGCCTCTAGTTCTGACCCATTGTGCCGCAGAGCTTCAGGGATGTTGAGTTTTCTAGCTTGTACCTGTGTGCTATACTAGTTTTTCCCATTGTGTTCATTTGAACACAGGGGGAGTTTGCTGACTGTATAGTGTCAATTAACTTCCTTAACCGATGTCCGTGTTTTGCTATCTTAACTTCTTACCAGTAGCCTGTTTTACTCACAATACCTCTATTCGTATAGCTGAGTGATTTATCCCTTCCAGACTGCTGTTGTTGGTGACTACTTAGGAGCTACCTACAATAGGACTTAGGTTTTAAAATGTTTGCAAATGTGAACTTTTAAGAAATTAGTACGATTCTGGTTTCAAAATTTCCTATTTAGAGGCAATGCCACAAACCTAGATTTCTTTTATTATGCAGATAGGCAGCCTAAAATAAGTACAGTAAAGTTGTTCTAGTCTTGAAGTATTTTAAGAGTGAACATCATTGATTATGTTGCTGCTGCATTCATAAGCACAAGAGGAAGGTTGCACATTAATAAAAGGTTTAACTTTGCAGAAAAATATTCTACTCACTGCTTTTACTTGAACTTTTCCTTCTTGCCTTATATCTTTACCAACTGTGAAAAGCTACAAAAATTTACTGCTATGCCAGTATCTTTCATGTATTAAATTGTGGTCATGGTCCCAAAAACTATGTCTTTTTCAAATGCTGGATATTTTGAAACATTTAAAACATGCATTACTTTAAATCACATCATTTTCTTAATTGTCTTTTTAAAAAAACAAATCAGTTTTCACTTTTGCAGACTGTATGAAAGCAGTAGCTGTGGTTTTGACAGGCAGGTTCTCACTATTCTGGCTGTGGTGTCTTGTCAACTAACCATTTTTGTTGGGTGTGCAGGCAAATACAGTGGTGCCTCGCAAGATGAAAAGAATCCGTTCTGTGATTCTCTTCGTCTAGTGGTTTCTTCGTCTTGCGAAGCAAGCCCATTGACGGATTAGCGCTTTTAGCGGCTTTTAGCGGCTTATCGGTTTATCGGATCAGCTGATAAGCGGCTTAGCGGCTTAGAAAAAGGGGGGGAGGAAAAAAACCCCGCAGGAACTCGCAAGACATTTTCGTCTTGTGAAGCAAGCCCATAGGATATTCGTTTTGCAAAGCACCTCCAAAACGGAAAACTCTTTCGTCTAGCGAGTTTTCCGTCTTGCGGGGCACCACTGTACCTATTCCTGTTCCAGACAGGTAGCTTGCCACTTGACTGGTTGTCTGCATAGAATAGCATTTGTCCTCAGGCAACCAGGCAAGTGGCAAGGACAGAAGCCCGTTTAACCCTCTTTCTGCTGCCTATTTACTCATGGCACTCTTTGTAGCTGTTGTAGCATTGCTTGGTTTTCCCCTTCCACGCTGGAGAATTGCGACAGAGTACTCTGGCTCCACTTTCTCTTCTCTTTTTCTAGAATGTGTGAGTGAGAACATAATCTGATGCGTTTAGCAGCTGGGAGAGGAAGAACAAGTAGCACTTCTAGTAAAGGTTAAACTGGAAAGGCCAGGGATGTATAGCACAGTAACTTGCATTTCTGCACGTGCAATATGAGAGAAGAAAGGAGTCAGGCAACTGACTGAAATGGGGGGTAGCGGGTATCCTGGATAGCTCAGTTGTTTAGAATGAGTGTGGTGCTGATAATGCCAAGGTTGCAGGTTTGATCCACAAATGGAACAGCTGCATATTCCTTCATTGCAGGGGTTGTACTACTAAATAGTCCCTTCCAACTCTACAGTTCTATGAATCCAATTTTCCTTTGGTTCACATTGATGATGAAGTGTTTACTGAGAGAAGATGTAGTGTTTACCAAAAGATCACTCCACTGTCTGGTGACAGGAGAATGTAATGAACATGCCAAGTCACAGTTATGAAAAGAGTGGATGCTTAAGCCTTGTTTGACCCTTCATATGTTAATGTATTATATGTTTAGAAAGTGGGTGCTAGTTTACAACTCATTATACAGTATAAGACATCTCTGGAACGTCTGTTGAAACAACATGGACCTAGTCAACCTTAACATACAGATGCAACATCTTTGGGTTAGTCTTGATCGTTTTAGTTTTGATAGCAGGAACTCATAATTTTTAACTCATTGTTTTCAATAGAAACCTCACAACAGAGTGTGTTATAGTTCGGAAATATACTGAACCATTTCACAAGAATGAAATCTTAGACTTGAATTCTGTGACAAGTTAACTTAAGCCAGTTTATGGAAGGAAAGATCCCCATGCCTTCCTCCCTACTGTGGTCACTTGTGCCTTTGGGGGGGGGGGAACCTCTCTAGAGGGTCAGGGACACCCCCCTCCAGACAAAAAGAATGGGGGATGAACCATTGGGGGCTGCTGGAAGGGAGTAATCTAAAATCCAACTTTCTAAGATAAGGAAATTCATGGAAGGAAAGATTTTGCTTTTCTGTATTGGTCAGGAGGGTCCTCAGACCTCTCAGGCAGCTGAAGCAGGAGGAAGGGAATGAGAATTTTTCCTTCTGTGAGCCTCCTTTACTTCATTTTTAGAGTCCAATAAAGTATTAAATACATTTCTACTCCTAGTTTATTTTTGTGTGCTGTTAAGAGTTTCTACAAGCTTCTTACAAATCTACATATCGTGTTATAATCCAGGACACGTTGAGGTTTTCATTGAATGCATTAAGACACCCATGTCTTGTCTTCTTTTTGTAATACATTGAAAACTCATTTAAGTTTTCATCTGCCCTTTTTACTTACACCCCTTTTATAAGTCACTTTGATCCCATGTTGTAGTTCTCGCTCCCATTTTCAAGGTAATTTTTCTTGGCCTTGCGTTCTTATATCCACACATCTGCTAATTGGAGTATACCTAATATGCATGTTTAATTAGCATATATAGTAAATTTATATCATCTCCTTTCCTCCAAGAAGGTGTACATGGTTCTCTCCCTACCCCATTTTATGCTCAGAGAAACCATGTGAGGAAGACTAGGCTGAGAGACTGTGACTGTCCCAAGGTTTCACAGTGAGCTTCATGGCCAAGTGGGGATTACTACTCTGGTCTACCAGGTCCTAGTCCAACACTGACTTCTGTGTTTTTGTAAGACTAAGGTAAAGGTAAACGACCCCGTGATGGTTAAGTCCATTCCAGGGGGACTATGGGGTGCGGTGCTTTTCTCGCTTCAGGCTGAAGGAGCCAGCGTTTGTCCACAGACATCTTTCTGGGTCATGTGGCCAGCATGACTAAACCATTTCAATGGGACATTATGATGAGTGCCAGAGCGCACAGAAATCCCATTTACCTTCACACCGCAGCAGCACCTATTTATTTACTTGCACTGGTATGCTTTCAAACTGCTAGGTTGGCAGGAACTGGGATAGAACAAAAAGAACTCCCACCAGAGGCGTGCTTTCGCTAATGCGGCCTCTTCTTGCTGCTGCGCCGCCAGCACACAATTTCCATTCTCATCTCAAGTTCTCAACTCAAGGTAACTCTTCCAGGTTAGCGGAGTTTGTAACCTGAAGCTTTTGTAACCTGAGGCATTTGTAACTCGAGGTACAACTGTATTCTATGAAACTATAAGTTATGGGATCTTCTGGATTTAGTGCTGAGAAATTCTGCTCTTTCTAGTACTGTAAGTTAAAATGATAACCACTAATATATACTTCTTGGGCAGCCTACACTGTTAGATGTCTTTCCCCTGCACTGTCAGATGTGGCCCTTCTGTGGGATCATTTGGCGTTTGGAGACACCTGCATTTACCCACCAGACCTTCGCCGTGAAGTCTTAGTGTGCTTATTCAGTCAATATGCGATGGATTGGATTCAGGGGGTGGGGCAGGGGAATAAGCTGAGAAGCTTAATCCAAATAATTATCATGTGATCTGGGACAGGGAATAGGCGCTCCTACTGTAGATGGGATCTTCCATCTATGCAGTCTTATATGTTGGGATTAAATTATTTTTGAAAGTTATACTTCAATTAGTCATATGTGACCCTCAAGGAATACTGGCAGGAAGTTGTCTTGACTCAGCTAAGAAATGTGCAGTTCTCACACATACAAGCACTCCCTGAAGCATGAAATCCCACCCATTGGTATGTGTGCCTTGTAGTGTTTCTCTGTTAAATGTGCTGCACAAGCTCACACATGCTGAACTTTCCTGTGAATGCAGATATAGACATACCTCATGTTACGTCCGCTTCATATTATGTTATTTCAGGCCACGTTCCGTGGTGACCCGGAAGTACCGGAAAGGGTTACTTCCAGGTTTCGCCGCATGCACAGACGTGCAAAATGACATCACAGGCATTCACAGAAGCGGCAAATTGCAACCCGTGTATGCGCAGACGCGCCGCTGTGGGTTGTGTTCTTTTCATGTTGCGAACGGGCCTCCTGAATGGTTCCCGTTCGCAACCAGAGGTACCACTGTACATGATCTACAGAAACTTGTGGGTGAAAATCCTGTGCTGTGTGCTGTCCTATTTTTTTCTCTCCAAAAGACTGATTTTCATCTAATTGTTCTGCACTTCTAAGAGCATATTAAATATATTCATTTGGGCTTAAATCTTAAATTAAGTCATATCTTTAAAAATGGGTGAGAATTGGTTTTTTTAAGATGTTCTTTATTAAGGACTGTTTGTAGCATAGGCTTACAGCTATATGAAGATGGAATTTGGAGCCTACAGTGATTCCTAATGCTTTTTGGGGGGAAATATTTCTTTCCTAAACTTCAACCCAAAATGGGGCCACAAAACAGCAAACTATTATAAAAAAACCAATAGCATAGAACCAGCTCTACCTAGAGGCACCAGAAATTGAACTTGCGACTGTTTGTATGCAAATCATGTTCTACTAAGGAGCCCTTTCCCAGTTATTTATTTGTGTCTGTTTATTTTTACATCATTTTATTTGGGGGGTGGGGGTAGCTCAGTGAATAGAACACATGCTTTGCATGTTAAGGATCCAAGGTTCGATTTCCAGGTTCGTCTGGGAAAGGGTCTTGTTTGAAGCCCCAGCAAACCACTGCCAGTCAGTTTAGACAGTTTGAAATTCAGGCAGCTTCTGAATTTCAGTGCTATCTTTGTATACACCTGCAATTCAGCTTTCTGTATCAATAAAATAGCTGTTGTTTTATATTACTTTGAAAATACGTTGGGCCACTTGACCTATAGCGTAACATACGTGCAGTATTTCATTTTTCCTCTTTCCCTTTAAATTGAAGTGAAATTCATAGCAATTTCCTTGTAATGAAACTCTTAAATTAAATTACATAGAGCTGAGACAAGCATCAAAAGGCCACAGAACCAACCTCTTTCTTAGAGAAAACAATAAAGTGTGAAGTACAGAATCTGGGTAGATGAATTTACGTGATTTTTTAATATCTTTTTTAGGGTTCAAAAGTGTAAGAAAGTGAAGATCACAGGGGAATTAATTGAATCTGATGGTTGGCTCAGTGAATAACATGGTGTTTTTTTTATCAAGAGAACAACTTCAGACAACCACGTGTTTAAGAAGTACTTGAAACTACAATGCTATGAGGGCACTGCTCTGCCTATTGTTAGATATACTTCTTTCCAGAGGCCAAGAAAATCAGATGCCACCACGAAATCCTATCTTTATGAACAGACCACAAAGAATCTATCTTTTACTGCACTGTAAAGGAAGTCCTGCAATCGTTACACCGTAATTCAAGTGTTACCAAGGTAACACAATTTGGCGGACTGGGCAGGAGTAGCGCTATTTTGGTACGGGCATGGTAAGGCTGTTATAATGAGAGCTAGGAGAGCTAGTTCTCTCCCCCCCCCCGGCACCGCCTCCAAAAGAAAAACCAAACAGAAAAATGCTCTGGGAGCTTCTGATATCATCTTTCTTATGGGACCTAGAAGACTCAAATATGTTCCAATATGTAAATAAGAATATCGTGGGGTAGGAGATCTAGTAACAATTTCATATCTGGCCACCAATGTGCTCCTTTGGTTTCAGATAGTACATGGGTAGAGGAGTCTAAAAAGGCTCGGAAACAAATTTTCATGGCCCTCTAGCAGCTATGATGGCTCATTTACCAGAAGTAATGTATTTAGCATTAACTCTGGAAGTGTATAATCAATTCTGACCAAACTAAGCTTCCTGATTTATATTTTGCTCTAGGCGGCTTCGTTTGGCCAGAATCTAGTATATACTTGCAGAGTTAATGCTAAATACATTACTTCTGGTAAATGAGCCACCATAGCCTCTAGAGGGTCATGAACAGTGATAGAAACTCAGATATATAATGCAATCTTCAAATGGCACCTTAAACCTAGGCTGCAGCTGCCACAAAGGAATGTCTAGGCACTGTTCCATCCCCTCCATGGGACTTTTATTTTTCATTCTATTTCTATACCGCTTTATATTTCAAAGAACAAATCTAGAAGCATTTTACAACACATTAAAACATCAACTAAAACAATCCAGAATGAAACTAATTCAAGTTTCAAGGAAAATATTTCATATCCTTCTCTAAGTCACCTTTTGCTTTCCTCAGTCGCCATCTTGGCATCCAGATATCTCCACATGGTCACAATTGGACCCGCACCAGGTCCAAAATGTGCCTGGTACCTGGCTAATTTTGAACACTAGCCATGAAATTTCATGTCCTGGGCTTTTTAGACTCACCTACTCATGTACTATCTGAAACCAAAGGAGTGCATTGGTTGCCTGATGTGAAATATATTGGCATTATTTTCAGCTTCCTTACCCTACTAATAGAAGATAAGTCTAAAGCAGGGGTGAGAAACATGTAACCTTCCAGATGTTGTACAACTTGCATCATCCCTGTCCATAGGACATGACTCATGTTGCTGGTCTCACACGGGTGGCAGAATCGTGCTGCCAACACCCACACAAGGCTGCTGCTGCAGAGGGATTCATGCCTTAGACACATGCTTTAGGAAATCCTCCTCCTCCTCTAATATGGACTTTGTGTGTGTGTGTGTGTGTGTGTGTGTTGTGTTTTTTCAGTAAACCAGTACTGTATTGCATTTTCTGATTAGCATTGTTGATGTTATTGACAATGATAATGTCAGTAACTGGCGTCTTGGAATCCAGATCTGATGGTCAGAAAGAAAAATGATCTACTTTGTCGTTGGTTGAGGAGACAAAGGTAGAGCTTAGACCCATAGAAGAAGTCTGTTCAAGTGTGGGAACTGTCCACTGCTGAGCACTGTGTGCCCTATTGGTATATGAAATTTGAGTAACAGTTGTGGGTCTGTCTGTGCTTGTTGAACATTTGTTCCCTTGGCTGACCAAGTGTGAAGGTTGCAGGCATCACATGCTGCCTCAGCAGACTAATAGTGGCTATGGTACACATAACAATATAGCCACCTGGAACTGCTGATGAAGTCTTGGAAAAACAAAATTATATTAGTAGGTGAGATGTTGGCAGTTCAGGACCTCCTAAGATAGTACTTTCAGATGTGCTATCTGTTTATATGCAGGGCCAGCTAGCCAGGCAGAACTGTAGAGACTCAGTGCATGGATGAGAGGTGGGTGTTGGATGAAAGGTTTAGATTTACAATATACATTCAGTCATGATTTGGTAGAAACTTCATCTGTACAGAAGAGATGGTTCTAATTTGATACTAGTAGAACCTGATTGACTCTTTTTTATTTTAAGCACTAGCACATAGCATTTGTGGAGGAAAGATGGCAGGAGCTGAAAAGTATTTCATAACAATTGTAGGGTTGGAAAACATCTCCTGGGTCATCTAGTCCAACCCCCTGCAATGTAGGAATCACAGCTAAGTCAGTTTAGTCATGGGAATTCCATAGCTGCAAATTATTTCTTTATTTGTTGTAATATAGGAAATTAAGCAAGTACTCACTTGTATGTATGGATTTACTTCTTCCATTGACAATAAAAACAAAAACAGATATTGCTAGAATCACTGCGGTATTGAGCACGGAAATAACCAAGCAAATGGTGCTACCTTGTTTCAGACTCCAAATTCTGTTCTTAGGTGAAGTGCCACATTTTATCTAGAAGTAAGGCAGAAAACAGATCAGCCAACCCTGCCCTAAAGCATCAGATTCCCTCCTAGAGATTGTTCCTTGCTTTGCTCCTATGCTCTTGCAGCCTCTTTGACACCAAGTACTTTTCTCCAGTTGTGACTGGTGTGGCAGCTGTGTCTCCTCCACACTCTGATAATATCTTGCTTAGACTACTGTAACACACTGTATGCAGAAGCTGGAAACACAGGAAGTAGCCTTATACTGAGTCAGACCTATTGTTCTTGAGAGACAGTGGAGTCCTCACAACAAACCTGTGATGTAGATTGCACTGCAAGAGAGTGGCTAGCCCAAAGTAAACTACTGTACTGAATTCCCTGGCTATGTGGGAATTTAAACCCTTTGGCGCACCAACCAGTACACCACACTGGCTATCAAATTAAGTTTGCTTTGCTGTAATTATTCATAGTCATTTATGTTTAACGTTTTTGTAGGGATAGCCTCCATACATGCCTCTAAATAATGCAAGGAGGGGTTAAGAATCCTGAAAAGTCACAAAACATGACCCAAGCATAACTCTTCTGACCTATGAGAAGTGGATTGTTGGCATCCATCTGTCTCAAGAGACAACGGAGTGCGCCTCCAGGGGTGAAGTCAAACCACAGTGTTGGCAGCACCGGTAACCTCCCCAGAGCGTGCCATCCTAGGCAGTGTGCATGGAGTTCCTGGGCTGCCTCAGTAACAAAACCTCCCTCTCGGCCTCACTGAAGCTGTCCAAAGGAAAGCAGAACAACACGTTTGGCATCAGCTTGGCTGCAGGAGTTACCAGAAGGAGACATACAAGACATCCATGCAGCCATCTTAGGGACCCCACTCTGGATTTGTATAGGATTTACTCCTTAGCCTTGTCTTCTCCTCAGAGATATCCTGCAAGGCAACAGAGGTTTAGGATAAGTGTTTTCCTTCTACATGGGCTACCTTCCCCAGTTAATGAACCCTACCTGCCCCTTACCTCCCTCTACAGCACATGCAGAAACCACCTTCTTCCACCAGAGCCTGCCTTCACAGGCAGAGGAAGTCCCTAACTCACAGAGGGTTTGAGACCATTGGCTACCCTCACCTGCAATCCATGGGATACAATTATCCCTTGGTATAAATCTTGGAAAATTGGTTGCACTGGTATTGCTTTCTATGTCAAATAGGTCATTGAATGCAATAAATTAGGAACATTAAGAGAAACTAATCAAATCACACAATCACTGCTGGTAGAAACAAAAGGTTAAAAAAGTAAAGTAGTACTGGGGACACCTTACCGTTTCTTTGATTGAATCTTGAGATAGAGATAGGATGGGGAGTGTGGAGGGTAGCCAAAAAGAGATGTTATGGTAATGGGTGTGATCACTTATCCTTGCATTGGTTTTGTTTGCATGTCACATGCAGCCACAAACTACAGTTAGATAAATTACACGAGCTGTGTGCTAGTTCACACAGCTGGAACACTCCCACTTTGTTCCCTCCTTTAGTCAGATGTGGGGAATGAAACCATAAGGTGATTGGATCATAGTTAGTTTGTTGCTAAATAAACTGCAAATGCTGGTTTGGATATAGTGCCAGGCCAACCACTCCCATGGTGTGTTTTGCTACTCACGAGAGGAAGGAGTGAAGTAGGAAGTGCTGAGCTACATGCATCACCTAATTCGACTAACTGTGGTTCATAGTCAGCATTGAGTCAAAACATAGCAACTGTCTGGTAAATGTATATTCAGATACTGGCAGCATTAGCATATAAAACTAACCACAGTTTAGCATTACATGGCGACACCTCAGCAAGACAACATTGCTGTGGGAGAAATACTGATAAAGAAATCACAGATAAGCTGCATAAATTATTTGCATTCTGAACCACTTTTTGATGCATCTGCAGAGTCAAGTCAAATAGATATGAGAGTATAACATCCTAGAATTAACTCATACCAGTCAGTTACCTAAATATTTTTGACTCAGATGTGAATTTGCTGCCTTTAATAATGTTTGCTGCCATTAAAATTGTCCATCTTTCTTGGAAGATTAGAAGGTAGGCAATGTAACATCATTAAAATAAAATAAAAATAATATGAGGGATGGGGAGCCAAAAAATCACAGGCCTTTCCTCCTAGTTTATGTCTCAATTGGTAGAAGGTATTATTTAAGTTAAAATTATAGAAGAATAAGCAAGCAACATGACATCTAAAAGGCAAGTCCTGATTTGTTGACATTTTTAATGTCAAGGCACATATACATATATAGGGATGGGCCAGTAGGCACTGTATACTTCTTTTAACCATGGTTTGTTTTAATAAGCAAGGATTCAACTCTCATATATTCGTATAGCATGTAATCTGTTTTGCCTTGTTGATTTGTTGTGCCTCTGAACACCCAGCTAGTATACATACCAAAGTCTTTTTCATTGCCCAAAGACCAGCAAGACACCACTGAAATGTCAATTCTTCTACTTTTGTCTGGCTTCAAAACATTCTTCTCCTCTTCCCAAGACATATGAGCAAAAAACAGTTCTAAAGTATCCCTTTCTTCCTCCATTTCTAGGCACATTCCATGAGAAGTGTTGTTAGCCTTTTTTTGTGAACTCGTAACCCTATCAAAAAAAATCATTTCTTCTGCAGTCACGAGAGAGAGACTTTCTATTAATACAAAATCTTTATTTCTGAGCAAGAAGAAGTAATGGTGTTAATAGTAACTTTGATTTTTAGATATAAAAAGGGTGGATGGATTGTTGCAGAAAAAGTATAGTAGGAATTAAATGTGTGATGGTGGTCAGGAGAGGCTTTCAGGCCAAACAGCATTTATGTTGGTTGAACTTTGATGTAATGTGCTGAGAGCAAAGGTTTGTGTCTAACATATAGTTCTCATTGTGTCTAACATACAGCTCTCATAATAGATCCCTGTGGAAATTTAAATTTTGGGGTGGAGAGCTTACCAGCAAGGAAGTGGTTGGGGAAAGAAGTCTATTGCTAAACAGAATGAGGAAGGAGGAAAAGGTCTGTGAAAGTGTAGTGAGTGTCCTTCAGCCATGTAAGCATTTTTGTTTTTTAGCTGCTCTTCCCTCTCATTACTGTAGTAAGACAAGGTAGAGTGATACAGAAATAGAATTAAAGTAGAATACTGAGCTTGGACATAATGTCAAACCACATTTAATGCAAGCCAAGATTCACAAAACAACTTCAGGCATGCTTTGAAATCCTGGTTTGTTGGCCCCAAAGTTAGTGAGCCAAGTTAGGTTTGGATGTATAATGAAGCCAAAGGATTTGGATTTATACTCAGAGTATATGGGTAAAAATTGTAGGAGAGGGAAACAACAGTGGTCTTACTGTGTCTGCTATAGACCTCCAAGCCAGACTGAGGACTTGGATGATGCCTTCATAGAGCAGATCACCAAACATTCAAAAAGAGAGATAATGGTAATCATGGAATACTTCAACTACCCCAATATCTTTTGGAACTCATACTCTGCTAAGAATGTAAGGTTCAACAAATTCCTCAATTGCCTCACTTTCCCACATTTCCAGAAGGCCGAGGAAGCAACAAGGGGGTCATCTCAACTTGGTCCTCACCAACACGGAGGAACTGATTGACAAAGTGAAAGTACAGGAAACCTTGGTAGGAAGTGATAATGTCCTCTTTGGTTTCATTATACACAAGCAAGGGGAGGCTGAGTGTAGTTGGACATGCAATCTAGACTTTAAGAAGGCTGATTTCAAAAAGCTTAAGGAACTACTGGGTGAATTTCCATTGTAAGAAATACTCAGAGAAGGGTTTACTAGCATACTAAAGGAACTTGCAAGTGTAATCTCAGAGCTTCTGTGTGCTGGTCCAGGGGGGAGGTTACCATGGGGCGAGGTCCAGGACCTGAGTTGAGGGTCGCCAGACAGTCCTCCTCGGGCAAAGCAGGGTCCACAGTGAGAAGCCGGGCAAGGACAGGAACTCTGGGGGAACAGGACTGGATGCTGGCCGAAACAGCTCATCAGCGACGTTGCTCCCACAACCTGGGACCGGGCTGACTGGCCTTTATCTTCTCTGAGGCCGGGGGCGGTCCCAGCCCCCAGGAGACCCGCCTCTCCTGGCCTTAAGGCGAGCACTCCTCCTGGGGGAAACCAGTTCCCTTCGCCTCTCTGCCCTGAGCCTCTGCAGTTCAGGAGAGGCTGAAAGGTTACTGGACCCAGGGGGAGACTCACCTGTAGGCACTGAGTCCTCAACCACCTCCGGAGCCAGAGTGGATTCACCTGGTGCCTGCTCCTGAGGATCCGGCACAGGTGCAGGCACTTCAGAATCAAGGCCCTGCCCCAGTTCAGCCGGCCCTGGAGGCGGGGACTCCTGTGCAGGCTGGGATTCCTCCGGTTCAGCCTCTGAATCGGATTCCCAGGCCATCACATTCTGTCTAAAATATCTTGATAATTCTTGGAGAACAGGTGAGGTCCCTGCGGATTGCAGGTGTGCACATGTTGTCCCCTCTTCAAAACAGGGGAGGCAGAACACCCAGATAACTACCAACAAGTGAGCTTGACGTTGATGCTAGGAAAGTTCCTAGAACAGCTAAGTTAAACAGTCGGTCTGTGAGCACTTAGGATAGGACACTGTGATTAGCAGGGGCTTCTCAAAAACAAGTCATGCCAGATGTGGATCAGGGGAATATTGTGGATGTAATGTACCTTGATTTTAGTAAGACTTTCAACAAAATTCCCCAATGGTATTATTATGGATAAGGTGGTAGAATGTGGACTGGATGAGATAACTGTTAGGTGGACTTGTAGCTGGTTGACTGACCAAACCCAAAGAATGGTCACTGTATAGATGCCTTTTTAAAAATGTTAGCGCAGTCTCGCATGAAACTGCATATGAAAAGCAATATTAGCCATGATAACTAGATAAAGCACCTATGTTTTGGGGACCAGCTAAATAGCAAATGTAGGGAGTCACAGCAACGAGAATCCTGCTTAGCAGGCTTTATGGTAGCATCTGACTAGCAACTGTTGGAAATAAGATACAAGACTAGATGGAAACCTTGGCTTGGCAGGGCCTTTATACTATTGACAAACTTTAAGTTGTTTTTATTTTAAATGTTTAGGGGGTGGGTAACTGGAGGACCACATCACAGCTATCTCCAGATGGACAGCATTACTTGATCACAATGAAGTTTTAATTTGTATTTCTCTTGCTTTACAGCTTTCATCCAGTCAGATAGCATAATAGAAGTTCTACGCTTTGATGAAGGAGGCCTATTACAGGTAAATATTTTTTATTAAAATAAATGGGTCTGTCCTGTATTGCTGTTGTGTGTAGTAAAATTTCTTTAGTCTGCTGTGTTCTCTTGAAGTCTCTTAATGAAGAAATAAAATTGATGGCTGGAACTTCAAGTCTAACTTGACTCATCTTTTCCATGTGGCCCCTTGCAAATTTCCAGTGTTCAATTATTTTGGGCTGAATCCAATTGTGTAATGTTGCTAAACAAGATTATTTACTTGAAAGCTGAGACTGCAATCTTATGCACATTCAATCCTATGAGTTTGGTGGAGGATAGATAGATAGATAGATAGATAGATAGATAGATAGATAGATATACATACATACATACACATACATACAAACATGCAGTATCTTTTATATGAACTTGAGTGGATGATCCTGGTGAAATAGTATTGCATATAGCATCATCTTTATGATTCCAGTACCTTCAAATTCTCATTAGCACCTCATTAGAGTTGCCCTACAGATAGCAGCATAAACTGGTGTTTATATATTTCTTATTTTTTTATTTATTTGTTGAACTTATATACCGTCCTATACCCAGAGGTCTCAGGGTGGTTTTATAGAGGTTGGGAGGGGCTTTGTGTATGTGATAGAAGAGCAAAAACATTGGTGTGACCCATAGCACAGTTTACAGTTTGCGCACTGTTCACAGAAATGGTTCCCTGTTCTGCGATTAAATTTAAACCCTTCTATAACTTAATGCAGAGGTTTTCAACCTTTTTGAGCCCACAGCTTCCTTGACCAGCTACACTCTTTCTCTGGCTCCCCTGTGGGGAAATGGGCTTCAAGCATCAGAAGCTCAGTTATGCTACCCCTTGCCTGCAGAGCCGCCAACCCATCACCCCTTTTCAACCACCTTCCCTTGTGGAGTGTTCCTTCAGCCCATTCACCTCCCCTCACCTTGGGAGCCCTCCGAGCAGCCACTGCCACTGTCCCTGGTTTCTGAGCTGCCCCCCCCCTGCCCCAAAGAGAAGTGCCTCCTCACGCTGCCCCGCAGGGGCCTGGGAAGAGGATGCCCCCAGCCTTAGTAGACTGGCCAAAGGTGAATATGAGGCCAACACCTTATTCACCTTAGGAGGCAGCAGTGGCTCCTCTTTGGTGTTGGGCACTCAGCTCCCAGGCAGGCATTGCACACAGCAAGCACAAAAAGGCCAGCATGGTACGTACCTGCCTGGGCTCCCATTTTGTCTGTCCATTCCCGACAGCAAAGGCTGGTGGACTGTCTGGCTTGGCTCCCTCATCCACTTGCTTGCCTGCTGCAAGGCCGCCTCAGCTCCTGGCAACCAGCACCCCCTGGCCAGCGCCAGAGGTACCATTCGCCTGGGGAGCTTTTAGCCAGGACTGCTGCAACAAACAGCCACACAAGCTTTTGGGAGGCAGAGATGCGAGAGGGCATCAGAGAAGGGAAGGAAGGAAAGAGGGACAGAGGTTAGTGTTGCCTGCGGCACCCCTGACCATCAAGTTGCTAGTTGGCTGCAGCAGTTTCAGGCAGAAAACAGGGAAGGAAATCAGACAAATAACGGATTAGAAATGCTCCCATACAAATAATGGAAGTCTGTCACCTAACAAATGATTTCCTGGAAGTGCATTGTGTTTGGAAAGTGGGACCTGTGTGTACATATCTATGCAGGGCAGCTGAGACACAATGAGAGATAAAAGATTAAATTAATCAAACACACATTAGCTTGTCTCTTAAAAGTTATGCTACTATACTTACTTAGGAAATAATTCTCAAGTAGGTGTTTCAACTTGTTATTTGAAGTGGAAAATTTGAATGGGCCAATGGCCTGACATTAGTGGTAATGCACTTGGGAGTAAGTTTTATTGAACTTCCTTACTTCTATAGTACATCTGAGCAGTGCTTCTTTTTCTAAAAAATGTTTAGGGGTACTCTCATTTTGCCTCAAGAAAATCACCATTTTATAGTTCAAGTCGGGGAAAATAAATACAGTAAAAAGTACAAAGATCACAAAATGTTTAGGGGTATGCGTATCACTGCATCCCCCCAGAAAAAAGCACTGCATCTGTGTAAAGATGCATAGAACTGTTCTGTAAATTATCATATGAGAAACTGGGCAGTAGTGCTTCTTTATAAGACTCCTTGACAAGAGCTAAGAGGTTTTGAATAATTGGAAGCTGATATTTTGGGCTGCAATCCTACCTCCAGTTACTTGAGAGTAAGCCCCATTGAATTCAATAGGATTTATTTCTGAAGAGAAACATAGTTAGGATTGCACTCTTAAAGAGTTGGATTTGAGATTTACGCAAGATACTGTGTATTCTGATTGCTTATCAATAAATTTTCAAGGAACATACTTTGTTGCTGAAATTTGCTATTCTTTTCTTTTCAGACTGAGACAACGATTGGCCTCAGTTCATATCAGCAGAAAAGGTAAGTTTTTCCACAGCCCATTGTTTCCTTTAATTCCAAACAATGCTTAAAATTATCTTATAATTTGAAAATGTTTGACTGTTTCGGTGAACCAAACCATTAACATTGTTTGCTTAATCCAAGGAAATTATTTTATTTATTTAGAGGATTGCTATTCCACCTTTTAATTCAGTGCTCAGAGGATAATCACAATTGTCAGTATATGTATACATTGATACGTGATCATTCGTATGAAATGGCATTTACAGAGTAGCTATTGATGATACTTTTCTCATCTCCTGAACATGGTGCCTTGTTGGTAAAGGCAAGGTTGTCAAGTCTTATATTAAAGACATTTAACTACCTCCTCATGTGATCATATGAACTGGCTTGGTAATCTTGAAAGCCATGAAGGTATCCAGACAATCATGGGAATATCAAATAATTACATAGGTTTGTATCATTTAAAATCTCTCCAGCCCAGTTAGCCACAATTTCTGGATAACCGTTATGGGGGGGGGCGTGTTATCATGGATTTCTCGCTTCTACAAGTCCAGAATCATGCCGAAAACTTTGGAAAGGGGGGATGTTTGCAATTGGGCTAGAGTTGGGCTCTTGTAGAAGATATGTTAACTGCTTCTGTCTTCTGCAAAAGTCCTGTAGGGAAGAGAGAGAAATCACTTCTCCTTTCCTCCTTTCTGAAGAAAACAGAGGTGATATTCACCTGATGGTGGAGTGTTATTTGGAACTGTGCTTCTCCTTGTAGATGCCATTTTATTTGACAGGATGTCTGTAAAATGTGGGTGTAATGGACAGCTCAGGTAGACCAGAGTCTGTTGGTGCCGTGTGGTGAAATTCTACCAGAGTGGTGTAGCTTGCACAGTGCTGGGCTGGAGATCACTCTTTAAACCTCTTTTGTTGGTATTTTGCTTTCCATTCTTAAGCTGGGAATAGAGTAGTTGCTTTGGAAGATAATAGCTTTGTAAACAAGCATTTTGGTTTCCCTGCGAATGTTCGGTCCTCAAACATTCTGCACTTCAATCGGGAGCATAAACTGTAACATCTCTGAGGTTAGCTTAGCTTAAGGAACTGAATATACGCTGTGCATTTACCATCTTGCTGAGAAGCCTGTAACATCCACCAAAGTTTATAGACAGACAGACAGATAGATGATAGAATTCTTTCAAGAAACAGTAACTGTCTCCTGACACATCTTCTGTTTTACCAATTTTGTTGTAAAATACTGTAAAATCTTTTTTTCTTCTTTAACTCCCCTAAGTCTCCAGTTTTCTTTAAAAAGCTAAAACACCCAATAGGAAAAGGGGGCACCCCTCAGTGGACCTAGACAGGGGTTAGACGAAAGCTGCTTATCTGACAGTTCAGTTCTAAAAAGAGACAGAGCACCACATTACAATAAAAACATTTACATATCTTTCTTTAAAAAGGGTAATGTGTGTTGAGTACAGCTGCTTGTTATGTAAATGTCACTGTGCCCAATTAAGAGCCACTTGTCAGTAGGTGCAGCTGGATCACACACTAGCTTAGCAATGGTGTTGCCATTTTGCCATTTGTAAAGGCTTAAAATTGTACGTTAGGAGGATAATGACCTCAGTAGTATTTAGTCCAATGAAATGACATGATTCACAATATCCAAACTTTCCTTCCTATCAGTTCATATTAGAAAAAGCCTGTGGTTTTCAGCTTTGCTGTGTTGCAAGTGATACAACCAGCTATATGGACACTAGTTTTGGTGTGTTCCAGACAATAGTAACAATTAGCTATGGCATCATAATGCCCAGGAGAGTGATAATTCATGACTGAAAGGCTGTTGGAGGAGAGGTGTGCAGAGTAACAGAGATGAAATTCATATATGCTTTTCTCTTTGGGTGAAATTCATATATGCTTCTCTCCTTAGCACTGGAAATTCCTGTCTGCATCTCACATGTATTTTTTGCTAGCTAATCACTAGCGCATCTACAGTAGTTGTAAAGCTACTTTCAAGTAGTCTTCCTGTACTTATTATTTATTTAGTTAACTTAGGGACCATTTGCTATATATAAAAAAGTCTAAAAAACTACAATAAGGAGTTGAAGAGTCAAAGACACAAAGCATGGAATTAAAAAAGAAATGTTCCTATTGTAGTTGGAAGATTGCAGTTGCAAGATTGTAGTTGGTTTTTTTACCTTATTTATGGGTATATAGATATCTTTGTTTTAGGCACTGAGAGCATGCATAGCATGCTGGAATCCTTCAAATTAAAGTGGAAATTTGTAAAACATTTTAGCTGTTTTGTCTAAGCTGAAGTAGCATAATGAAACTGTCAGGTCATTTAAAGGCACCAGAGGAAACAGCTAGCTAATGCATTTGAACATTCATTTGGTTTTTACATAGATATATAAATGTTAGCTTAGCTGCTACACTCACTTTCTACTCTACTTTTGAAATGCCAGATTTAATTTTACAAGAGGACATATGAACACTAGTTTCCAAAAACCAAACAGAAACCAGAAGCATTCAGTCACTCAACATGATATCTTAACCTCTCCATTTGCATCAAATGTTATTTTAAGAATAGTAAATTTTCAGTTACTTCTGTTGAATATTTGCTAAACAATAAAAGAGGAAGTACTGTCAGGTCATTGAATCTATGCAAATTGTTGTGAAGCTACTGGTAATTGATACTAAAAATGCAAGGAATGGCACTATGGAGTACTTGATCTAAAGGTATTCAATATTTTAAGAGCCTAAGATGACAAACCTATACTCACCTAGGTATAAGTCCAATTGCACTTAATGAGGCATAGTTTTGAGTGGGCATATATAGAATTGCCTGTGAAGTTACTGTTTGTACAATTGGGATGCCACTGCCTTGGCATCCGAAAGAGTCTTTGGAAACATCAAGAGAAAAGTTAATTACAGGTCAAGGAACAAATAGCATGATAAATTTACAGTTGCAGTGCCTAAAAATATATATAGTGGATGAGTTGAGATAAATTTGTGTCATCAGTAGTATCATAAACAATTACCACAGCTGTTGTCTTCCTGCTTCCCTAAGGCCAGGCCTACTGTGAGTTGTAAGGAACCCACTATCTCAGATATGATGAAAGGTCTAATTGAGAGGAATCCTCATCCCTTCTGTCACTCATTAGGCCAAGGGTGGGGAAATGGATGTGACCAGCGAGGCAGAACTTTATCTCCCCTACTCTGCGTGGCCAAGTCTGACAGATGGGCATGGCCAATCTCCTCTCAGTCATCTGACATCACAATGGTATTGGTATTTATGACCCTTGCAATTTTTGGCATTTGGAAGCCCCAACAATCACCTGGTAGTACTTTGAAATGGATTCAAAGATTGATTGAATATGCGGAACTAAACAGTTTGTCTGAAAAAATAAAGAACAAACCAAAACAGGTATTTGTATCTAAATGGGAAGGCTTCAAAATATATTTGAAAAATAATTACAGTAGCTTAAACTCTGTTGCAGCATTTGATTAACTTCAGTAGTAGCTTTAAGAATGATGTGAGACCTAAGATAAATTAAGATGCAGTTAAATTATGATAATAGTTTGTATCAGCAACAAGTTTGTGTATCTGAATTAAGGAGTAGATGGAAAGTCATTTGTGTCTTTGAGTCGGTTTGTATTTAGTCTATTTGGTTTTGTATGGTATAGATGTAATGGGTTTTTTTCCTTTTTCTTTGTGTACTACAAAAAATAAAAACTTTTTTTTAAAAAAAAGATAGTACTTTGAAGTGCCACTCAGGGCTCCCTGTAAGAACAGACAACCAGCTGATTTTCAGAGACTTCAAACTACTGTATTTTTCGCTCTGTAAGACGCACCTGACCATAAGACGCACCTAGTTTTTAGAGGAGGAAAACAAGAAAAAAAATTCTGAATCAAATGTTGTTGAAGAGGAAGGAGGAGGGAGGATCAGGCTAAGGCATCACAACAAGAGGCGCTGCGCAGCTCTCCCTCTTGCTGTTCTGGCTTCAGCGATAGCTGCGCAGCCTGCATTCGCTCCATAAGACGCACACACATTTCCCCTTACTTTTTAGGAGGGAAAAAGTGCGTCTTAAAGAGCGAAAAATACGGTACTTTTTGGCCCAGCTGTGACTTTACCTGCCTCATATCTGACATCAGGTGTATGTAGGTGGGCATCAGTTGGCCAAAACTGCCTCACAGACCAAATGGAAAAACCTGGCTGCCAGAGATTCTCCACTACTGTGTTAGACAGTCCAATTTATTTGCTAATTATAATTGGTCATCACAAAGCTACAATCAATTTGGGAGATGCGTGTTCACCTATGTTGATCCCCGTATGTTGGGCCCTGTTTTAGTGAGATATACTGTAGTGTATAGTCAGTCAGTAAATAACAGATCCCAAGAAGCAGCAATGGGAGTGTGGTTTTCAACCCCCTGACAGTTATGCTATGAAATACCACAGGCCGTGTTTTATTTCCAATGTTTTTAACATTCATATGTAGTCATTGGGAACCATGATTAGGATATTTGGGGCAAGGTGCCATTGGTATGCTGACAAGATTCAGTGCTATTTCTCCATAACATCTGAATCAAGAGAGATCATCCAGACTCTGGAACATTACCTGGATGCAGGAAATTAAGCTGAGCTTGAATCCTGGCAAGACAGAGGCTCTGTGGGCGAGTGGTTCTCATATCTGAAAAATTGGCCAGCTGCTTGCCCTAGACAGAGCTGCACTCCCTCTTAAAGAACAGGCATGCAGTCTGCAAGTCTTCCTGGAGCACTTTTTATTATTTCAGCTAGTACAACAACTGGACCTGATAGCTTGATCACAGTAGTCCAGAAATTGGTAATTTAAAGGCTGGATTACTGCAGTGTGGGGCTTTCCTTGCACTTGATCCTGAAACTGCAGTTAGTACAGAATGCTGCAGTATGATTATTGTCAGGAGCAAGTTCCTATTATTCCTCTGCTCAAAGATCTGCATTGGCTGCCAGTTTGTTACAGGGCCAAGTTCCAAGATTATTATTAGTATTCAAAGTCCTTAACAGCTTGTGATCAGTTTACTTGTCTTGCCCCATATATATTTTCATATATACATACGTAAAGGTAAAGGGACCCCTGACCATTAGGTCCAATCGTGACCGACTCTGCGGTTGCGGCGCTCATCTCGCTTTATTAGCCGAGGGAGCCGGCATACAGCTTCCGGGTCATGTGACCAGCATGACTAAGCCGCTTCTGGCGAACCAGAGCAACGCACGGAAACGCTGTTTACCTTCCCAACGGAGTGGTACCTATTTATCTACTTGCACTTTGACGTGCTTTCAAACTGCTAGGTTGCCAGCAGCAGGGACCGAGCAACAGGAGCTCACCCCATCACTGGGATTCGAACCGCCGACCTTCTGATCAGCAAGTCCTAGGCTCTGTGGTTTAACCCACAGCGCCACCCGCGTCCCCTACATACATACATACATACATACATACATACATAACCCCGGATAGGTGTTCCAGTCAGTATAGTAGGCAATACTGAGCTAAATGAGCCAATGATCTGATTTGGTATAAAGTTACCTGGGTTTCTACATTGGCTGGATAGTGTAGAGAAGAGATGCACAACCTGCAGCCATCGTCAGATGCATGGAATGGTGAGAGGAGAGAGGGGAACCCTCTGTAAGCAATCAGTTCAGACCTCTGGTAAGAGTAACCTGTACCTTCCACAGCAACCTGTCCAGTGCAGGCATGTAGTGTCCAAGGGGATTTGGCCCTCGGGGGAAAACAAAGTTATCCACTCCTAGACTAGGGTATGATCCTCTCTTCGGGTAGAAGAGTTCCCAGGTTCAGATCTTGGATAATCTTGCTCAGGGTGGGAAGGCTGACTGTACCTTTAATGAAGCATTCATTCATGGAACTATCTGTTCGTTGTTAATAGGCCAGGTAAACAAAAGTTATGACTGAAGGTGCTTGAATACACCTTTGAGTGCTGCAGGCATATGCTGAGTCAGTGCTAGGTGGGGACTTCCGTAAGTTTGCACTGAACAGATGCCTTAACATGGCTTTAAAAGACTTGTTCAGCACAAGGAATGCAATTCCTCCCCCCTAACACACACAGTTGCTCCTATAATAGTCTATAATTTTCTTAAAGACTGGAGGTGGTAATAATTTGATTTTGGGGGTAAAAATTCCCAGTAATCTACATGCAGTAATTAAGCAGTATTTGTGTGTGTGTGTGTTGCAAGTAGTTACAGCATGTTACTGATATGATATGTAGGTCTGGGACAAGACGGCACCTTGCATAAACTTCTGCTTATAGGCCTTTTCTGTTTGATCCAAATGTTATTACGGTACCTGTGCTATGTCTGCTCGTTAAGAGTGGATTTTTAAGTTTGTAGTTAAAGTACGTGATCTAGACACACTGTGCCTTTGCCTAAGTTGCAGACACTCATAGACATAAACCTTGAAAAATGGAAAGTAAGGCAGAAAACTATTATCTGCTATGTGAGATTCTCTCATCATATTTCTTTTTTTCTAACAAATATCAAAGGGTCCACTTGTTGTTCCAGTTGCATATTAGCCACTAAGCTCCAAACAATAGTACAATTACTAGAATAAATTTAACAATAAAGTAAAATATTTGTATAGCTTAGGGCATCTGCTAGTCAGCCTGCAGTCTCTCCTGTGGTGTAATAAGATTGTTGTTTCTGTACTAGACTTCTTTGAAACTCCCCATAGCTTAGATCATGATGGAAAAGGCAATTCAGATATTGGTAAATATTTATTATTATTATTATTATGAACAGCCCGATAGGACTAGACACAAGCAGTACAGAAGTTCTTTGGTAACTAAGCAAGACTGTGTTCATTTTAAACCTTAAATGTCAATAATGTAATCTTAGTTTCTAAACTTGAATACACACCCACACCCACACACCTCTACATCCTTCTCTGTGCAGAGCAGAAACAGGAAAAGAGTGAATATTTTATCAGTGAAGGTGTGATCATTTACTTGGGCACCAGCAGGAGTTTGCCATTTAAGGACAAAAAGTTAACCTCAGCTGCTTCTGATGAAAAGAATTACTCTCAGATATTTTGTATTTTTACATCGTTGCTGCTTCCAGTTGCCTATGATAAGTTATAGTTTTGAAATGGAAAGGGTCTAGAAATTTCCAAGAAGGGTTTGCAGCATAAACTACTTTGAGTGTTTTCTAGCAGAGCCTGAAATTGTCTTCAGAATTCTAACCTTAAGTTGAATAAATCTGAAAGCTACCATGATGTCCTTGTGCCTACCAATTCAGGGGTTGCATAATTCTGTTGAGCTTGTTTGTGACCTTGTGTTGTGTTTTTTGTTGTGTAGGTTCTTAAGTATATTATGGTTGGAATGTGGTTATGCTGTTAGCATTGATCAAGACTTAATCTTCCACTTCCAAAGTGGGAGGAATATACTGTATGTTTTTATTTTATTCAAAGTTATTAGTACGCTTTATTGCTCCAAGTTTGCAATAGCAAGTTTTCACACTTAAAGCTGAAGACAGTTTAACTTGCTCATGTCTCACATATTTTGCTTGAAAGCTCTTTTGGGGTTGGTCCCTATCTGTTGCTTGGTTATGAAACTTTCAAGCACAATGCAGGCTAGATAAAAATGAGTGTTTTCAGGTTTTGGTTAGATTTTCTAGTTCCCTAAATTGATTAGGATTTGGTTTTGTTTGCTTGTTTGACTTATTTAGTAAGCAAACTTTGAAGAGTATGCCATGTTAATTTAGCATGTTGCCAAAGCCTTTTGAATAACTTAAAATGTTAGAACTTAAATACTTTTGTGAGGCAAGGGGAGGAATTCATGAAGCATATGTGATGTGATTTAAATGTAATATTCAAACAAAATAAAGGTACATGGAAATATTTTTTATTGGAGGACTTATAATTTTTTTACAATGAATAGTCAGTTCAAGCATTGTAAGTTTCCCTTACATTGTTTAAAATTTAGGAGTGTCAGTGGAATAGCACTGAAAACTTTAGCATGTCCAAGAATCTGTGCATTGGGTGGTATGCCTAAATTTATTTTTAGATATATAATATTTATTTATTAGAGGTATAGAAATTTCAAAGTATAGTTAACTCCAAAAGTTAATTAAAACCTTAAAATGGACACATTTGTCTGGTATCATATCCATTCATTACATCACTAGATCAATTTTATGAAAATATACCTTTCCTAAATGGATTTTTTTACAACACTGTAAAATTGATGTGAAAATAGTATGATATTTTTAGTTTAAAAGGTTAACATTTCAGTTATATTAGGATTCCCTTAAAAGCATCCTGGTTTAAAATACCTTAATATAATGCTAACAAAGCCATTGAAGTCTATATTCATAATCTTTTTAAATTGAAGATAGCAGCTTCTACCAAACACATCTCAAATTTAGCTAGATTAGAGTCTAGAGGTTATCAACTCCATTAATACACAGTGGTTTCAGTGGTATTTGGTGACCTAATAATACATTTCAAAGAACTTGATGTCCTTTGGTTTGTGTAAACATATTTACGTTGCAGATAGTGCTTGAAAGGAAGGATTTCATTTTTTAAAAAGATTTCAACTTACTGTTTTATCTCCCATCTCAGCATTGCTGCTTATAAATAATATATACTAATGGAGACTTGGTTATATTCTATACTAGCAGGGGTGCCTGCTGCTGCCCTGGATTTTTGAGAAACCAAAAAAATATTGTGGTGTTCGAAATACTGGTCATTTAAAATATTTTAGACCGCCTTTCTAGAATTAGACACTTAAAATGAAAGATATAAGGGAATGTCACCAGCATATTGATGACACTTCAGCACATACTCCCAGATGACCCTTCCCACTGTTTTCAAGAAAATGTTAAACAGCATGAGACACAAAATGGAACCTTGTAACATCCCATAGGCAAAAGTCCAATGGATGGAACAGGAGTCCCATAGCACTACATTTTGGGACCTCCAGAAAACATGCTAGGCACATAACAGAGTGCATCTCTGGAAAGGTGACCCAGAGTAATACTGTGGTTGCTTGGGAGATCCGAAAGAACTGACAGAGTTTCACTTCCCTTATCTACTTGCCAGTACCATTCACCCACCAGAGCAACAAAGGCTGTTTCTGTCCCCAACACCAAGCTGGCAACGAGACTAAAATGGATCTAAATAATCACTGTTCAGGTTTGTCTGGAGTTCAGATTCCACCACCTGTTCTGTCTCCTTGCCCAGGAATGAGATAATTGATACTGGATTGTAGTTTAAATCCACTGGATTGAGGGTGATTTTTCCCCATTGCTTTTTTAAAAAGTAATCACCCTGGGGACCCACGTAAGATACACTACACCTGACGGCTTTAATTTATCTTATATTTCAGCATAGGCTTTCTCTCAAGTTTAGATGTAACTAAGGTTTACAATCCTATTCCCAATTAATCTGGGAGTAAAGCCTAAAGAATTTAATAGGACCTAACCACTGAATAGATATGGTTAGGATTGCACAGTTAGTCATTCATGTATAATAAGAACATTTGTAATAGTTCTCTAGCCTATCTAAGGCAGATTCTCATTCCAATTGCTGATACTAAAAAGGCATTGTGATATACAGGGGTTTGGGTACCCTTTTTTGAACTGCCCTGAACTGCTCCAGAGGGCTGAGAAAAACTAGAATAGATTTTTGGTGGGAGTGGGATGCAACATGAAGGAAAGTTCAGTTGTGCAAGTGGCAGTCCTTGGGCTAATGGGACTACTTTGCTGGATGCAAGCCTGGATTGTCATTCAACTTAACTGGCAACTTAATTTGGAAGATTGTGAACATGAATTAAAAACTGAATGTCATCTTAATTTGTTCTCTTCTCATTTCTCCCCAACAGTATATCTATGTATCGAGGGAATTGCAGACCGATTCGGTTTGAACCACCAATGCTGGATTTCCATGAGCAGTAAGTTGGGAACACTTTGCCTAGCATTCTAAATAGAAGGCACCTGGAAGTTAATAGCTGTCTGAGAAACCTATGTATTAAAAAGGCAAAGCTGATAATATGTTTATGTTAGATGCCCAGAACCTTATCTGCCCAGCATCAATCACATAGTTTCTGTATAAGGGGCTCTGTGTGTTGGCTAAGTCATATAACAGGCCTTAGTGGATGCATAGTATTGATGGTTCACACTTGCAGAAATTTGCACCTGTTGTACTTCAGCTATACCACATGGTTTTGTATTTGGAGGGAAAAGAAACATATGGGGAGCAGGTGGAAGAGGAGGAATAAATGAAGTCTAAATTGGAGGAATGATTGAAGTATCTGTTGTTGCTGCTTCTGTCTGCTTTATTGAGGAAAGGCCCCTTCGACTGAAAAAATCTAATATGATTTTCCAGTAATACCAAAGGATGAAGTTGTTAATCCTTGTGTATGCTTTCCGTGCAGCACTAGTTTATACAGTAGTTATATGAGGACTGTGCCATGTTAGACTACAGTTTGTACATGCAGAGTTTTGGTGCCATCTATTTACCACTTGAATCTACTGGTTCCAGGGACCCTGGAAAAACTAAATTCTCAGGATCCCTGGCATGTGAGTCCTTCTCTAGATACAACTCAAGTGCACCAACAGGGAACTTATTTCATGCCGCAGCAGCCAGATAAGGAGCACTGTGTGGAGGGAGTTGGACCATGTTGTTCTTCAGATTACATCATTGGTAGTATGACAGGAACTGAAAGGGGCTTGGATAGAACCAAGCTTTTTTCTGACCTACTAGGAACATAGCTTGGTTAGCTGAGTCGAACTCCATATTGGGGTGGGGGAATGTTGTCTGTCAACAGTGGATATATGAAAAGTAGACTATAAAATAGTCAAAATGTGCAAGGTTGAATGACTTTGGCTTTTGAATATTAATTTACTCTGCTGATAAATTAAACATCAGAACAGCGCTCACTCTTTTCTTCTCATCATTAGTCTTTCAATGCCTGGAGATACAGCCATAATGGCAGTAGTCATAGTGCAGCATTTCCCTGGAGTTATTAATGCAGCAGTGCTACAGTTGCTGCATATGCATGCTGCACATCTCTGGATTAAGGCCAGAAGACAGAATTGTTTAGTTGCAGCCTTAGCCCACTCTATTAGCCAGTTGAAAGGCAGGATAAAAATAAGTCCTATCAGCTTATTGGAGCAATTATAACTTTGCATCATGAGTAATTGCGAGCCCACGTGTTAAACCCTGTCCCCGGTGCCCACCACACCCCCAAGAGATGAGACATGACAAGAATGTATGGGTTTAAATTAGGCCACAACTTCATTTATTTTCAGGTGTAGGAACCTTGGCTTAGGCCTTGGAAGGTATCCTGCTCATGCCCGACAGGGGCTGAGGATGCACAGGGCAATCAGGTGTTGTGGGAGGGGACTGTAAAGCGTAAACTTATACAGCATACCCTCCCACTTCACCTAGCCAGGAGTTTGACCTATATGCTGCCGCTGTAGGGCCAGTGACTCCCACAATCAACCCTTTAACAGGCCCTGCAAACGCCACCGCATGGGGGTGCATCAATATGCTGCCTTGACTCACAGATATAGAATATAGACCAAGGCCTAAAACCGGCACCCGAGACCCTAACTAGGGTTTCGCCGCCAAAATACCTACAGCTGAACATCGTCTCCTACCGAGAAGGACTAGACCCTGACACCCACCAATCCCTGAGGCCCTGATGAGTCCTATCAGCTTATTGGAGCAATTATAACTTTGCATCATGAATAATTATATGCTTGCAATAAAGTAATGACACAAACACTTGTAGGGAATACAACAAGAAGTTGTGGCAACTTAAAAGGCTAACAAGTGCATTGCACCATAAGGTTTCATGGATTACAGTCTAATTCATTAAATGCATGAAGTGTTATCCTGAGTAATGGGTGTGTGTATGTATCACAGGTCTTGCAGAGCTTGTCTGAGGCCTGGGGCAGGAGTCTTGTTATAATAAACTCAAACAACAAAGAAGCTGGTCCCTGGCAGGCCTTCCTGGCCAGCTTAGCCCTCTGAGGCTTGGGATTAGTTTACCCAGCTTCTCCCATCCCCTCTGCATTGGCCTGATGTCTCATACATACAGGTTTGGGTGGGGTAGAGGAGGAGGATTGTAAATGGTAAGGTCAGGAGGAAAGGAAATGCAAAGAAAGAGTACAGGACCAGGACCCTGTGATAATGATCTGAGGTCCTTCTTCATACGCCTCCTCTGCAAGAGGTCTGAAGGGTAACAACACAAGAACAGGCGTTTTCTGCAGTGGTGGCTCCCTATTTTTGGAATGCTCTCCACAGGGAGGCATGCATGGCACCTTCGTTGCATATTTTAATGCACCAGGCAAAACCATTCCCCTTCCCCTGGCTAATTAAACAATCTATGGCCTTTTAAACTGTGGGGAGGGGGGTTATTGTTTGTTACTATGGTGTTTATATTGTGTTTTTATATTGTAAACTGCCCTGTGATCCTCAGATGAAGGGCGGTGTATAAATTTTAATAATAATAATTGACAGTGGCCATTCACAAAATGCACCTGTTTGTTCCTTGCAACCATAAAACTATAAATATTTTGTGGTTGTAGGCAATTAAGGAAACAATTTAAATGCTTTTTCTACTCTCTTTTAATACAGGCCAGTAGGGATGCCAAAAATGGAAAAGGTTTACTTGCACAATCCAAGTGCAGAAGAAACTATTATATTAGTATCAATATCTGCAACAACCTCACATTTTCATGCATCGTTTTTTCAAAACAGGGTAAGTTAGCTCTGTTTTTCAAAGTTGGTATTATTCTGCAAGCTGGTTTCACTTCAGCAAAAACTGATTTTACTTCAAAGTGCATCACAGTAACTAAAATAGCTTCTCTTTAAATTCAAGCTCAACAAAATTATGCCACATACAATTCTCTGTGGAGGGGTTATATGAAAAGTAAATGTCAGGAGGTTTCTTCATCATTCTAGGGCAGTGGTGGAGAACCTCTGGCCCATAGCCTTGGTGTTCTCAAGAATATGGAAAATGGATAACTATAGCTCAGAAATGGTTTCTAACCAGAAGTCCATGGGGGAGAGGGGGGAATCCATACCAGGATAGTAGTTTTACTATTACGAACCGAAGTCCCCCAAGTAACGTGTGAGTTTTCAAGTTCACCAGAACTTCTTTTTTGGTATAACACAGCCTGGAGCAGAGTACCGCTCATGCATTAATTTTCAGTAGGAGTTGCTACTTCGAGCTTATGCACTCATAAGTAGTTGCCAGTAAATGGTTGCCACCCCTTTGGAAGTGATTCTGTCATTTTTGTGCATGCTTCTATGAGCTGCTAAGATAACTAGTATTTTTTTTTATTGTGTTTCTTCACCATATTTTTTGTAAAACCTACTAACCAAGTGCCTAAAATATATGAAAAAGGCTCCAAATAAGGCTGCATTTTACAAGGCACTTGCAAAAGCAAATAACCAACAACATGTATTTCAATTAAGAACGTGTCTCTCTGCCACTGTCAGGGTGTCAACCAGCTTTAAGTGAAAGCTGAAATGATCATTGGTCCTTCTCTTTGTCCTGTTATTTCAGAAGCATGTTTAATTAGCAAGGGTGTGTGTTTCTTTACTGCCACTTGAAATAATCTTTTGAGCTTAAATCCAAGTGTTTAATATTTGAGGGGGGAGAATGGGGGAGGGATTATGGAAAGCTTGTAAATTCATACTCCCTTCTTAATCCTAATACAAGATTTAACTGATCACACATCTTCCCTAAAGCAATTAACATATTTAATGAAATCTATCAAATCTATCTATCCATAATGGAGGTGACAGTGTGTGAGGTGTGGAGTGTGTGAATGGATAGATTTGTGTGGATAGGGTATGTATGTGGTTTTGACCCTACCTGCCTTTGTTTTTAGCCATGTCCACCCTCGCTTGTGACCTCTGGAAAATTACCAATGCTATAATGTGGCTCTGAAACTGAAAAGGTTTCCTCAGATAGTAAAGTCTTCATTATGGGTATCTCCTAAACTTCTGGTCACTCTGTGCTCATTGATTCAAGCAATTATGGGTGTTGTAAGGCAGTCTATAAGAAAATAGAAGATTCCTGAAGTGTTATATAACTTTGCTCAGGGAGGAGTCACAACAGATAATTTTTCTGTGTTTTAAAGCCAATTGAGAAGTATGAGTCAGAGCACCAATTTGTAGGAGCTACATTATGTACTCCAATCTGGCATTTAGAGTGGAACCTGAGACACTTGGAGCAATGTGCTTAGTAAGCTAAACAATAAGCAGTTCAGGGTTCTTTCACATTAGTAATATTGCTATAATGTTCAAAAAAGAATTTTTTCCTTCATGTTGTACTTTACAGTTGTTTGTTTCGATGCAGTATCAACCAAATTAAAAAGAGTGTATTGGAAGTAACTTTTATAAGGTACTTAAAAGTTTTGGCTAAAACCCAATTTTTCATGCTAGTTTTATTTAAATTGATTTTTCCAAAGAAAGGGCTATAGTACGTGGCTTGCTTATCTCATGGGTGTTCACACACAGCTTCTACATATCAATTGTGTTTGAATGCCTGATCTCATATTTGAAGCACTAGACTTCTAAGATGAACAACATGTCATGTTATATCTGGTGTTTTATATTTCAGAAAATCGTTCCAGGAGGGAACACATCATTTGATGTGGTTTTTCTTGCAAGAATGGTGGGGAACGTAGAAAATACTTTATTTATTAATACATCTAATCATGGGGTATTTACTTACCAGGTAAGAGAAAACATCATGTTACTGTTTCTTAAATGATTGAGAACAGAAGTGAAAGCACATTATTAAGATTGGTGCTCAGCATGTACAGTGGTACCTCGGTTTACGAACTTAATCCATTCCGGAAGTCCGTTCTTAGACCAAAGCCATTCTTAAACCGAGGCGCACTTTCCCTAATGAGGCCTCCCGCCGCCGGTGCCCTTCCACTGTTCGGCTTCCATTCATAGACTGAGGTAAAGTTTGCTAACCGGAACACTATTTCCGAATTTGCCAAGTTCGTATACCGAATAGTTCGTAAACAGGGATGTTCTTAAACCGAGGTACTACTGTACTGCAATGTGTGACTGCTTCATAGTTTAGCATATGTCTCTAAAGTCAAGGCTTTCAATTGAAACCAACAGCCACATATCATGGTTTTCTGATTGACATTCCTGCTTTCAAATGGGAATTACTCATGGAGCAAGATGCCATTTGTCTGCAATATATACATATTATTTGATGCTGTGAGACACCTGCAATAAGTGCCACTCTGCTATGCATATTCCGTGCACTTGAGATTACAAAAAGTCTTACAATATTAATGCGCCTCCTACAGCTTAGAAATGAACAAGCTATTTGCAAGGCGCAAAGCTTCCAAGTTGTCTATTAAAATGCAAAACAGGCTTCTGTTGATTTATGAGATACAGTAATAGTGATTGACTTGAAAGGTGATAATATGCTTGATCTAATACAGTTGATTGATTTAAGCACACCACATCGTTTTTTAAAAAATTAAGAGAAGGACATTTAAATGGCAAAGTAGCTTTTGCAGAACAAGATCACATATTTTAGAAAACTGAAAGGAATGACAAAAAATGGGGGAATGTCATTTTTTGTATTCATGAACATAATCATGATTTACTACCTGTAGTGCTCTAAGTTACTGTGGTTTGGAGCTAGAAAAAAATCCAAAGGGTTGTATTTGACTCATCCCTACTCAGTGATCTTAAGTTAAACAACCCAGTTGTTTTTTAAAGAAAATCTGCATTTCATATAAAAAGTTCAAAAACTGGTTGCAAAACAAGTATTTAGAGAAAAGCTGGTCTGTAGTTGTCACTTGTGTGGATCCTGAAAGGAAGAAAAAGATATATTTTCTTGTATCCTAAAACAATAGATACTGTATGAGACCACTTTAAAATACTGTAACTGTAAACTTCCAAGTTGGGAAAGAGATAGTGTTTCTTTGCTGTCAATGATTGTGTGAGTTTTAAAGGTGGAAAGCAGACAATTACTCACACTGGGATACTTGTTTTCTTTTTCTTAAACAGGTATTTGGTGTAGGAGTACCAAACCCTTACAGACTTCGCCCTTTTATAGGAGCAAAAGTTCCAGTAAACAGCAGTTTTTCTCCTATTATAAATATACACAACCCCCATAGTGAGCCTTTGCAGGTATGTAGGAGCACTGTTCATATTTACAATTACCTGTTAAAATATAATGTTAATGTATTTCAGGTGCTCTTTGTATACTTTGATTCTGTTCCTTTATCCTCAGTTCGGAATGTTATGAAGTTAAGATAATTGTCTTAGTAGTAGTTTTGAGAAACTTTGTTCATGGAACTAAAGGTTTGCATGTAAGGTTTGACTTGGCATATACAGAAACTTCACTTGCATAAAATCCTTTGATTATTTTTTTTATTTGGTGGAATGATAAATGACATATTCGAACACTTGAAGTAATTCATTGACTATGTTGTATGTGTGGTCTTTACCACAGAGAAAATAAAATATAAATAATTTCGCCTTAGCTGGCAACCATGAGAGGGTGTCTGGTTGGAACTTGAGCTCTAACTTTATCAATTATTATTTTTGGCTATCCTCACAGGTGGTAGAAATGTATTCAAGTGGAGGTGATCTCCACCTAGAGCTTCCAACTGGTCAGCAAGGGGGTACAAGAAAATTATGGGTGAGTGGCACAAATATTACTTGACTCACACTCAGGTATTAATAAGTTCTGGCAAAGACTAATATTCGTTGTGGCTTAAACTTTTGTTGTGGGCCAGAGCACCCTTCCTCAGATGCATGGTGTTCTCCTCTTCTGATCCTGAAATCTCATGCACACATATACAGATAAGAGGGTGGATGTTGTTTTGAAATGAGGCCAGGAGGCCCAGCAATTCAAGATAAGGGAGTAAACCATAACTGTGCAGCATCAAATATCAACAGGGTCCAGTGACAAGTATAAAAGTTCAAAGCAGAATGGGAACAAACTTGTAATGAATTTTCAAAGTAATGTTAATATTGTATACACCAGCAAATGTGGACAATTGCTTTGCGGGGGGGGGGGGAGAGACTGACGCAAAAGGTGAAAGGCAGAAATAAATTTAAAATGAGAATTCCATTCATAAGAAGAGAAGAACAAATGCTCTACAGTAAAACCAAAGCTATAAATTATAAGTTACTTATATGTATATGATGTTACATGTTTTGTTTTTGTTACAAAAGCAAATAATTTTTTTAAAAATAAATATTGTATACAAATACCTAACAATTATGTCCTATAGTGAGTTAGCCACTTTCAGTTTCATTTCATCGCAAGTCTGATAGCACATAAGCTTTTTACCAAATGATTTTAGACACGTGTGTGGTTTTTATCTAATATTCTAGCCACAGAATATTCCAAAAGTTGTAGTTTTGACCAGTGGCGTAGCGTGGGTTGTCAGCACCCGGGGCAAGGCAAGTAATTTGCGCCCCCTAACCCATGGATTTGCGCCCCCTGACCCTAACCCCCAGGTGTTGCGCCCAGTGCGGCCGGCCCCCCCCCTGCACCCCCCACGCTACGCCACTGGTTTTGACTGAAGATATAACACAAACTACCTTTTATGTAGCATATAAATACTAGGGAACTTTTCTAGGATTTTCCAGGACAATCCTCCAGTTTATATTTTTGTATAAAATTACAGATTATATTTTTGTATAAAATTGCTAGTGTGCCTGCATGCAATTTGAGATGGTTGCTGATGACTGCTTGGTTTGTATCCAACTAAGTCCTACTGAAGGGACGCGGGTGGTGCTGTGGGTTAAACCACAGAGCCTAGGACTTGCCGATCAGAAGGTCGGTGGTTCAAATCCCTGCGATGGGGTGAGCTCCCGTTGCTCGGTCCCTGCTCCTGCTAACCTAGCAGTTCGAAAGCACGTCAAAGTGCAAGTAGATAAATAGGTACCGCTCCGGCGGGAAGGCAAACGGCATTTCCGTGCGCTTCTCTGGTTCACTAGAAGTGGCTTAGTCATGC
Organism: Podarcis bocagei; assembly: GCF_964188305.1. Classification (NCBI taxonomy): domain Eukaryota; kingdom Metazoa; phylum Chordata; class Lepidosauria; order Squamata; family Lacertidae; genus Podarcis; species Podarcis bocagei. The sequence continues at coordinate 32,579,958 of NC_138130.1, read as the reverse complement.
TGGCCACATGACCTGGAAGCTGTATGCCGGCTCCCTTGGCCAATAAAGTGAGATGAGCGCCGCAACCCCAGAGTCGGTCATGACTGGACCTAATGGTCAGGGGTCCCTTTACCTTTTAAATCCTATTGAAACCCATTGAAAATGGACCTAAGTTGGTCATTTTCATTTATTTCAGTGGGTCTAGTCTGAGTATAACTTAAATATTTATTTTTACACTTTCTGAGTAGCAGTGATTAGAATCTCCCACTTTTGAAGCGTATAGACAAATTAAGTCCTGTTCTCTTTGCTATAATGTAGGCTTTCCAGAAATTCTGAATGCACAGGAGGAAAGAAAATTATGGCTTGCTTGTTGTGGGAGTGGGGAATGAGTGGGCTTGGATGGTATAGACAGAAGTATCTACATGTTTTTGTGCTACTGATGCAAAATAGGCTTTTAAGTGTTTCTCTAAAAGATTGGTAGCATCACCAAATATATTTCTTGTACTGGTTTCTTACAACAGAACTAGTCTTACGCACTTAGGAAAAGGCAGGTTTAACAAACTGTTACTTGTCAGCATGAATAATCTACACATGATGATTCTGAACCTTTTATGCGATGGTTGTTTTTGAAACTGTTTGACACTTCCATCTCACTATTTAGTTAGTTAATTGCCTAAAAACACCAACTGTATACTCCATATTCCACTTGTATTATAGCTGGCATTGTGGACCTTTTTATTATACTGACTTTTATATTCTGCACAATTGTCTGTTTCAATAGGAAATTCCCCCCTATGAAACTAAAGGAGTTATGAGAGCCAGTTTCTCTTCAAGGGAAGCAGATAATTACACAGCCTTCATTCGAATAAAAACAAATGCCTCAGACAGCACAGAGTTTATTATTCTGCCAGTAGAAGTAGAAGTCACAACAGGTTTGTAGAAATGTAATGTTTCATCAACTTCATGTATTTTCCTACTGCAGTAGTGAAAGATACTCACTTTGTTTTGTCCTATCTTAAAGCCCCAGGAATTTATTCATCGACAGAAATGCTAGATTTTGGTACTTTAAGAACCCAAGGTGAGTTCTATATTTAAATACACCTCCATTTCAGATTGTGAGTAGACACACCTCATTTTGCAAGAGCTGCGTAATATCAGTTTCATGTGTTTGTTCCTTAGCCTTTGCATGTAGGCCTTCATATGTATTGGGTTGCATCCAGACAGGTCCTGCTGCTAATGGAAAGGATCCACCCATTTACATAAATAAATAAAAATAAAAATCCAGGGTTCTTCTGGAGATGGGGTGCATGAAGGTGATTTTTGGTATTATCTCTGCGGCTACTTTTCATAGTGTTTCATGGAGTCCCCAAACCCTCCAGAGCAGATCTTTGGGGGCTACAGGGGAAAGGAGGAATTGGTGAAAATAATTTCTTCTTCTAGCAGAACTCTGCATGAGGGAAACTTTCTCAATCCACCTCATTTGTATTTAAATGCCTAGGATATCTAGCTTTAGAAATATTATATAAAGTAAAATGAAATAACTTAATAACACAATTATAAATAGTACTTTTTATAACATCACTCTTAATTTATACACCTGCCAAATGACTGTACACAGGTGCATCTGTATTCAGACTAGTCTCCAAATCATAGTTTGAAACAGTCTTCCCCAACCTGTTGCCCTTCAGGTGTTTCGGTCATAAATTGCATAATCTCTGACCATTGACCATACTGGGAAAGGGCAGGTGGGACTTGTAGTCTAAAACATGTGGAAGGCCCCAGACTGGTTTGGAAGATCAGGATTTAGTAATGGTGACCATGATCCCCCCGTCCCTTCCCTTGCAACAAACCATAGTTTGCCCATTTGCTCCAGTGTGACAAATTATGGTTTGCCTAGACAATAGTTTGCCACCATGCCTGGATCCTGACTGGAGAACAAATTAATTTGTACACTAACCACAGTTTGCTACAGTTGGATAAAATGGCAGACTATTGCTTACTGCAGATTAGAAGCAGAAGCATCAAACATCCGCTCCTTATGTCTGGGGGAGAAGGGAATGGAGAAGTGCAAGAATTAAGTAAAATTTCAGCACTGGATAACTTGAATAAATGTCACAAAGCTGACTTGACTTTTAAAAAATCCCTTTTATGCAAACGAGCCTTAGTGCTTTTTTATTGGCTTTCAACAGATCTGCCCAAAATCTTAAATCTACACTTGTTAAATTCAGGAACAAAGGATGTACCAATAACAGTAAGTATTACCTCTTTTATTTCACTATCTCAATATATTTTTCTAGACGTAAAGATAACATGAATCCACTAGATATCAAAGCTCAAGTTCTGTTAGTTTAGTCCCTTTTTCCAAATGAACTCAACAAAATGCCACTTTCGATGCACTTAACAGCTTTCAGCAGTGTATCCTTCCCATGCTACATGTTGTGACTGTATAGTTAAACCGAACTAAAGCTCCCCCACTTTGCATTCCCTTCAACTTTCTACTAAAGACTAAGACTACAGGGGCATATTTAAAGGTTTGTTTAGTTGCTTGTTATTCAGGCTTTACTTTTCAGTGTCATCATAAATTAATACTTACAGCTTGTAATTGTACAACTATCTTAAATAATTGCTGTTATGGTGTCACATTACAATAAAAAGCAATGGGATTTCCTGCAAGTACATGGAAATGCATTTAATAATTCCCAGTTATTTCTGACTAAATCATTCAGGGCAAATGCCTTGAAAAGCATGCAGATAACCAGTATGACAATTACAAAATAAAAATGCAAACAAGAATTAAAGGTTCTTTTGTAGCTGGTATTTCACAACAAACTTCAGCATATAAAAGTGGTTAATATTGGCTTGCAATAGAGATTTGTCTTAACCACTGTAAAGGAGGTAGTTTTGAGACTCAAAGCTAAAGAGGCCTGTCCCAGACCCAGAATACGATTCAAACATATGGTTAGTCACAAATATTCTCTTTCGGGCTAAGGTGCTTGAGCTGGTGTGTTCTGTCAGTGCTGAAATGCTTTTGTCACCAAGCAATGTCTCTGGTTGTTGTCTAAATCCCTTTTCTCAACCACTGTTCTAGTTTGTCCAGCATGGGAGATGAGAGAGTACTGTGCTTGTTTCCATGTCTTTGAAATGTATATTTATCTCTTGCAGCAATAGCTTTGTTTTACCTCTTCCTGTATAAAGGGGAGAAATGATGACTACTGGATAATCTCTTAGACCAGAGGCTATGTCTTTTCTTTTTAGTTTGTATAAGACTAACTCCTCTGGAGTCTTTTTCCTCTCTAACTTGCTAGCAGCACCAGTGGGTTTAACAAGCTGTTGTCATTATAAAGTTAGCCCATAGGTTTCCTGGGCTCAAACTCAGAGGCACAGAAGCATATCTCACAAAATGTGGGGCATCATTAGTTTCATATTTGGTAATAATCTACAATGGCTTATAAAAAGTGAAAGGCCTGTGTGTATATCCTCACATAAGGATGTTCTACAAAGAGCTCCAGGCCTTAATGAACCCTTTGTGAACTCATAGGTCTGGCCTGTTTCCCTCCCTCTGACTTACAGAGTGCAGAGAAAAATACAGAATGGTCAGCTTAGATTTTTCAAATTGCACACTACACCACAGGGTTAGTGACAGAAAGGCTGCTTGCAGTAAGTGAGCAAAAATATGGAGTCACAGATGTTAAAAACAGGAATCATTGATGCAGCAGAAGTAATGTACATAATTTTACTTAAATTTTCTTTTGCGTCTGATAGCAAAGGTGATAAGTGTTAAACTACTGAGCAGTGGATTATATAGCCAAGCTTCGGAATCTTATTATTTTAACACCTCATTCTCTGATATTTTGCCCTCATTCTTGACTGAAGAAATACTGACTGTATGACCTCGTAATATACAGTCCCAGTGTTTTGACACTGCTCAGATTTCTGCTACCATCTTAGATGTTAAGTGGGTTGGGGAAGTGTCAGATACCATCAAGCATATCTTAAAGGCTAAACTATTTGCTCATATTTCCATGTAAACATGGGGCGGGGGGAGGACAGGGATATATGTCTCTTGGAGTTTGTTCTGATACAGTTTGGAAGCGAGGAAGAAACTGGTTTCAAACTTCATGCTAATGTCATGGGAAAAGGCCAAGACTATATTTAGCAGAAATTTAAGCTAGATACTCATAGAACTAAATTCCTTCGAGGCACTTTGAGAGTATTGTTGCCAGTTACTATAGTCATAAAAAGTTTTTACCTTTACTGACACTTTATATTGAAGTCTGTGAAACTGAACAATTTTAAAAGAAGAAAGGCAATTTATAATATTAAAAATAATACTAAATTAATGTAAAAATATCATGTACGTATTTATAGCATTGCTGGTTCTGAGCCAGAAGACTGTGTATTTACTGTTTTGTCAGCAGCGCTTAATATTCAGCTGAGTTGCATAACTATAGCCATTATCCTTCCATTAGAAATTTTTGTTTGGTAACACAATATATGATAGTTCTGTATTAAAGTTCATATGGAAGTTTAAGTAAAATGTGTGTATTGCTATATTAACTAGTTCTAACATTTCTTTTAAATGTTTTTCATTGAGAACCGACAACTAGAACAACAACAAAATACATTTAGATGGTGGTGAAAGACTGTATACTTAATAGCTGATTGCATTCAGGCAGTATTCCTTCCAAAAGGCCCTTTCCCTTCCTGACCCTGCACTGTGTAGTATATATATGACGTACTTCATATTAACAGTAAATTACAAAACTTGTTTGAACTTGCTTGAAACATGAGAATCCCTCTTCTATGGTTGTAAGGCTTGTACATTCATCCATAATTATGAATTTTGCATGCTCATCCTCTCTCTTTCTTGGAATGAAGTATCTTCTTGGTATCTTTCTATATTCTGAAGGGGGGGCGTCCTTCGTTGTTGTTGTTGTCATCTGTCAACTTTATTCTGACACATTCTTATCTTGATGTTCTCTCATCTTTCTTATCCTTATTTGAGTTCTTTCATTCGTGTCACATGGTGTTACCTTGAAGGCCTAGTAACTGGAATGGAAATCTGCGCTCTGATCTTTTTGATGTGCTGCTTGATATTGATTACACACCTCAAAGCCTCTGGACCTGAAAGTCTTAATCTTTAGCCTTCATGTTCTAGCAGCTCTGGAGTTTGCATTTCTCTCAAAATAGTTGGTCTTTCGCAGAATTAGGCCACATTTGAAACAACAACAACAATATTTATACCCCACCCATCTGGCTGGGTTTCCCCAGCCACTCTGGGCGGTTCCCAACAGAATATTAAAAACATAATAAAACAGCAAACATTAAAAAGTTCCCTAAACAGGGCTGTCTTTAAGACACTTAAATAATTTGTTGGTTTGTTTTTGGCATTCCCTGCTGCTCTGCAATGCTGCCAGCATGTGTCTTCAGCTGTTTAGCTTTCTAAAGTGGAGATACTGGAAGTGAAGACACAGTTAAAATAATGTGAGTGTAGTGTTCTGCCTTGTGGAGGGTCTCTAAACAATTGCGCTAGGTATGCGAGCACAGCAACAACCTCAAGTATAACTCTTGTAAAATTTAAGATGGAAGTGTAGTGCTATTTTTGATGTGTGCATTCTCATTAATAAAACACATATAGATGGCTCTGATATTCTTTTGGTGCACCTTGCGCTGAAAGGCTAGTTCTCTTTAGATGGCTACAGACATTTTAGCCAAAAAACACCCCCAACCTAGTTAATTGCCTCCTTTTCTAGTGAAACAGGCATGTGTTGAAATAAAATGAAACAAACCTAGTAAATCTGCTGGAGTTTCACAGTTGTTTCTGCTATAAATTATGTATATATATTTGGAAACATTCCTGACTCGTGTTGTTCTAATGACATGTATCCACATTTTTATAACTTAGATTAAGTGTCAGCAGATTCTCAACTTTTGAAGGAGAAGATAACAGATATATACAGACTTTTTCAATAGCACTTCTTTTATGCTTTTCCAGAGTGTTAGACCCACACCACAGAATGAAGCTATCACAGTACATTTCAAGCCAATTACACTTCGAGCTTCTGAAAGTAAATATACCAAAGTTGCAAGTATTAGCTTTGACGGTAAGTAAAGGTCTGTTCTGGAAGTTGTATGTTTCTCATTCACTGGATGGGAAGCCTTTTGTCAGCGTATCTGAACATATTTCTTAGTTTGGGGTCCACACTTGCTTTTCTTTTGAACGCAGTTACTGCTTGGAACGAGTTACATAATACTGCTAGGGATGTTGCTGCAGTTGTAGAAGTTTCTTCCTGGTTTTCCCGCAACCCCCACCCCCAAACTCTCAGGAGAGACTTTTCAGGATGCTGCTGGGCAGAGGAGGGGCTGGGAAGGTCTGCTTCCTCCAGCTGCCTTCTTTGAGCTTTCCTCTGAATCCCATCCCATGTGTTTAATCATTCTGTTCAGTGTATATACACAGAGACCAAGAGGGGAGAGCATTTAATGATGACTGTCTACTGAAGTCTTCATCTTTTTTGCTAAAAAGGGGAATCTGTGGCCTTTCTGATGTTGACGAGTGACAGCTCCCAGTAGCCTAGGCCAGCATGGCATTTGGTTAGAATTAACAGAATTTGCAGGCTCATAGGTTTCCCCACCTCTCAGCTAAAAGTTGAAGAAGGGATGTTGCTGTATCACCCACCCTCCTTGAAGCCACTTGAATTCAGCAAGTAGCATAATACTCACATTTTAGAGCTAAACAGTAACTGCACCCTAATATATTACAGGAGTAGCTTAGTTACAAATGTGATCAAAATGGTTTATGATACTTTGTAGTAAATCAAAGCCCCAACAGTGACAGTTTTACTATTAGAGTAAAAATAAATATGTGTCAATTTTGTGTATGAGTCGATAATAGTAACACTGTTTGCTTTTATTTATCTATTTGTATGTACCATATAGCATCGAAAGCAAAACGACCTGCACAGTTTTCAGGAAAAATAACAGTAAAAGCAAAAGAGAAGAGTTACTCAAAACTTGAAATTCCATATCAAGCAGAAGTGTTAGATGGGTAAGATTGCACGGGATACCGTTGTCTTACATTTAACTCACACCTTGTTCCTGTACACAAGTAACTAACCACTTGCATGGCTTCCTGTAGCAAATAAATATGCTTCCAAATGAGTCTTTCTTATAATAGGGACACTGGGTTTAAAGCCTGTGTTATTGTGTGGACACTGCACTGAATTTTTGTGTATTCCGTCCTGGATAAAGAGCTACAAACTGAATCGGAGCCAAAGGATCAGTGTGCAGTGGCCATCACACAGCCCTGTTTAAACAAAGCATGTGACTATTGCCATGAATAGTGCTGGCTTGCACTCAGATAACTTTATTTTGCCCATTGCTCCAAGTGTTAGGGACAGGCTTGAGCAATTGCTTTTTTTACTGTTTCTAACTTCTACATTTATAAGCTAGTATATTCTAATTCTTCCACGTTTTAAGTGCTGGTTATAACTCTTTATTTGCTGGGTAATGTATTTGGTTTCAGACTTCTTTGCTGCTAAATGGAACAAGTTGTATAAATTCTTCAGACCATTATATTTCTCAGTATTGATTTTTAAGTTTTATGTATTTGAATTACACACCTGGCTTGGGCAGGATATGACGATAGGGCATGGGGAATGAATCTGGGTCCTTTGGGTGAATTTAAACTTGCTGATAAGTAAAAGCAGGAATGGGTCTGTGGCCTGCCAATTGGCAGTCCTTCAGGCATTATATGATGTTTCTGAAGTTGAGTAACAATCCAAAAAGAGATCTTAAACTGCTGCTGTTGGATGGAAAACCTGTGGCCCTCCAGATGATATTGGACTACAACTTTGATCGTTCTTCAGCTTTAGTCATATTTGCTAGAGCTGATGGAATTTGAGTCCAACGACATTTGGAGAATCAGGTTCCTCATCTCCGTGCCTAACCAATTTTCTGGTGGTTATTGTGAGTTTTTCTTATAGAGGATTGTACAAATCTCTACTTTTTGGCTTTTTTATATTTTGAAATAGGTACTTAGGATTTGATCATGCAGCCACATTATTTCATATTCGTGACAGTCCGGCAGACTCTGTGGAAAGACCAATCTACTTAACAAACACATTCAATTTTGCAGTCCTCATTCATGATATAATGCTACCAGATGAAATCAAAGAAATATTTAAAGTAAGCCCAATTACGCGCTGAACTATTTTGTTGCTATTAAATGTTACATAAATTGGATTCACTGTTAACCTGGATCATATTTATTCATTATACTAGGTACACAACTTCAGCAAACCAGTTTTAATTCCACCAAATGAATCCAGATATATTTTCACACTTTATTTTGTGGCTTCCTTGTCATCTCTTCACATTGATAACAATATTTTGCTCATTACAAATGCTTCTAAATTTCATCTACCTGTAAGAGCATACACTGGATTTTTAGATGTAAGTATATCAGTTTTTTAAAAAATCTTTTCTGTTTTTAAAGTGAAATGCATTGGATGTGGTTTCTTTGTGTTTCTGGATAACATGTGCTCAGCAGTGAAGCCAAATTCAAACTGTAGTCTTGAATTTGAACCATAAACTGAATACAAATTTGGTAGCTGGTTTATATTTCAGCAGTCTAACGCCTGCTAGAATAGACCTATGGATGGAACCCATTCTCCTCTTTTGCCATGTGGAAGTTCTGCGGGATGTAATATGTGTTAGATATTATTTTTGTAGGTTTGCTGTTTGATTGAAATTGAATTTATAGGAATTACATTACTTTTTAAAAATATATATAAAAGAAACATTAATATGTCTGTATGGGGGGCCTGTTTAAAATGACTGAACTTGGAACTGAACTCATATTTTAATGTGTTGACTCTCTAGCTCTCAGTTACGTATACTGCCAACAAAAACATATTGGCAGCTGCCTTCACTAATTAACATGGGGCACAGTCCACTCAAATGCTCTCCTGTATAGGCCCCTTAAGACTAGGGAGCTTCAGAAAACCATGCTGTTGTGCCTTTTGCATCACTCTTCCATCTTAGCGGGATTTCTACAGAAGAGGAGAATTAGCAGTGAATTGTACTCAGTAGTTTGTTAGACCTGTTTTGTCTTTCACTCAGTCACCTTTAATAGTGCCTTGCCTTATCTCATGATAGGTCAGCATCTGGTTGCCCAATAGAATGAATAAAAGGTAGATGTGTTTCCCAGCAATTGTAGCACTTTCTGTGTAATCGGCAGATTGTATCCCTGAAAACCAAATACAGATTCTTCAGTCCCAGATCTTATGGGCTACTTGTCCAAAATAAGGGGGGGGGGGGAGGAACCAACATGTTAGAACTGGTGGTAGTACTTCTGAGCCCTTGCAGTAACAGATATATGAGCTGCCTGTCCCTAATGCAGTTGATGCTCTTCCGTTTTTCTAGTATTTTGTATTGCCCCCAAGACCTGAAGAACAGATAATAGATTTTGGTATATTGAGTGCCACAGAAACAAGTAGTATTCTGCTTGCAATCATGAACAGCAATCCAATTCAGGTAAGAGACATTCTTTTATTTGTTGTTTGTTTGTTTTACTTAAATGGCATATCTGTTTAATTTATTACTAAAACTATTGTGCCCTTTTAAAGTTGGCTATAAAAAGCTGGCATGTGATAGGTGATGGTTTGACCATGGAACTCCTTGCTGCTGAAAAAGGCAACAGAACCACAATAATTGCAAGTCTTCCAGACTTGGAAAAGGCCAATGCATTGGATCAAACTTCGGTAAGTAACACATATTTTACTTATTACAGTTATGTGTGGCATATGGACAAAAGATGCAAATCTTATCACTAAGTAAAAAGAAGCGGGGGGGTCACCACATCTGCTTATGTCCAGTGCTTTTTTGAGAGGACGGTGTTGCAGGGAGACGCATACCCCTAAACAGTTTGTGAATCTTTGTACTTTTGTCCATTTGCTGTATTTATTTTTCCCGATCTGAACTATAAAATGGTGGTTTTCTTGAGTCTAAATGAGAGTACCCCTAAACATTTTTTTTTAGAAAAAAAGCACTCCTTATGTCTATGTATAGACATGGTGCTAGCTATTTTTATATGTAGACAAACACCCCACACATATCCACATCTGGAGGAAAAAAGCGAACAATGAGAGGTGCCTCTGTGAGAGATTAACTGCTGAAAATAAATAGTGGAGAGTGTTTTACTTAAGCGGTAAGCAAAACATTACTCTTTGTATTTCAACATGAAGCCCTTTCAGATAACTGTGTGTGTGCATTTTTGTTACAGTGACCGGGTTTTTTTGTTGTCTGTTGGAAGAATGTGAGATTAAAGCAATGAAGCAACTATATAATTCTGTTCTACAGGTAACATTGATGCCTGGTTCATACACTGTATTCAGAGTAAGATTATTACCAAAAGAACTTGAAGGGATTCATGATGGGGCTATACAAATCACAACTGATTATGAGGTACTCTTACGTTTATATTGATCCTAAAAGTAATGTGCATGGAAATAGAAAAGAAAAGGATTGGGAGGGGGTCCTGGCTTTTAGCTGTTGTGATGGCAAATGCAGTTGGTTAGTTTCCTCTCTGGCAGTATATTTGGCACTGGCTAGTGTATGTGACAGTTTAGGTGTGTAACCTTTCAGGAATTTCAGAAGATGGTTTTAATTGTTCTTCATTTGGTATGCCCATCATGCTTGCTTTCTGAAAACTAAATGATGATCATCTGGTATTTCCTATACCATATCTATAGAAGGATGCAGAACTACTTGAAGATTAATAAAGATGTATAGAAGGCAGTCAACCTATTTCTGATTCTCAGCATATAAGCTTGCAGATAATTTCAGAAGAGAGCAGTTGAGATTTTTGTTGGGCTTATGTGCTCATCTTATAAAAACAGATTTTAGATTTTTGCACAAGTATGCTAGCAGAAATGGCTTTGTGCTAATGCAGCGGAGGGAAACCTTTTTGGATGAAACCCATAGTCTAAAACATATTGATAAGAGTTAACGTAAATGTTGCGTTTAAGCTACTATTCTTTTTCTCTTTTTTTGCAGATTTTAACCATTCCTGTGAAGGCTGTAATTGCTGTAGGGTCATTGATGTGCTCCCCAAAACACATTCTTCTTCCACCTTCTTTTCCAGTAAGATAATATATTTTGAAGAATTTCTAACAGTTTCTTCTTGCTTTTAACCATCATTATGAAAAAGTAAACAAACTGATTTTAGCCATGCTACCGGAGTTTATCTCACACCCCATCACTGGGAAGGCATTTTAACCTCAGATTCTCTTGTTTTTCATAGAGCCTGGGATGTGTCCCCAGCCTTTGTTTCTCATTGCTATAGGGTAATTGAATCAGTCAGTGGTAAGAACTAGCATATGTTAACTCCATCAATCCATATGTCTGAAATCATGAACAACTGCTGCTGAAATACGAGACGGGTTTTTTTCCAAAGGAAGTTGGCTGCTGTTTTGATACACTACAGTCCTAAACACAGAGAAGCATAGAAATCAAACCCTTAGTTGCTCCTTGCACAACCTCTCAGAATAATTGAGACCATGTAGCAGTTACCTTGGAGTATATCTTTTGCCAGATCTTTATTAGAGGATTGGAAATCTGTGTGGCAGGATTCAATTACGGGCAGTCACTTTTTGAAAAGAATGTGCTATTTCCAAGTCCCTGCCTAGTCCAAAACTGAATACTTATCTTCTGTGGGAGCGGGTGGTGCTGTGGTCTAAACCACTGAGGCTCTTGGGCTTGCTGATCAGAAGGTCAGATCCGTGTGATGGGGTGAGCTCCCGTTCCTCTGTCCCAGCTTCTGCCAACCTAGCACTTCAAAAGCACACCAGTGCAAGTAGAAAAATAGGTACTGCTGCGGCGGAAAGGTAAACAGTGTTTCTGTGTGCTCTGGCTTCTGTCACAGTGTTCCGATGTGTCAGAAGCGGTTTAGCCATGCTGGCCACATGACCCGGAAGCTGTCAGCCTGAACACCGGCTCCCTCGGCCTGAAGTGAGATGAGCACCGCACTCCATAGTCACCTTTGACTGGACTTACCGTATTTTTCGCCCTATAGGACACACTTTTCCCCCTCCAAAAATGAAGGGGAAATGTGTGTGTGCGCTGAAGCCTGGAGAGCGAGAGGGGTCGGTGCGCACCGACCCCTCTCGCTCTCCAGGCTTCAGGAAGCTCCGCGCCGGGCACTGGAGGGTTGCGCGGAGCTGCCTGCACTCCCGGGCGCGCAGCCAGAGCGATGCCGAAGCTGAGCGCAGCTTCGGCATCGCTCTGGCTCCCGTTCTGGGGGCTGGGGTCGGGGGAAGCTCGGGCTTCCCCGGCCCCGTGCCTGTACGGGGGGGAAATATATATTTTTTTGCTTTATCCCCCCCCCCCCAAATCTAGGTGCGTCCTATGGGCCGGAGCGTCCAATAGGGCGAAAAATACGGTAACCATCCAGGGTCCTTTCCCTTTCTCTTTTATTTATCCTTCCTTTCCTGGTTTTTGTATGGTGGCATTTTAAATCTTGCAGTTGCATTTGTGGTATCTTTATAATTCCCTTTTAAACACAAAAATGAGAAAAGAGGAAAGAGAACTTTGTTTGAGAGTGCCTTATGGAGGTGGCTGTTTTTATTGTATTCTGGTAAGAAAATTTTTCATAGTCTCTTTTTTAATACGCCACTCCATTGGATTGTAAAAGAGAGGAGGAAGGGACATTTTTTCTACATTGAGCACATAATGTAGCTATAAAATGCACCACTATTTTCAGTCCAAGGTAGCTTCATGGAGCTGGAAAAACGTTTTATTATTTCCTGAGACTAAAGCCTGCAGTTTTGTTTAATTCTTCCTGCTTTATTTTCTATTAAGAACTGGGATAGAAAGTGTGAGAGAAATAGTTGAGCCTCATAGAGATGTTTAAAGTAAGTTCCTCTGAAATGTATAAGGTTCTAGATGCAAAATATTACTATGTTAGCTTTTCCTTTATGCAGCCACTCTCGCTAATTTTAAGTAACTGAATTTACCTCCCTCTGTTCCTAATTTACGGGGGTGATTTCTGGCAATTGTTGGGTGTTTAATGAAGGACCTACAAATTAACCTGGCAATAAGATTTTATTTGAACTTTGAATACAGTGGGAGCAGATAATGGAAGTGGCTAATGCTCATGATATTATATCGACAACTTGTGATGCAGGACAGGAAACACAGACTGGTCTTCCTCTGTAGAACATGTCCCCTCATTTCAGTCTGTTTCCTTCCTTTGGCATTTCTGCAAAAAAAAAATAATTATTATTTTTTAAACCAATTGGTTGACTAGTAACATTGCATGATATTTTTTCTTAATGTGTGCAGTATCGTATCTCTAAATTGAAAAGGTTTGAATGAGGAGGTTATAGGAAAATAACGTAGATGGAATAACTCAGAGCAACCTTAGTCTATATTACCAGGGGTGCTAAAAACTTTGCAATCATGGGCACAAAGATGTGTAAAAAAACCACACAATTGTACATACTTTCTTTCTTAGGGTAAGACTGTTCATCAGAGTTTGAGCATCATGAGCTCTTTCTCACAGAAGGTAAAAATACAACAGATCCGTTCACTATCAGAAGATGTTCGGTTTTATTACAAGAGATTACGAAGTAACAAAGAAGATCTGGAGCCAGGGAAAAAATCCAAGGTTCGAGCACTATGAATATTCTTCAGAATTACGTAACTATGTTTAAAAATAGAGATATTTCACAGTTTTGCATTCCTAAGAGGGGTCTTTTTAAATTCTTGGTTGCTGCTGCTTATATTTTTCAGATTGCAAATGTTTACTTTGACCCTGGTTTACAATGTGGGAATCACTGTTATGTGGGGTTGCCTTTTCTGAGTAAAGGTAAGTAATTTTAATATCTTTTAAACACCCTTAACATTCTAGATATTGAAGATGTTAAGGTGAAATTTATGTTTCTCTTTTCTAGCTGAATCAAAATTACAACACAGTACATCTATGCAAGAAGATGCATGGGATTCAGATTGGGATTTGCATGATAATCTGTTCAGAGAATGGATTGGAGTAAGAGATCACTCAGGCAATCAGTGAGTGTTTTAAAATAAGGAATGGCTTTCTGGTTGGTTACTGAAATTCAGGGAATCTTAATTGCTTGGCAACATTGTTTGAGAAGTGTTGCAGTAGTCAATAAATGGGTTGGAAATATAAATGAAACAGTAAACAATTCTTTATTAGCTTCCAAATGCAGCTAATAAACTTGTAATGGAACTGAAGGCTACTCCAAGAATACTGAAGAAATTATCCTAGCTTACTGCAGTTATCGTTTTTTTAAAAAATTCTTATTATGTAGAATCATGAAACTGAGTATGTCTATGTGCATGTGAATTCCATGAAATATTATGGTTTTAGTTTTGAAGCTTGATATTAATTTTTCTTCATGCTAAATTACATTGCTGGTCTAGATTAAGTGCTGTATTTGAAGTGGACACAGATCTCCAGAAGGCTGTGACTTCCAAAATCACAGCAGAATTGGCATGGCCATCTCTACTTGGCTCACTGCGCCATTTGGATTTTTCACTTACCAACACAAACAGTTCATCTGTAAGTCTTGGCATTGTCAATGTAGTACTAAGAACACAAAAGTTAATATTGAAAATGATTTCCTATATTTGCTACTTTGGGACAATAAGTCTGAATCTAAACCTGTTCCGCCAGGAGGAAGAAATTCTTCTAGAAAATCCAGCAGATGTTCCTGTTTTTGTTCAGCTTCTTCCCATAGCACTATATTCCAATCCATCAGTCTTCGTAGATAAGCTATTGGACCGGTAAGTGGTGGTAAAAAGTGGTGCTTGCAAGGAGATAATGTTGAGGGCTGGGTTTAGGGTAGATGTGCTTGCCTATCTTCTTTGCTCTTAAAATAGAGCCCCTTGAATGCTACTTTCTACATGAATTGAGGCAGACCTGCAATTTAAATACCAGTCTACTCTATTAAATTCATACAACTTCAGTTATCAGATATATTATGTATTGTATGTCATATAAGATGTTATTTCTAGTATTCATAATAGTTTTATTGTATGATAACATAAACCAACATTTCTCCCCCATCAGATATAATCCCAACAAGCCATTGCCGCAGAACAGAAACAAAAATTATTTGTGCACCTTATTTCTTCTTAAAGTGAATCTAAATATTTTTCCAGAGTACTCGGCCGCACCTAACTATGTGCTTTTCTTTCAGGTTTAACTTGACTAAGCCTGCAAACTTCAATTTGAAGACGCTAGAATTTCAAGTCTCTCGAAACTGTGTAAGTAATCCTTTAAAACCCAGTTTTGTTCTACCCAGTTCTTAATACTGAGCTGCTGTTAGTACAGTTATTACGAGCATAAGCATGGTTTGCAAAATAGTCACAAGCCATAGGCTGCCATTACATTCAAACCACTAAATTATGGTTTGCACTCAAATGCTATTAATTTAATTGGAGCATGCACAGCAGGAAAAAGGGCATGGGTTCAATGCTTAGTTCTTGTAGTGCCAAACCATAATTGGATGTTAGGTTGAAACAAAGCCATAGCTTTGCTAGTGCTTTTACTGAACACCTGACTGCATGTGAACAACCTCGGTTTACACTTTATCCCAGTGGTTCCTGTGCATTGGATTGCAGCCTGTAGCTGTTGGTTAGGGGTTCAGTCTCTTTATATTCCTGAAATGACCTTTGCTTTTATAGTTGGCTACAGTAGCAAATCCTCTTGTTACCCTTGCCTTTCTCTCTGCTTATCACAATCAAGTGATCCAGACACTTAAGTGCCTTCTCAGTCTGCTACGATTTCTCTGTTAGATTGTTCCCTTAGCCCTTCCCTCCCTATTTAAATTTAGATTTGAAAGCTCCTTTTAGTAATAGGTACCTGCCTTTTGTTGGTTAGTCTATAAAGCTGTCAGGTACACAGGTTGTGCTATATAGATAAGAATTAGGTTCATATATTTGCTTTTCATATATTTAAAATGAGAGTTTAAAAATATGCAGCGTTTTACAGAGCTACAAGCTAGGCACTGATTAAAAGTATGCAAACTTTCTAACCTTTTAATTTTATTTGTCTTCCTCTTTCAAGGGTCATGCGTTGCAAAGCGTCACAGGATTTACGGAGGGCTTGTCTCGGCAGTCGGTTTTAAACATAATTTTAAAGCCTGGGGAAAGAAAATCTGTCAAAGTGAAGTTTACTCCAGTTCTTAATAAAACAGTTTCATCGCTAATCATTATCAGGTATATGTAGATCTTCGGAATTGCTTTAACTAACAGGGATGTTCAAATTTAGAGCTACATTTTTCCAGCCATCTGCGGGACACATTGATTGCTTTCAAGATGAACTATAGTGGCAGTTTGGTTATATGTGAGAAGTTCTATACAACTGAATGCAATGTAATTTAACATACATAAGTCTTAAGGGTCAGCTCATACAACCTGGCTGTCTCTATGAGATGCTGATGCTTCACCATAGACTTTGCTCATGCTTGCTCAGCTGCAAAATCATCCCCATGATCATGTTGAGCCAGAAGCAGGATAACAGCTTGGGACACCTAGGAGTGTATGGATAGGCACACCCACATTTTGACTGACCACATGGCCCCACTAACTTGCATGGTCACAGCTTCTTTTTAAGCCACTGTGATGACACAAATGGGAATGGATGAATGTGTCCACTCCTTTTAGAAGTTCATTAGTTCATTTAATGTTTTATCTCAATCCTGCAAGCTGACCATGCACTGAGGCAATTGTGTAGGAACCACCAACTGCATGAAATAAACGAGGCTTGCACAAAAATTAGCAAGGTTCAAATGGCAAAAGATGTTCAGCAGCATTTAGGATAGCACACAAAGTGCTACTTCAGATGTGCCCAATGACTTGTGGAACCCAGTAGGACAGATTCCTTTGAAAAGCAGACCCCAAAGCAGCATCACACACATAAATTGCCAGGAACGTGTTACACTGCTGCTACTGTTCAGGGAACTTAATGGGGGGAAATGCCATGCAGTGGCTCCTGGCCTCCATCTCCTTAGTTAATGCATGATATTATTTATTAATAACTTGAGAAAATTAGCATTATAGCTTTTATCCATAGCAGTAGCTTTATTTCAAAACCAGTAAGTTAGAATCAATTTGTGGAGTAGGGAAAGACAATGTCTATGTATTAGTTTGTTTTATTGGTTTTATAAAACTCGTTACTGGCTTTTCATCAAATAACCCCAATATAGCTAGAAACAGTAGAGTTCTTAATAATTTCATAATGCTTTCTTTGGCTTTTCTCCCCTACAGAAATAATTTGACTGTAATAGAAGCTATAATGGTTAAAGGACAAGGAACAACAGAGAGCATGAGGATTGCAGGCAAGCCACCTGGGCCGGGCAGTTCTTTACGCTTTAAAATCACGGAAGCATTATTAAAAGACTGCACTGAAAGTAAGTCTTCTGTGGTGAAGCCAAACATCAAATCCCATGCAAGAGTGTGTGAGAAAGAAACTAGACAATCTCGTATTTTAAAAGCAAGAATGAAAGAAGTGAAAGTAACTGAAGTAGCTTTGTGAAACCAGTTGAGCCATATGCTGACACCATTTTCTTGTTAAATAGTAGTCTAATTTTAACTGCATTTTCCTCTTTATTTCAGAAACGAAATTAAAGGAACCAAACTTCACATTGAAAAGAACGTTCAAGGTGGAGAATACGGGGCAGCTTCAAGTTAATATAAAATCCATAGAAATCAGTGGATATTCATGTGAAGGATATGGATTTAAAGTAGTTAACTGTAAAGAATTTGCACTAAGTTCCAATGCCTCTAAAGAGATTGTCGTATTGTAAGTTAACTTATGTTGAAGACTGGCACCATTTTCAGTTTATGGGGCAGCGGGTGGTTGGAGTACCTAGCATTGTATATAGAAAATGCTCTTTTTATATAGTTTGCCAGAGGTTCCTGGAGCACACTGAACACCTTCTTTACACAGATTTCTTCTACGTAAATGAAACCCGTCAAGCCGTTTACCCCTTCAGTTTAGATAAATTTATGTAAGCTGTAACAGTGCTATGTACAAATATCTCTCAACAAGCTAAGATACGAATGAATTTCATGCACTTACTTGTCTCCCCACTTGTGTGAAGGGAAGAGCAAAAGAGCTACATGTGGATATAAGATACACTCATGTGTATCTTGGTTTAATAATGCACACAGTGGCTCTGCCTGAGGGATAGGGAACCAGCAGCCCACGGGGCAGAGACAACCCATGGAGCCTACTTCCTCTGGCCCCTCCCTGCCCTCTCCTAGCAACAATTATGCTTGAACAAAAGTTTATATTAGAGTCAGATGAAGTATGTGTCAAGTGGTGTATAGCAGAAGTTGCATGAGCCTACCCATCAGTCTCAAAGATAATAGCCTTTTCCTTTATGTTAATGGCCATTACATTTTCTTTATTTGTCATGAAATACTAACCGCACCATCATATTTGATACAGTTACTGAAGAGCCGAATGGGTTGGGGTTAGGACTCTCATTGCGTGACGGAGACAGGAGAGCAAAGAACTCTGGGAGGCGAGCACAGTCCCCTTCAGTTTTTTTCTCTCCTGCCTGACGATTCAGGTCATTTTCTCCCGGCGCTCTCTGATTTTCTCTGTCAGCCAAGTGCTAACAAATAAGAGATAATTCTATCATATTCCTAAGCACCACATTTCTATTTTCATTTATCTCCATAAATGATTTTTATTTCTACTTACCCCCATAAAGATGCACTCTGTGTGCACAGTTAATATTGGCATGTGCAGAACTTATTAAATTATAAGAATTAAATTGCAGCATTAAAATCTGCAGAGAGTTTGAATCTAGATTTAGTCATAATTAAACAACCCCATTGAAATCAGTGGGTCTGGGCCTAGATCAAACCGTTTTTGTTAGGAATGGGGGATGTTTAAGTGCAAAAATGTGAGTCCCCACTTCTCCTTTCAAGATCTTTGCATCATGACTTTAATCTAAATTCAAAAAGTAACTATTATTAGATGCTTATTTGATCTGCTATAGATGGGGATGTTGAATCCTAGATTGACTCTAATGTAACTGGAACGTGTGGATTTGCTATCAAGTGTATATATATAATCTAGATAAACATTAACAATCCTTTACTCTCAACAGGTTTACACCAGATTTCACAACTTCCAGAGTCATTCGTGAACTGAAACTAACCACAACAGGAGGTTCTGAGTTTATGTTCATATTAAATGCATCCCTTCCCTATCATATGTTAGCAACTTGTGCAGAAGCTCTGCCCAGGCCCAATTGGGAGCTGGCACTGTACGTATTAGTCTCAGGAATAATGAGGTACTATACATATTTTTTTAATAGTTTTTTATAATATACATGTATTTCTATGTTAATAAATCAAATATGTTAAGAAAATGCCATAATATTTTGCTTTGAATATGCATATGTAAGAAATCTTACCTAAACAATATATGTTGGTTGTCAACAGTGTTGCAGTGGGGCTTACAACCAGAATATGCAGACAGCAGAAAGCAAAAGTCACATTTTATCTGAATAAACTCATTAGCTCCTGTTGCATAACCATCTGCATTTAATTGTAATAACTAGTGGGAAACTAGTGGGAAAACCTCTCCAAATCCCATGAACATGGAAATTTGTTGACAGTTACAGCACATGATATACCAGTAGCAGTTCTGTTGAGAGTTGGTATATGCAAAACATGGAGTCGCATAGTAGTTGATCTTAGAGAGATAGATTGAACAGACAGATGTCTTATTATTTTAATAACTTCTTACAAATGAGCTAAAAGCAGTTGAAACGAGTGTGAGTCAGTTTCTTACCGCATATCCCATTTCAGCAAACACAGTAAGCTGGGAAACTCCTGGGAGAAACAGATCCTAAGTTTGGGCATAACTTGCTGAGCGACAGCACTTTCTCTGCTGGGAGTCCCTCACTTAGGAATTCAGCTTCTTGGGCAGCTTGCCAGTACTTTCAGCTTAATAATTCGCAAGTTGCCTTTGTTTTTCCTACCAGATTTAGTCTTGCTTTTTCAGGATCAGCGTCTATGCTTGTTCCAATAATAGGTGCTTATGGAGGTCTTAATTATATAGTATGTAAATGTTACTGGAGCTTGGCATTTCAGTACCAGCATGGTGGGGGGTTGCGATTTGTGTAGGTGGGAGTAAAATATTGTGTCTCTTAATTTGCCAACAAGAGATGGGCTCGCCTTGTGTCTTCAGTTTTTCCATGCTATGATGGCAGAAACACTGATGCTTTACTTACTTGTATGTTGCAGTGTGCTCTTCCTTTTGGTAATTGGAACAGCCTATTTAGAAGCTCAAGGAATTTGGGAGCCATTCAGACGACGCTTGTCCTTTGAGGCATCCAATCCTCCCTTTGATATGGGAAGGCCATTTGATCTCAGGAGAATCGTTGGAATTTCATCTGATGGAAAGTAAGCTCTTACTTATGAATTGGATGTTTGCAAAGTAGCATTTCTCACCAGTATATGTCACTCTTGTAAACGAGGCTCCTAGCCTCACAACTTGAGCAGATCACAGGTGCAGCAAAAATATCTATGGAATTTAAAACAACTGATGCAGAATGGTCTTTCAGACTTTATTAGCTTGGAGAAGACATGATGGATACTTGAATAGTGAATAGTTGTTATCTTAAAACATTCTCAGAAACTGGTAGATATATCTTGATACTATATAGGGATTTCATCTTATGTTTTTGTATTCAGGAGCAGTTTAAGTGGTAACTTAACTACTTAATGTAACACTAGTATGTGGTTCTGCTTGCAAAAGCCATCATTTGTGCAGTAGTATATCATCAGTTGATATCGTGCACATCTATTGTGCACTTGAGTATAACACAGTAAGCAATGCATCAAAGCAGTCCTTGGATAATTGCATACTTCTATGGAAGCTGCAATGCAATACTACCTAAATGTAAGAATTACGTAGAAAATACATAAATAGAAAAGAGTGAAGAACTTGTGATAAAGGAGGAAGAAAATGGGAGTCAGGAAGATGCCTGTGTGGAATGATGTGTAAATTACTGTTTTGCAAAAACAGGGATTATATATCAGTTTTGTTGGTCTCTGTATCAAGGAGCTATTCTTTGATAGCAGGGCATGTTAACATGCTGCTTTAGAAATAACTTACTTGTCTCTTGATCAAGTTTTGAGGCCCAGTTTAGCACTATACACCTAGAAACATTAAGAGCTACTATTATGCTTTGCTAAATAGGTTGGGAACTGTGCAGCTACATTTTACTAAATATCTATGAGAAGTTAAAAACAAATTTGATCTGCTTCCAGCTTGAATGGACTTGGATCAGATTCGAACCACAGCTCTTCCAGAGGAATCTATGGACCAGGAAGTTCCTCATCACGATCCAACGCAGGAAGTAATAAGCAATGCAATTCATCCGTACACCTGCACAGCAATAGAAATTCAGTCGAAGTTGAAAACATGAAGTATAAAAACAGTTCAAATGTTGCTAGTAGGACTTCTATGCAGGCAGGTTCTGCACAGTCAACAAACAGAGCAGGTTCCCTCTTCCTGGACTCCAGTTCTGCAACTCAGAATCACACAGCAGGCAGGAAGTCCAGGGGTGGAAAACAAAATCTGCACTCAAACCAGCAGCACGCTCCAATCTTACTAGAGCAACATTTGTCACAGCCACCAGCAGTGCCTCACCAACAAGAGCAGCAGACTGAAAACTCCCTGCCGCAGTCACAGCTTCCTACTCCTTCACATTCAGAATGTGCCAGCAACACGAGGCACAGCTCAGAGGATTCCGACATTGCTGCTCTTATAGAAACCATGGACAAAGACTTTGATCATCCAGAATCCCCTTCCCCAGATGTGTTTACAGAGCAGCCCCCATCTCCAGTAGCAAAAAACAAAGGTAATAAACTCCTGCTTCACCCAATTAACTCTATCTTACAAAGTGTGTACATATAAAGTTGTAGGTGCTGGGTGAGAGAAAACTCTAAGGGAGGCAAGACAAGAGTCTCTGTCATCTGTTTCCCCCTCTATGACATTTATGCACCTCTCTGATCGAAACTTGTCCTTTGTGCACTTCTTATGTGAAATAATTCTCTTTTTTAAAAAAGGATTCAGTAAAGGCTTTTGAAATGACCACACACTTTCCCTGTTCCCCAATAGCGGTGGTTATTTGAATAGGAGTTCCAGCAACTTAAAGAAGCGAGAAGTGTCAGAGAATTTCTACTAGGCTGTGCTCATATGCAGAGTGGTGGTGAACTTGCTTTCCTCATGCTAATGCTCCTATTGTTTGTTAAAAGATTAATACAGGGGTGGGGAGTGTTTTTGGCTCCAAGGACCAGACCCAATGACTTTAGAGAGTGAACAAGGTCATATGGTGGAGGGGATCATGGTGCTGTTTGTACTACATACAGCTGGGGTGTGGGAAGTGATACAGGAGGAAGAAATGTTCAAGAAAGCTAGTAAGTGGTTTTGTGTCGCTTTTCATGTACTTTTGACTCCTGAGGATTACACTCTTAATATCCATTTTTAGGTAATGTAACCCAGAGATAATGGGAAGAAAAGTTTGAAAAACAAACCCTGAAGAAGCACCCTGAGTTGTGCTTGACTTATCAGACTAATGCTGTAGAATTTTGAAGTATTCCTGTGCTTGAATGACTTTTAAAAAGTAATAATACATGGATAAACTTGTAGGGTTGTATCCAACTCTGTCCATCCAGAACTGTCCATCCTTGCAGGCTTCCAGTTGCATAGCAAGGCTTCACTTTCTCTCTCTGCAACATCCTCCCAGACCTTCAAAATCTGCTCCGGAGGGTTGGGGGGACCTGCAGAAGGGAGGAGACGAAGGTGCAGCCTTGCAAGAGTGGATGGTTGCTCACACAGTGTTGAAGTCTGCCTGTAGAAACTTGTAAGAAATTGTTGTGTAGCAGCCAACTCATCCAATACCACTGTTCTGTACTGAATGCTTTAAGACTAAAGCCTGCTTGCTAACACTAATAGAAAATACAGGATTTCTGAAGGAAATAGATATGATGCTGAAACCTAGAACCTGTGCAAAATGTATGACGGTGTGTGTTAAGCAGAAATAATTATTATGTTTTAAACATATTTTATATATGTATATAGCTTTAATTCTATTTTTGTCAATGTTTAATTGTATTTTAATGGTTGCTTTTTCTATATTTTTAGTTCTTCTTTTTATCTGTAAGCTGCCTTCAGGCCCATCAGGGAAAATGTGGGGTATAAGTTTGGGGTGGGGGTACATACTCTGCATTTTGCTTTCTTCATAGTTATATTTTATAGGGATTACCAGTAACATACCAATTGTGCAGTAGTTCCTTTGTTAGCACATTGTAGCCAGAAAGCTAAGGGAAACGGCATATTATCAGTGGCCAGTATCTGTAAAACACAGTAAGGTGTGTGAAATCCCTTAGACTCCTTAAATTTGATACCACCAGCATCAGAAAGTGGCTCTGAAATGAATTGCATCCTGCATGAAGTAGTACAGCTGACCTGGAGTGCGGTGTGCCAGGAATTTTCCTCCACTGAAGTGTACTGGTCTAGTGTATGATGTTCCTAGTGGACTTTGTCCCAGGTTCATCACGGTGATGAAAGGGTGTTGTTCTCTACAGCTGTCACAGATCACAGCTGTTGCTAATTGGAAGCTGCCTTTAATACCCCAGGGAAAGGAAAACCGTTTCAACGCAAATCTAAACCCCAGAAGAAGCGGGAAGAAAAGGAGAGAAGAGGAAAGGGAAAGCAACAAGAAGATGAACTGAAGGATTCTCTTGCAGATGATGACAGTTCTTCAACTACCACAGAAACTTCCAACCCCGACACAGAAGCACTTCTGAAAGAGGTAGACTTTTTTTAGAAAGGGGTGTCATATGAGAGAAGATGATGGGTCTGGAGGTTTCATACTTTAAACTCGCCACTATATTTATTCATTAAGAGATTTAAACTCCACTTCTTCCCCACAAAGTGTCCCCCATAAGGCTGCTCACAAGAATTGTTAACAACTTGGTAATGGAAACAACTCAAAAGCAGAAGCAGAAAAAAACCCCACAATGTACCTAATCAAACTCCAGAATATTAGAAAACACAGCCACCTAATTTGTAAAACCAAAAGCGCAATGAAACAATGCTGCATTTATTGAGCATTGATTCAAGGCCAAGCAAACCTCCTTGAGCAGGAAGGTACACAGTTGGGTTGAAAAAGTCCTGTAATGCATCCCTACCATCTCTGAAGGCAGTAGGATACAGAACAGGACCTTCCCAGAAAACCTCAGTGAGCGGTCAGAATCACGTGGGAGAGGATGGCCTTCCTCAAAACACCTAGCTCCAAACCATTTAGCAATGATGGTAATTAAACTTTAAGACTGGGCTTGGAAACAAACTGGGAGCCAATGAGACTAAACAAAATTAGAACAGCAGCATTTTGTACCAGCTAAGTTTTCTGGTCACTTTTCAAATGCACCCTTGTGTAGAGCATACTTCAGTAATTCAATCTGGATTTAACCAGGGCCTGTGTGGCAATGGCCATATTTGCTTCTCCAGGAAAGGCGCACACAGACTTGAAAATGTGTCAAAACATTTCTGGCAATCTAGGAACAAGGCCAGAAATGCTTTCTCCAACCATGAAACTAGTTTTTGAGGGGAGCACAACCCAATAAGTTGAACATTTGTCCTCCAACCTAACCTCCTAGGACCTGCCCTGCATTAAAAAACCAGAGCTAGCACAACGTGGTACCCAGCCCATCCCTCCTACATAGTCTAGAAGGATACTGTGACTGGTGTAGAATTACTTCATGAAATTACACATCTACCATTTGATTTTTAAAATTGAACATTTGGGAGCAAAAGTAGACGAGATACCAAATGTGTGGTTTTTTAAAAACATAATAATAATGGTAGGTGAGGGGGGCACAAAATTCATTGGGACAGTAACATGTGGGGAGGTTTACCCCTTGCCTCCCTTGGCGCAGTCCTGATGAATATTGCCTCTTACTCTGCTTGCTACATCTACTTGGTAATAATGCATTTAGCATCATGTCTAAACTGGCCTTTAGATATCCCTAAGTAATTTGTAGAATTTACTGTGCTCTAGGTTTCTTGTAGCACAGCAAAATGAACTGGTAGCTTCAGTTAAGTAACTTAAAGGAAAAGCTCTCTGCTTACATTTTTAAATATAATTATTAAAGCTGTTTTTTGAAAGAAATGGGGAGATTTAGCTGTAATGCATATTGTTCCTAGAATTGTTGTCTTCCTTTTTTTTTAAAAAAATCTCCTTTTAAAGTATTATTGTTTACTTAATATTTTTATTGGGATTTGGTTGGCTGTTTGTAGGAGCCAGAAAAGCAAAAGGGAAAACAGCCAATACCAGAAAAACAAGAAAATGAAATCCAAGTAAAACAGAAAAGCAAAAAGCTATCGCTTATCAAGAAAGAACTCCCGACAGATGTGAAATCCAGGTACGCATAGAACTATGTTAATGCCATCCAAACTGCTTTCCTAAGTAGGCATGAGGAAATAAAGTTCCTGGCAGCAGAACTTTGCATCAGTCAGCTGAGAGAAATGTGTCACACGCTGCAATAATTACCATTTCTTCTCTGTTAACGTGGCTGAAGAAAAGGAAGCGGTAGTGCCTGGGCACAAGAAGAATGATAGATAATAGAAACTGAACAGAAAGGGGAAACCTTGTAATTATGGGAAACTCTGCACAATAAGAAGCCTGCTTTTTTTGTAAGCAAGAAGTTAGACAAATAGATTTGGAGAGACACTTCTCCATTTGTTTTTCCTAACAGTTAAGACAAAGGGAGTCAGCTTGGAGAAGATTAGAGAAAACTGTTTTTCTTCTGTGCACTTTTATGAATGTAAGAGCTTACTTTGTTGGTCAAACTGTTACAAATATTAACTTTTTTTGGATCATACTTTTATTACAGTTCCTTTGAGATGTCATGTCCTTCGTCACTCGAAAATAAGCAGCACAAAAGCTTTTCATCCAAGTTGTCTTCTCAGCATATGTTCGCAAATGGGTTCAAACCAAGAAACCTCCAGAAAACAAAAGGTATTCTTTGGCTGTTCAGCTATTAATCAAGATTAACCTCTGAAACTTTAGTTTTAGCTGTTCCTCACTGGCTGTACTTGTGAGGCTGAAGTGCTATATGCCCTACAAACTACAGGTTTATTATTTGTTTGTTCTTCTTCCTATTAATAATAACAATAACAATGTTTATTTGCAGGTATCAATATGAAGCTGATGGATAATAGGCCATCTTCACTAGCAAAGTTTTTCTCCAGTGGTTCTGCTCAGGAGCTGGGCAATACCAGCAGCTCCGAAGGAGAAAAAGATTCACCACCACCAGAGTGGGACTCAGTGCCAATTCACAAGGCAGGCAGCTGTAAGTACTCTGGGCATTAATTTAACATTAGCAATAAGCTTATGGGCAGTGAATCAGTTCAGTAACAAAGGATTTGATTTCTTTTTCTATTTGAACGCAGTTCTTTGTGCTTAACATCAGAATAGCATATGATTGTCACAGAGTTCTTGGCACAAAGGGATAACGGAGGGCTTGTTTGGATAAGATGCCTCTGCTGTCCAACTGCTGTCCCCTGAACTCATTGCTGATAATAAACTTTTTGTTCTGTGATTTGTAACAAAATGGATTTATTAAGTGGTATATAAACACACTAAATAATAATAAAACTCCTCAAGAGAGAGATTGGGGAAAGGATTGCTTCCAGGTACTTTATGTTATACTACTTGGGTGGCTTCTCCACTGAGAAAATGCCCCTTGTGGGGTGCTCCTTCCCTGTACAGGGGCTTTTTACCCACTCTGCCTTTGCAGCATCTACAGCAGATCAGTTATACTGAGTGATCTGTAAGAGTCTGTTTAGGCATTACTACTCCCTTCCCAACTCAGGGAGATGTTAGGCCAGAGAGAGACTGGCAGTGGGATTTGGCTTGTACTCTTACCAGGGTAATGGGAGGTCCCAAGAGTATCCAAATCACAGAACCTCCTAGTTTGGGTATTCACCTCTTCTTACAAGCAAGGAGTGGGGAAATGTGTACGTATGTCAAAGGCATTTTCTCCTCCTGTCCCCACTTCAGCACTCTTTTAGTAACGTGCATGAGTGAGAGTTAGGGTTGCCATATTTCAAAAAGCGAACATCCAGACACAAAAGTTGTTGATCTTTTTTCCCCAAAAAAAGGATAAGTTTTTAACCTTCTGAATTTTTGAAAATTCCGCCCAGACACCATTTTTGATGGACGAATCCCAGCTATGTCCGGGGAATTCTGCATGTATGGCAGCCCTAGAGTTAGTTCCTTTTTTAAGGTTAGAAGTGCAGAACTTGACAACCTCAACTTTGCCACTTTAGGTGGTGCAGAATATCTGACTTACTGGGCACCAAACTGAAACTTGTAGTTGCCTGAAACATTATCAGAGTTGGAATAAGTTAACACTATTAAAATCTGCTCTCCTGGTGGGAGATTTAATTTGTGACTGATTTATTTATGTATTTATTTTAAAAGTTCATGAGGCTTATCCAGTGCTGCAACGTCCCCATCCTCCTCTCCTGCCCCCTTCAGCTGCACACACCCTCGAAATCATTTCCAGCAGAGGAGGGGACCCCCTCCAAAGCAGGGTGTGTGTTTTTGTAGGGGGAGGAAATGGAAGTCCCATTGTACCAGCAGAACTCCTGGCGCAGCACTGGATACAACCACAAGTAACTGTTTCAAGACTGACTTTGTACGATGAAGTAATAAAAATAAGATATCTCTTATTCTGGTTCCCAGCTACTGACAACCTTTATAAGCTGTCCCTACAAACCCTTAGTGCAGATGCTTTCTTGAAACAACGACAGACCTCACCAACTCCTGCCTCACCATCTCCACCCCCTGCATCATTGGCCTTTGTGCCCCGAAGCACTTATAGCAGTATTGTGAACAACTGCAGGTAAGTTCAGGTGCTCACTGCATAACCAAGCTCAACATCTGAAGGCAAGAAACTTGTGTCTTTTTTTTATTTATTTAGCTGCATTACCATTTTGAGTTCCAACTTTCAACAAAAATGAGTTGTTAACTTTTTTCCTTCCTAGTTTATGACACAATCTATTGGGATGAACCCAAGGTCCAGTTTTCTGTATAACTTCTGTTGGGGGCCAAGATCCAAACCTAGGTCTGAACAGCAGTCAGGAGCAAAGACAAGAAATTATACTCTCTTGATATGCTGAGAGATACATACACTCTTCGGCAGTAGAAGCAATCCTAGCTCACTGCATACACATCTCAGGATGGTTTTGGCTAGAACTTAGTGTCAGAAGTGGTGAATAAAAAATGTGGATGTTTTCCTATTCAAAAACTAAAAGAAAAATAGGTTTCAGGACACAATATCTGTGTCAGCCCTTAGTTAGGCTGTATCCAAATCACCAGATTGGTACTAAGCCCATAATTCACAGATTTGTTCCTCTTTAACTGAACCTTTGGCTGATTGACATCAAATGCCTTTTAAAAATGTGTTGGGTAGGGAGGCTTTATTGGGTTATTTTTGTTTTTAATTTTATTATGTATTTTGTATTTTTATAATGTGATTTTATGTTGTAACCACCCTGAGACTGTGGGTATAGGGCGGTATACAAATTTAGCTAATAATAATAATAATAAATAATAATTAATTAATTAATATCTCAAACAAGGCAACAAGTGATGTTAGATCACTGCCTTGAAATATCCAAACCCATGCATATTAACTTCATGGCAAAATCCAGTTCAGGTAAGCTCTAAAGAACACCACATCCCTCCCCCTCCTTGTTTTCTTTCAGTGAACCGAAAAGCAAGGTGCTCAGTGGTGCCAAACATAAGGTGGCAAAGACAGCTTCTCTACCTGGCAGGAATGGAAACCCTACATTTGCTGCTGTAGCTGCTGGTTATGACAAGAGCCCAGGTAAAACACAGGAATTAAAAAGCTATGGCTATTTGAGGGTGTGATTGTTCTGCTATCTTCATATGCTCATTTAAACTCCATTGTTACAGGTGGCAGTGGCCTAGCAAAACCTTCACCAATGAAGAGCGAGGCATCTGGCTGTATGAATGTTTCACACACAACCGTTGACAGTGACGGCTCTGACAGGTAACTTGAATTAATCCTTTGGAAACAGAGGCTCAACAGTGGTGGATATGGTAAAAAGCTGCTTTCCCTCTTGCGCCCCAGTTAGAAGAATATGTCCATTAAAAATCCTCACTTCATAATTTGCCTATCCAAAAAAAACCCTTCCATTCCGTGTTATTTTTTATTTTTAAAAAAATTGTTTTAAAATTTGGATGCTTGCTGTTTAGCATAGCATAGCATGTTTGTAATTTGACAATAAAACAACAAAACTGAAGTCCAACATTTCCTCTTCTCATAAGATATTGAAAGATGGGGACCAAGTGTGCACTTCTCAGATGTGTGGGCATTTAAAAAAAAAGACATTTTACTTAACTTAGTTAATTAAGGATGTGACTGTAGGCCTACTTTCAGCTACAAAACTCACTGGCACATACCTGTAAATGATAAGTGTCGGGAATTCACCCTTGGCATTTTTTGTCAAAATTGAGTGTGTGTTAAAATCATTATTTGTTGTCCATATGATATTTGGCTGTGTTTTGGTGGTCTTCACGCTGAAGTGACCTTATTAATGAAAACCTCTTCTTCTCTGCTACCCTTAGTTCTGGTTTGTGGAGTCCTATAAGCAATCCTAGCAGCCCAGATTTCACACCCCTCAACTCCTTCTCAGCATTTGGAAACTCCTTTAACTTAACTGGAGGTGAGTGGTATGTTACAGTAGTTTAAAAAAAAGGAACAGAACGATATGCCATATTTCTCAATTGGCTACACTGGCCAATCTTTCCTAATGTAATGAAGCTCACTCACTTTGAGAAATGTTTTTGGCAGTGTTATGTCTTGAAAAATAAAGAATGACATAAAATATTAAAGATACCTTTTCTTTTAACGAAAAATGATCTTTTTCCCCTTAATTACATAAATAATCACACACTTCAATATACCAGGGGTGGGTGGGTGTGTTTATGTTTGAGATAGATAGATAGATAAATAAATAAATAAATAAAAGCCAGATTCTAGTGGCATGCCAATTTATTTCAGTTTTATTGATTGAGCTACCTGTCAGTTACCATGCAAACAGTGGAGAGTGAGGTGAGGAACTTCCCAGTGTGTTAGCTGCGCATCAGACTGCTTTAGAGTTCAACATGATGGAGGGAGATGTAGGTGTCCTCTCCCCAAGGGGAGAAAAGAGCAGGGTTTTACTCACCACCCGCATCGGAGGTCTGATGATCAAAGAGATCAAAGGTGGGGCAATGATAAAATAGGGGGATCATGATCAATGGGAAACTATGCCTCAGTATAGAATCTCCAAATTGCTGTAGGAAATAAAACCTCTCAGCAAATAAAGCATGGAGATTTATGAAATGGTTAGGGAGACAATAACTTTTTTGAAACAGCTGTCAAAGTTCAGTGTTTGTCCCAAGAATTGTATATTTGAGTTTATAGAGTCTGGTCCCACAGAACAGCAAAAACAAAACAAAACACCATAAAATCAGTAAGTTTTGTTGGGGCAGCTAGTGTTTAAAAATCTTCAAAGGAAGCTCTCCTATTAGAAGAATTATTCCTCAGATATGGTTGCTCAGAGCAAGAAATAGAGAAGGCACAGCATCACAATGATCTAGTAATGACAGTCCTTCACATAAAAGGTCAGAGCAAACACTGGATCATTCAACTGGATTGCTGTATGGGCAGCTCTTTCGCACTTAGTTGTGCTGTTTAGCACTTGTGTTCTGGCTTGCAAATCAGGCCAAGCCAAATGCTGGCTCAGCATGAATGCACGAATATATGGACCCCAATATGAATTTGCAGCTGCCTTACTTCAGCCACACTGTGCTGAGCCAACACAAAGTTTGGCTTTGCATGTTTTCCAAAGCTGGGATCATCCTTAAGCCCTCTCCCAATTAGTCTTGCATTTAGTCTGAAGAGCTCATAAGCCTGCATTCAGAGAACATACTAAGCCAGACGTTGGCTTAGCCTTGACTAGGGCAGGATATGCAGTCTTCTGCTTCCATGTTTGTGTGTGTATAGCTGTTGATTTCATCTATGAAAAATAATATTGTGCATAGGTTTTGCAAGACAGAATGTAACATGGATGTTTTGTCTTATTCTCCATTCCCTCAACTTAGAAGTTTTCAGCAAGCTTGGGCTGTCACAGTCTGTTTATAGTCCAGATGTTCAACGAAACTGGACTGAGCTTAGTAATGTTCCTTCATCCATCTGGGACTCCTCAGCTACAGATCTGATACCTCCCTGGCCCACAAGTTCAGGATCCCCAACTCACACCACTTCAGTAAGTATATGAATATATGTGTATGTATGTACGTATGTATGTCTATTACTCCATATGGTGCTCTCTTTTTCCTGGTAGTATTGAATACTTGTGTGTCATAGCTCTTGTCCTTATTTTGTTTTTTATTAATATAGTCTATCCTTGGGAACCCAAGTGGCCTGTGGTCTACCACCACCACTCCGTTCAGCAGTTCCATTTGGTCAAGTAATTTGAACAGTAGCCTTCCTTTCAACACTCCAGCTAACACATTGCCAGGTATTGATCTTGGGAGTGAAAACACCCCTCCACCAGCTGCTGCTGCCCCAATAGTTAGCAATCCTGAAGACTTGGGACAAGCATATAACCCTTGGCTAATTTGGAGCCCTGCAATCGGGAGAAGAAGCTCAGATCCTTGGCCTAATGTGCATTACCCACCTGAAAACGGAAATTAAGAACAAAGGGACTGTTGTCCAGATTGGATCATGGTAAATTCTGTAATATGCCTGGAACATAATTTGCAGTTTGCTGCCATTCCTACTCAGACCCCAACATGGTTACAATCTAGTCATACATTCATCACTTTAAAGTCTGTCTTGAGATTATGGTAGTATAAAATTACTGATCAGCTTGGAAAAGTTTGGATGTGGGTTAAAAAATCCTATAAGACGATATTCTTTTTTTCTTTTTTTTTACCAACTGCCCATTCTGTTTTTTAAACACTTGGCAATTTCCAAAATGCAGTGATTTTTAACTACCGTGCTTGGTTTTTAATTTCCCCCCAGTATTATGCTCTCAAACATAATTTTTAAGAGCACCTTGTGCTAAAAATGCAGAGTATTTTTTTAAAAAATAAGGCTTTGTTAAAGGCTCTACGAATGTAAAAACCTTAGGAGCAAATGTATGCGCATACTGTTCAAACTATACATTTTATGTGCTGTTTGTACATTTGTAAACCTGAATGCATTTTTAAGTTGAACTGAAATGTGCATAGCCAATACTTGTGGATGAAAAAAAAAGATTCCTTGTGCTTTTCTTACCAATACAACTTCAAGTTGTACTTGAAAAATAAAATAATGCTTTTTTTCATTTCTGCCGTATGTGCTTCTGTGGAATGTTTGAATTTCAAAGATTTGACAGCCTTTCTGGAAAAGTTTTAATATACGTGCTAATCATTAGTGGCATCTCGGGACAGGCTTTGGAAGTTTTGTTCATGGGAACAACAGTCCACCTTAAGCACATTTGTTACAAAAACAGTTGGACTATGGTGAACTCTAGTCCCTGTGAACGTCAGCAGCACAGGAAAACATTGTATAAAAATAGCCATGCCATGCAAACTAAATGGCAGCTACAGTGTGTTTGCTGGCAGTAGGCTTGGTGACAGCTGTTGCAGCACATCTAGTCTGCTGCTGAGTCACCAAAGAGAAACTGTAGATGTATCCTCTTTTTACACACACCACACAGTCCAATCCTTTGTCCTTCCAAAGTGATGCATTCTGCACAGAGTAGAATCATAGAACTGTAGAATTGTAAGGAACCACAAGAGTCATCTAGTCTAACCCTCTGCAGTGCAGGAATTTTTTTGGCCAATGGGCTCGAACCCATGACCATGAAGATTGAGAGTCCCATGTTCTGTTGACTGAGCTATCACAGCACAATCAAAATCACATGCAAGATCACAGGTTTAATTATGTTAAAATTCTGGATATCCTGTCCTAACTAAGACAGTATAGATATCGATAGATGGATAAAGAACTGATTTAAGTGAAGAAGAGAAGAGAGTTTATCTTCTAGAATAAACTTTCACACATGAAGTTTCTGGGAGCATTCTTTATGCCATTTGGAGTACAGTGGACCCTCGGGTTACATTACCTTCGGGTAACATAACTTTTGGGTTGCGATTGCGGCAAACCTGGAAGTGTATTCTTCTGGGTTTCGCCATGCATGCATGCGCAGAAGCAGCGCCTCGTGTTGCAGACTTTTCGGGGTACGTAAGGACCCCCGGAACGAATTAAGTTTGTATCTGGAGAGTCCACTGTACAAATTTAATATTTTCCCGAGGAGCCTTGCCCAGCTGGAAGCATTTTAAGGTAATCTGAAAACTGAACTGGAACACCTTTTTGCTACAAATACAAGCGTGTGGAATTCTCCAGGGTTGAACCCTTGTAATTGAACTTAAGTTATTTACAATGAATCTGGCATATAGAATAATGTATATGAGACCTGATAATTAAGAATGACTTGTATGGGACAAAATATTTCATTATCCATATTGTATCTAATTTTCATTAACTTACTCTTTAGGAAGGATGAAGGGGGCAGGTGCAAGTACCTGCATTGATGGCACACACATGGAGATCCAACCTTTAAACACTGGTTTTAAAGGTTAGGGCTATCTAGTTTTTCTGCCTTGAAGAATGTAAGGATAATATTTACTAAGCAAAGTGTAGTTTTATAAGCAAACCAGAGGCCTTCATTTTGGCTGATAGCAGATCAATGTGCAGATCTAAGTCTCCCTTGCTTCTGCACATCTCATTTCTGCTCATTGTTATACCTTCTCCTCCTGACTTTCTCTTCATGCCATTCTTCTGGGTCATGTCCTTTTCCTAGAATCTTCTGTGTTTCTTGGTCTGCTCTTTTACCTCTCCACCTGCCTGTCTCATCCCTTTGAACTCAGCCAATTGCTGCCTGAGAATTAACTGTACTCACTATGGCAACATTAGTTCATTGCAGTATAGAGCATGTACATTTATAGCAGACATCAAGTAATGAACACAACCACCAATTTTTCATTCTGCTGTTCTGCTTGTGGAATTGCATTAGCAAAACATGACTCCATATGCATGCAATGCATCTTGTCTCACTAGAAGCAGGGGCTGCTCCTTCCTGCTTTCTGTATGTGTCTGCACTTAGTCATCTCAGTTAGACATTTTAGAACTGGTGGTGTGTTAATACAGCCAGCAGTAAAACAGCAGGTGTTAATAAGTTTAGTATTAGTGCATTAGCAAGTATGATGACAGTGCCTTTATGCCTGGAAGAAGGCGGTGCAGCCAAATGCAGACTCCAAAGTGGATTCCAGTGACAGAGGCACTTAGTTACAAGCAAGCAATTTGTCAGGCTGCAGAAAGGCCATTACTTGGCATGCTGGCATCAACTCTTTGGAAGCACAATAATTCTAAGGTTGTTCCTACAGTTACGCTGTGCTCTTGAGACATGTATGCAGCTGATGGTAAAAGTATGAGAAAAGCAACTTGGGGCTCAAGACAAGACTGCAGCTGGGAATGGCAAGTAAAGCACACATAAATGTGCGATATGTTTCTGAATTTATCTCAATTATTTCATTTAGCAGCTTGGTCCAAGGAGGCATTTTGTCACGCTTCTTGCTTAGTCCAGGTTGCTGCAAGTCAAGTTTACACAGTTAGAAAGATTACCTGGCGTGTTGTGGTTCTGATGGTAAAGCATGACAATTTGTTTTGGTTTTCTTTCTCTCTTTTTGTTACCTGTAATTCCCAAGGAGGCTTGCCTGGCACCTTTGTTACATATCTTTAGGCGCCAGGCAAAAACATTCCTCTTCTCCCAGGCCTTTGGCTAATTAAACAATCTATAGTCTTCTAACGGGGGCGGGAATATTGTTTTCATTTGTTATAATGTTACATGTTTTCTGGGTATACAGTGGTACCTTGGGTTAAGTACTTAATTCGTTCCGGAGGTCCGTTCTTAACCTGAAACTGTTCTTAACCTGAAGCACCACTTTAGCTAATGGGGCCTCCTGCTGCCGCCGTGCCGCCAGAGCACAATTTCTGTTCTCATCCTGAAGCAAAGTTCTTAACCCGAGGTACTATTTCTGGGTTAGTAGAGTCTGTAACCTGAAGCGTATGTAACCCAAGGTACCACTGTACATATATATATCCATGATCTTTGGATGAAGGGTGGTATAGACTCATAGAACTCACTGGATCATCTAGTCCAACACAGGAATCTTTTGTCCAACTTGGGACTTGAGATTAAGAGTGTCATGCTCTATTGACTGAGCTATCCCAGCTATAGAAGAAGAAGAAGAAGAAGAAGAAGAAGAAGAAGAAGAAGAAGAAGAAGAAGTAGTAGTAGTAGTAGTAGTAGTAGTAGTAGTAGTAGTAGTAGTAGTAGAGCCTGGTTGGTCCTGTTGTTTTCCCTCTCTTTTCTCTCTCTCCATCCAGCTTTCAGGAAAACTTGAAAGCTTGCCCACTACTTTCGTATTTTGGTTTGTCCTAACAGTCCTGAGACAAGTTGAAGGAAGGCTAATGATTTGAGGTGGGTGGTTAATGATTTCTTCCTCAGCTAATGGCTAGAAAGTAGCTGAAGATCTTCCTTGAGAGCTCTGAACGGGAGGAACCAATGGGACTAGGGAAGTAACATTGTTTTTTCCTCTCCCTTTCCCTGCTGGGAGTGGCTCTGATGGGTAGGGCTAAGAGGAAGTGAGAGAAAAAGGAAGAAACAAAAATGCAGGTGATAAAAGGCAAATGCTGAAGCATCTTGGGGTGCCTCACTCTGGAAGTCTGAAATGGGACAGTGGATTTGCTGCTTGTATGAATGCTCTGCTTCCTTTATTTATACATCAAATATTACAAAACGTAGTGATCTCCAAGTAAAGCCAGCCCCTGGATAGTGCTGCCCCTGGAGCTTTTCACTGTCTACGGAAATGTGGCGAAACAGTGAGGCTAAAGCGTACAATGACAATATTTTGCTGCTGGTGCTGTCTTGAAACTACTTCGTAATGAACCATATAAACTCCCCTGCAGTGTCCTTTCTGTGCAGGGAAAACAACAAAAAATGAGCTGGCAATGGAAACAATATTGCAAGGTCAGCAGGTTTTACACTAAATGCTGCAACGTAACATTCTTCCCTCCTTTTTCCTGATTTAGAAATAAGACTCAATGTTCTGTGCCGTAAGGGACTGGTTTTGGGGAACTAAGGAAGCTGCCTTGTTGAGAGTCGGGTCATCCGTCAATCTAGCAGAGTGTTCTCTACACTGACTGGCAGTGACTCTCCATTGTTTCAGACCAGAATCTTTTTCCAGATTTACTTGGAGATACCAGGTATTGAACGTGGAACGCTTTGCTGCTAAGCTACAGTTCATTTTCCAAAGCTGCAGTTGTA
Source organism: Podarcis bocagei (assembly GCF_964188305.1). Taxonomy (NCBI): domain Eukaryota; kingdom Metazoa; phylum Chordata; class Lepidosauria; order Squamata; family Lacertidae; genus Podarcis; species Podarcis bocagei. Next base: position 32,543,459 of record NC_138130.1, on the reverse strand, counting down.
GATCGACAGCACCACCTTCTGGCCAAATTGTATTCATTGTTAGATACAAGGTAGTCTGTAACCAATTTCTTTGAAATAGCAAGTATTTAAAACAAGGTTTTGGGGAAAATATAAATTTAGTAAGAAAATCACTTACACTGTACTAATAGGCGACTATTTTGGAGGGTGGAAGGGAAGGGTTTTCTGCAAAGCATTACTCCTGTCCCCCAATTCCCCCGTGGTGGTTTTTAAAACTGGCTGCTTTGCCATACAAGGAGTAATGGAGTGTAATGACGTTAATTTATATAATTATATCTTTAAAAGTTTGCAGAATGGCAAACAGCATCCTTTAGTACTCAAAAGAAATATGTATAAGACTACATGGGTGTAGAAATGAATTGATATTAAAGATTCTGGCCATATCAGTGGGATGATGGGGCAGCAAGGGTGCCATCACTTTCCTATGAATCTCATGTACAGTAGATAACTATTGGGTTTAGGCCAAAGGCAGAGTTCCCTTTGAGGGATGACTAGAAAAGACACCATCTGCTCCAGGATCCTATTCCTCCTAGAACTTAGTGCACATTGTTTCCTCTCCAGTCTGACCCAACAAAACTTCTAAGAACCTAGAGCAAGTTATCAAAATACTTGGTACACACGCCTCTATCTCGTCATTCTTGCGTCTTGCCCCGAACAAATGGCACAAAAGCTAGCAGAGTTATTATGATTCACAGGTACAATCTAGAGAAAGTGGAGTGCACTTTTCAATTTTTTAAATAGTATTTTATTAAATGTTTTAAAATGTGTGTGTGTATATGTGCATGAACACACACGCATATACAGACTTAGTTCAATATTTTCTACAATAAATTGACTCTTAATCAGATCTGTAGATGTGGTTTATTAATTTAACTGATTCAAAGAATTCTGTACACATGAACATAATGATTACAGCATTACAGTGGACGCTCGGGTGGCGAACGTGATCCGTGCGGGATGCACGCCTACAACCCGCAGTGTGTGCAACCTGCAGCGGCGCATCTGTGCATGCGCAAAGAGCAATTCCGGTACTTCCGGGTTTTGGTGGTCCGCAAACCGAAAAAACGCAACCTGAAGCATCTGTAACCCAAGGTATGACTGTACTTTCCTTCTGTCAATGCTGATGTAGCATATTCATGTAATTTATTTCCCCCTTGTGCTTCTAAATTAACAAAACTTTCCAGCATTTCACGTAGTTTATTCTATGTGGCTATTACACAAAAAAATCTCGTGTAAAATAATTGGTGTGTGCTTTCTGAAAGTTAACGTAAACATTATTGGATCTAATGGCAAATTTATTCCGTGAAAGTAATTCTAAAACCATGCTTGTTTTTCTCTAGATTGTGCTCAACGTGTGTATACTAATTTCACTAATCCCTAATAGAATTTTTGCCTGTTATTTGCAGATAAATCAATATTAAATAACTAAGCATCTATTTCAGTCTACCAGACAACATGGGTTTTTAACGTTCTGAGGTAACTCGCGAGATGTCTTAAGTCCTATGGATTCTCTCTCAGTGGTGCAAGTTGAATTTGGACCTTTCACAAGATTTTTTTCAGCAATAGAGGCAATACAAATGGCAGCAGTGTTGATGCCTACCAACCTAATATTGCTCTGGCTATGCAACTGGCTTAGCTCCCTGCATTATGCCATCAGCTCACTCTTCAAATGGAGGCCAGTGTCATGAAATGAGCTATTTTAGAGCCAAATCTTGGGACTCCCAGAGGATGGGTATCTTTCACCCTCTTCCAGCTATATGTTCTGTGCTGGTAAAGGAGGCTGAAAACCCCTTTGTGATGTGGCTTCTGGGGTTTTTTTGTTTTTTGTTTTCATATAATTAATATACCACTTGATTGGTGTGTTTTTAAAAAAAATAATAAATCAACAACCGCAATGTAATTTTAGGTATTGCAACACAAACCTGATTGGATAGCAACACCAGAGATCAGGATGCCCATTATATGTATGCTTGAGGAAGGAACTTCAGTAAGTCCTTATAACAATACAAAATATTATTATTATTTTAAAGCAGCTAGCAGAAGTGACTGGAACTTCCCTAAATCACAATTTTTCATTATGAAAGCTTTGTTCTTGTTCAGTTTGTTACTCCAGTCCACTACCATCATTCCTCTTGTTAGTGAACCTTTGAGCTCAACAGTTACACCAATTGCTGTGTATTCTGTTACAAAATTCTCTTCGATGGCAGCTGCCATAGCGTAGGAATCACATGGAACAAACCCTGACCGCCATTCTTTTTCACCTGGATTTTCCCCCAAGATTTTTGAGAATTCAAAAGAATGAGAAAATATTTTCTTCATGAACATAGCTTTCTCAGTTTTCTGGTTAACCCATTCATGGTAGAATTCCTGCAAAGTAAATAACAGTTTGGGCTTTTTTTTAAAAAAGAGAACTATTCAACTGCATAAAAAGTTAAGTAAAAACTCCAGAATAAACATTATTGACCTTGACATTAGTAATGTTCCACAGGGAACTCACAGTGGCAAGAATTAATCATTTTAGCTCCCGATGGATATATAGTCATGAGGATGATAGATTTCTTTATATAAAATAGACTTGTCATATTCAATTTAGTTTTTTTAAAATCAGTTACCAACTAAGTCACGTTCAGGGCAGACCCATTGAAATTGATGGACCTAAGTTACTCATGGTCACTCATTTCAGTGGGTCTATTCTAAACAGGACTAATGCTGGATACAACCCAGATGCAATCCTATACATGTCTACTCAGAAATGAGAACCATTGAGTTCAATGGGGCTTACTTCCAGGTAACTACATATAGGATTGCTGCCACGTGATCAAGCTGAAACACTTGCCTAGATATTAACAGATCATTAATACCTTACCCAGGATAGTGGGCAGGAACATGTGAACTCCCATGATGCAATGTAAGTTGGGCAGGTGTACTCATTTAAGACAATGTAAGCAGCTTCTGGGTCTGTTGCAAAATTGAATTCTCCACAGACTGTAGTATTTCCTCTGGCTAATAGAAACAAAAAAGAGCTACTTTAGCTTTCTGTGGGACAATTCATTCAGTTTCTAACAGCTGCTTCCTACACAGCAGCTCTTTGTTATTTGCCACAGGTGCAGGACAATTCCACCCCCACCGCCAAACATGTACATTGTCATATGTGAACAAAAAGCCCATACAAACACATAAATTGCACCAATCTTAAAAAGGCGCAGTCAGAGAGACAGAAGAGGCCGGAATAATGTGGAATTCATGTGATGGAATGGTCTGCTTCAAGCAAAGGCACGAAACAAACTGACACTCCAAGGCAGGGAGACCCAGCGATTTCCTTTGGAGCTACATTTCCTGCGTTCAGATACTGGAAGGAGCACAATCACACTTGGAGGAGTCTCTAATGCCCAATTAAAAAAAAAAGAGCATGTTTTCCATGGGGAAGCTGCAAGGCAAATGCAAAACCACTGAGACCCCACGTGGAGAAAACAAGGGACAAGTGGGAAACTGCTTGGACCCATGCTTTCTAGGCATGGAACAACTGGAAGTATGGACTAATGCATAGTTATTTCAAATGTCTCCAAAGTAGGCAACAAAATTCTCACACAAAAGAAAAGTATGCTGTCTTCAAGAATAATCAGGAGGATTTCTTGCAAATTCAATTGCTGAACCATCAAGGTAACAATCAACTAAGACAAAATAAGTACTTGAATGATGACTCAACATAACTTCTTGTTGCAAAACACTGAAACACGGTGTTCTGCAGGCAATAATATTCTTTAAAAAGCAGCTCACTTGTGAAATATTAAGCGAGAAAACAATTACATACAAACATGCCTAACAAGCCTTCTTGAAGTCCTTTACCTTCGATATTTCCTCCCATGATGAACACATTTTTAAGTTTCTTAGGAAATGTTGGGTCCATTTTCACGGCCAGCGCTAAATTGGTCAAGGGACCAGTAGCAACTAGAGAAACCTATAAAACATACACAACAATTCATTGAAGTGACTTATTTCATAGTTGTGCTGTCTTGTGTTGACAACCCCTCTGTAGTTAAATAGTCCCCACTGAGCTCCAGGAAAAAGACCTGGTCAGGGCTATATCTTTTTCTGGGCAGCTGACAACCGTACAATAATACCAAATAAGGAACTATGAGTTGAGAAATCCCAGTTCAAACATCGCACACCCATGATCTCATATGCACATAGGAAGCTGTTATGACCAGTGCTAAATTTTAAGGAGAATCAGGCACACTATGTCAATGCCCGATGACACGGAGCACCTTGTTTGCATACTTCTTGCCCGTTTTGAAGGGAGTCTGCTTGATCAGGTCTCTGTATGGAGCTACAGTTTCCATGAAGTGTCATTGCTATGGCGTGGACGGGAAATCTCGCTCTTCCACAACATGAGGATGGTGCCACCACCCTCTTCAGCCCCAGAAGCCGGAGATGAGTTCATGTCTGCTAAATGCACTGAACGCTCGAAAAGCCCAGTATGTTAAGTATTATTAGCAGCATTATTTTCACTAGCAATAACAACACAGCTGGGGCTCCAAGGGAGGGGTTAGGGTTGTATTTCTAAGGAAATACTAAGCTGTACACAAATTATACAAACAATCGTCATCGCTGCAGAAGCATTGGTGACAGAAGGAGCAAAATACTATCGAAATTCCTTTTAGTGAGTCCACATGTCCACCACTATACAGCCCCTGTGCTAAATTTATTATGTATGGTTTTCCCTGCAGAGCCATATAGTCTCTTTCCTCCAGCCATTTCTTACCCACCCACACCACCAATACCTGAACCCATGTACTCCTTTCCTCTCCTTACCAAATAAAATCCATTTCCTCTTGGCCCATCTTCACCCACAGGGATGATTCTTAGAACCAAACTAGATCTGTCACTAACACACACACACACACACACACACACACACATTCCGGTATATATATTCTAAAAATGTAAATATCAGCCACAGAAGGGGCAAGGAGTAACTATGCATACGTAACTATGCATACATAACTGCTAGCTATGCATGAAGGGAACTATGAAAGAAGGGAAGTGGATAAGAGTACAGTATTTAAAATATAGTTAATTGAATTTAAGGAAACCAGTGTGTCGTGTAGAAATGAAATGTGATGGGAAACAGTGCAGTTCACTCAGTCTGTAAGGGGCATTTTTATTTTTGAAAGGGTTATGAAGACCAAGGAACTTTAGAGAAGCTAAACCCCCAAAGCACTGATATATGAGAGAGAAAAAACATTTAAAAGATATCAGAGTGTGCTCTATCTAGATGATCACCTCTCTTTTTTTTCCTTTTAAATAATATTTATTGCTTTTCCAACAATTTAAACACTACAAAAAAGGACAATACAATACAATGCAAAAACACTACATAACACTAACACATAGATGATCACCTCTCACACAGAGTGATCTACTGCCAACTGCCCTCTGGAAAGGATCCTGCTAACTTTTTATATGAATCCACATGCTTTTGGATCCATGTCTACTTTGAATAGTAAAATACACTAGGGAGGAGCTGAATGAATTTTATATCATTTCACCTGACCCGGTCGTTCATTGACTATTCTTAACATTGCAAGCACAGCATGTTCTTCCTGCAGAAGCTCTAATCCTGGAGCGTTGGGATCTGGAACATCACCCAGTCCATCTTTTCCATGATAATCTGCCCCTTCCACAGGTCCACCAAGTATCGGAGATGAGGCACCAGGATAAACTGGAATCTATGCAAGATAATGACAACCATGTGATTTTAATTTTAAGACAAAAACCATTGATGCTGCCAAAATGAAATACAGATGTCAAATACAGTGGTGCCCCGCAAGACGAATGCCTCGCAAGACGGAAAACTCGCTAGACGAAAGAGTTTTCCGTTTTGGAGGTGCTTCGCAAAGTGAATTTCCTATGGGCTTGCTTCGCAAGACGACAATGTCTTGCGAGTTCCTGTTGTTGTTTTTTTCCTCCCCCCCTTTTCTAAGCCGCTAAGCCGCTTATCAGCTGATCCGATCAGCTGATAAGCCGCTAAAATCCGCTAATAGCGCTAATCCGCTAATCCGTCAATGGGCTTGCTTCGCAAGACGAAAAAACCGCTAGACAAAGAGAATCACAGAACAGATTCTTTTTGTCTTGCAAGGCACCACTGTAGCTTTTATTGCCAACTAGTTAATCTGCTAGTCCCAGCTCCTGCCAACCTAGCAGTTTGAAAGTACGTCAAAGTGCAATTAGATAAATAGGTACCGCAATGGCGGGAAGGTAAATGGTGTTTCCGTGCAGACAAACGGCGGCTCCCTTGGCCAATAAAGCGAGATGAGTGCCGCAACCCCAGAGTCATCCGCGACTGGACCTAATGGTCAGGGGTCCCTTTACCTTTACCTAGTTAATCTGCAGGGGTTGGGGTTAGGCCAAACTGTGACTAAGGCTGTGTACACACTCCCATTTACTCTGCATCCAGTATGCTCCACTGTGGGTTTGGAAAGTGGTGTACACACGACATCAGCCACAATCCATATCTATCCTGTATCTATCCCATCATTTCTTATGGATTACTAAACTTTTATCTGTTCTTATCCAAACCAGCTTCAGTCCTGCCTGTGAATGCTGTACTACAAATTATAGAGTTACAGGTGTCAATTTTACACTCTCTCTCTCTCTCTCTCTCTCACACACACACACACACTATATGATCACATATTATGTGAGGGGTTCCATATAAGCAAAAACACATGTACTCAAACTGTCATCTTGGAACTGCTCCTGTGTGAGCATCCCTAGCCTTCCAGAGCTGACAAGCTGAGCAGGCCTTGCCCCCCAAGCGAGGCAATAGCTTTAAAAAACTCTTTTCACACCGGTAACCCAAGTGGACCATGTGCAAAAAGAGCTTTTAAGTTCTCTGCCTTGCTGCTGGGTGGGAAGGCCCTCTTGGCATGCCAGTTCTGGGATATTGTGGGGCTGTCTGATCTCCTACGATATCTCATGCAAGCATCCATAGCTTTTTAAAACAAATCAGTAGTAACTAAATGATGATAAGACCCTTTTGCATTTTCTTTGACAAGGCTTAATTAGATCTTACTGTCATGCACAATTATTAGCATTCATTCTTTGCCTTTACCCACATGCATTTGACAAGCACTTTTTGTTTTGTTTTTTTATGCAACTGAGATCTATCTTTATATCAGACTAGGGAAATAAGTGTCTAAGGGGTTGTTGTTGTTTTTTAATCCTTCTCATATTGGAAGCCCACTTTACATCAGAACAGAAGGAATGACAAGAGCTAATCTTGAATCCAAGTGTAATCTGTGGAAAGTAACATATGTCTCCTGTCTTACGTTTAGGGAACTGGTGCACAGAACTCCCCTGCTCATGATGGCCACTTCTGTTTACTTTCTGTACCACAATCCTAATCACATTTAAAATCTTAAAATTCTGTTGCAAACAAGCTCCATTAATTTTAATGGGATGGAACAAAGTAAGTACATTAAGGATGCCTCCTTACATTGAAACCCTGATCCCATTTACTTGGTAATAACGTCCACTGCAAACAATGAAATACAGACCTACCCACATCCAGGTAGTCATGCATGTTTTTGTAATAGCCACATGGATCACTATTAATAGAAGGCAGTAAACCATTAAGAGAAGCAGCTGCAATCTTTAAGATCACAGATGCAACCACATTTATTTATTTATTTATGAATAATAATACTGATAAACCACCCGTTCATATAAAATATCAAGGCAGTGTGCAACAATTTATATGGCAACAAAAAAACAACCACCACAAGATACTATAATAAAACAATGCAGAAGAATCATAAATTGACTGATTCATCTTGAAAAAGTTTAATCGCCTGAAGAGGCCTGCCAGCATAAAAAGGTTTTCAAGAGATACCTGAAAATTAGCAGTTGATGTTTACTGAATCTCTGGTGGAAGAGTATTCTACACCATGGGACTAGGAAAATTCAACGTGTGGCTTCTGGTCGAAGCCAGTTGGCTCAACCAAATGTTCTCAGTGATTGCCATTATGTGTAAAAATAGACACTACTTGGAAGCAAGTACAGTATGCATAAGATCAACTTATCTGTGTCTCATTTATGAATACCACATCATGACATCATAATGCAAAATTTGTTTGAAAGATTATTCAGCAGGAACAGATTACCTCAAGCTTGTTACAAACATGTAACACACGAAGTACATTTTTACATATATTTTCCAAGATGCTGTTTCCATAACAGCAAGTAATCCCCAGGACTTCGACATTGGGAGATGCCACGGCCATCATAATAGCTTGAGCATCATCAACACCACAATCAACATCAACCAGCAGAAGTTTCTTCATTTTAGAAATGCCTATGAAAAAGTAAAACAAATAATTTAAATAGACAAGCTTTGTATCATATTGACCACCAGACCAGTGGAACTGTGGTAACAAAGGGATGCTCATGCACACAAAACATACTTAGGAAGATCTACTACCCCTCCTCTCTGGTGTATTACGCTCAAGGGCATGGGGAAAACAAGTGAGACACCAAATGCCTCTCTCATCTTCACTCCACACTTAAACCAGGGCAGCAACAGGATCACAACCAACACTAGTCCACTTGGCAAAAAGCTAAATATTGGACAGCTGTCCTTAAATGTATGGTGGTTGTCAGCTTATCACAAGTGCAAAAATGCTTGGACTTCATTCACTGTCACCACGAGAGGCGCTTAGGTTTTACACTTTGTCCAATAGGATTCTATGCTTTAGAGGATGCATAATCAGTAGAATTCCAGGAGTGCAGCTTTCCTCCATCATAACTGTGCTCTGTTTTGAAGTGAACTGAATGAATGAACAGGTGACTATTACTGGATCTTTTTTTAGTTTTTCAGATTAGATTTTCAGTTATGCAATAAAGAGAGAAGCAATATATACAACAGACAAAGGAAAGAACACAAAAATAACCCCAAGACAGAATGGAGATGAGATCCAGAGCTTACTGAGATTCTCTCTCCAACTTTGTGCACCTGCCAACTTGAGAAAACCTTCCATGCAACTGAAGGGTGGTCTCTAGTCTGCAAAACGTACGTCATGAACAATTTGTTTCATTATCTAAGCTGCAACAATATTCTGCAGTTATTGTAATAACGACGCACATTAATACACATTCCTGTTGTTGCAATGTTGCGTTGCTAAGCTGCTTTGAGCACATCTCCTTGAGAAAGAAGCAAACAGCTTAAAGCACGTAGTAACAATGATGACGAGGACGAAGATTACAGGGAGTAACTGTACTTAATGGATTTTCTGCCTCTTATGCAACTGTTGCACGGCATCAGGGCAAAATGCAACAACGACAGAGATAACGTGGAAATTGACCACGATGCAGTATAAAGCAATATATAATTGAGACAAGTTGGTTATGGTCTTTAAAGATACGGTATTTTGCGTTTAGCTGGTTTTTAAAAATCCGTCGTTCATTTCTGACAAGATCTACTTTAGCAAACTCGGTTACAAATATTGCTTTACAGGAAAAAAAATACTCTTTTTCTGTAAAATGATGGGGGTTTTATTTTGGGGGTGGGGGCAGACCTGAGTGGGTTAAAAAGCAAAAGCCAGGACAAACATTTGGACAAAACGTCCCAGAGGGGGAAAACGTGGCCGCCTGCATGCCAATAAATTCAACAGCCTGCAGGTGTGAGCGAGCGAGCACGTGGCCAGGACCACCTTCCTTCCAACCCGGCTGCAGGGAGCAACGTCGGGGGCGGGCTCTTTCTCCCCCGACCCTCCAATGAATAGCCGGCTCCTCTCTTTTACGCCCCCCCCCCGCCCTCGCCTCCTACCTGCAGTGAGAGAGCGGCCGCGGTTCATTCTCGTTGCCGCGCGCCGAAAGGCCTCTCGCTGCTCCCAGAGAGGCAAGCTGGCCAATCAGGAGCCGCTTCGTCCACGAGTTCGCGCGAGGTGAGAGGAACAGGGGAGGGAGGGTGGTCGGCGCCGTTGCTATGGCAGCCGCGGCCTAAACTGCGGAAGGCAAGCGCTCGCCTCAACGCGTAACGGCTTTTTCGCCGTGGGGAGGAGGGATAGGGGCTGAAAACGCATAGCCTGGGGTGGAGGAGAGGGGGGGGGACCGTCGAGGTCTTCCCTGTTCAGGGAAGTTTTTAATGTGTGACATCTTAGTGTATTTTTGGTCTTTGTGGAAGCCGCCCAGAGTGGCTGGGAAAACCCAGCCAGATGGGCGGGGTACAAATAAATTATTATTATTATGCCTGTGTGTGTTGCTGGCGGCAACCGGGATGGGGTGGGGGGTCTCAATTGGGACGACGGTCGTGGCCTGAAGCAGAATGTCGATAAGGTGCAGGTGGTTATCTTTGTCCCCTTGCGCTGGGGGGGGGGGGCGGTAGGTTGCAAATGTAATAATGGAAGCAGCACCTGTAGCTTCGTGAGTAATAATGAGCAGCTTGTTCAGCCAGAAGCTATATCTGTGAAATGTGAGGAACTTTCTCCATTTTTTAATTCGTGATCATTCCGTCCCCGCCACAGCCCATGTTGAGTCCTCCACATCACCTTTCCAGATTTGCTGCTGCAGCACACTCCTCTTCAGGGCGTGCCAACCCGAAGTTAGAATTAGAGAGAGTTGGAAGGGACCCGAGGGTCATCTAGTCTAGCCCCCTGCAATGCAGGAATACATGCAGCTGTCCCATACACGGGATCGCAGAAAGCATGCACTATGGAAAGGAAGTATCAGCCATGCCTTATCTTGAAGGTGTGTGCCTTTTTTTTGAATTGCTGGAAGATAAGTGGCATATTTCCGAATTCTAGGGCTATGTTCATAGAACAGACTCTAGACTCCTGAAATGATTCTTTTCTTTTAAATTAGATGCTGTAGAGAACATATTCCATCTTTGACCCACCACTGGCACCCCAGAATGCTACTAGAAGTAAAAGCAGCCACCAGACTCCTGCAGGTGAGTAATACCTGGGCACCTTTGTTTGTCAGTGTGTCCCTCCTTTTGCCACACTCCCTTTTTTGTGCTGAAATACAGCAAAGTAGCTTACGAGTCATTATTAGCTCCATGGCTACCCTGCCCCTTTGCAAAATGACATGCTTGCGCTGAAAGCAAAAAATATTATGTGACCTCTGTGATTGTTGAAGTTTGATGTTTGTGTTGTTATCGTGTGTGTTGCAAGCCTATTATACACCTTTAGGCACCAGGCAAAAATGTTCCTCTTCAACCAGGCCTTGGGCTGATTAACATCCTGTACCCTTTTAAATGTTTGTGGGGGGAGGGGTGTTATTGGTTTGTGGTTTGTGTTGTTGTTTTTATTGTGTTTTTATCTTGTATTTTGATGTTGTGAACCGCATTGAGATCTACAGGTCTGTGTGTATACAGACTGTATACAAATATAATAATAAATAATAATAATAAATTAAACAGTAGCTGCTTGGTGATAGGTTCTGAGGGGAGAGATGATCTCTGGGAGAATTTATTGGGCAGCTCCTTGGTCACGTAACTTCTTTCTGATTGGTCTGGGTGGCAGCAGACTCCAGTTGTCCAGCAGTTTTATGGTTGGACATTAACTGTTGGTTAAGGACAGTTGAACTTTGACAGAGGAGTTGAGGAAGGTAGTGTGAGGAGAAAAGCTAAGGCCTGAATATTAATACTCTGTTATTACTATGCATCTGGTGAAGATAAGGAGAAGGGAGCCGGTGGATGAATTGGTCTGAGAAGCTGCCCTATATAAAAATCTTAACAGAAGAGCATGATACAAGTGGGTTTTTTTAAATTGGCTAAACTGTCCAAGCAATCAGAAGTACAACCAAAGGAGCTTAGGGTTTCAGAGGCAGATTATACCCATTGGTTCTCCAGGGCTGTGGGTGTATTTGGCTGGGGTGGAGGTTTAGGGAATTTGGCCTGAAGGTAAAAGCAACTGCTAAAATAGGCTGGTGTCAGAAACTGTTGTCAAGTGCCTTTAAGATCCCAATATAAATAACAGTATATCTGGTCATTCAGATCTTCCAATGAGGTCTTCCTGGTTGCATTGCAACCTGCAGAGGTCCCTCTTGTTGTGGTGCCCAGCCTATAGAACGATCTCCTCTCAGAGATAAGGCAAATACCTCATGTTTTGGGTGTTTAGCACTTGCTAAATACTTTTTATTCTAGATTTGCTGGCTATTAATACCTGCGTATTGAGTTTATCCTATCTTTGTTGCTGTTGTATTTATTTTATTGTTTTATTGTGAATTGCCTTGGGATATTTTTATGAAAGCTAGTTAATAAAATATTTAAATAAACACATCTGAAATCTGCCCGAGCTTTTGTCTTGATGGTATAGCTGACAAAGTGTATTCTAAAGCCATCTAAGTTTCCTGTATTACTCATTTTCTTGGGTTAAATGTATGTGTAATGAGATTTCCTAGAGATATAAATAACCCACCTTCAAAGCTGATTCTGCAGCACACACAAAATTATATCTTGGTTCATTCACTACTTTCCCATATTACAGTTCTTTGTTTAGGGAGAACATGACCTATTAATAGCTGACAGTAGTATTACAATACCTTTATATTTTAGGATGTAATATTAATCTGGGAGTTTATAAACGATATACTCCGCAGTTTATTATGGTTGAATTATTACTATTATTGTTGCATTACCTTCATGAATTATTTTTTTAAATTTTTTTTTGCCTCAGAGCTCTATCAAACACACTTAAACTGAAAATTATATACTTGGTGATACAAACCAGACATCAGATCCACATAATGACATATGGTACTGTGTAACAGTCAAGTGTTTTTTTTTCTTTCCCACCCACTCTGCTCAGCACATTATCTTTTTTTTCCTTCCCGAAAGCTAAACTTAAAATGTGTGTTCTTACCTGGTATTGGTGAAATTCTTTTCAGGCTGATGTTTGATTGCTACCTTCTAACCCAGTGGAACTTGACCTGAGCTAACACATTTTATAAGGGCTAGTAAGTTAATATTTACCACTCACATAATAAACAGTAGTGTTATATAAGGTCTCCTCAACAATTGGAGAGAAGTGATGATATAAATCACTCAAAATTAATAAATAGTCTTAGGGCCAAACTACATGCTCTATTGGATATTCATTACTGGATTTCCTGATTTGGCACTGAAAGCATTGCACTATAAATCAGTGTGTGTGAGAGTAGTATTTCCAGTTGTTTAATAAGCAATCCTTCTTCCCAGGGGACTCTGGAAACTGTAGATCTTTAAGGGGAAGGGGGTCTCCTAGTAACAAACTACAGTTCCCAGGGTTATTTGCAGGAAACCATGATTGTTTAAAGTGGCATAATACTTCTTTAAATGTATAGTGTAGATGGGGTCTAAAAGCAAAAAAAAAAGGGGGGGAAATCAGGAATATATGATCTCATGGACTCCTTACAGCACCCAAGAAGCAAAACACTTAGAAGAACTAAGGGTATGACTAGTTAATGGATCTGATATGAAGTCAATCAATAGGGCAAAGTCTATTCGTACAACTTTATTAGTTGCCCAAGCTTGGTAGTATGAGAAGGAGGCTCGCTCCATTTTAGCACTTAACCCTGTCAAAATAGATAGGCAACTGTCCACACCCTTCTAGAAAGTTATATTTTATTACTCAGAAGGGCAAAGAAAAATATGTAGAGGCATTAGATATTCTGCAACAGAAAACGCATGGAATCTTGGTATTTACCTTGGCTAGGTAAAAAAGAGCTACCTGTCTAATTGATTCTTCAATATAACCATAGGGAGACTTCCTCTGCCTTCCCTGTCTCAGTTGGCATCCCTCAGGGACCTGTTCTTTCTTTATGCACTTTCTCTGTGTGCTGTCATAAAATCCTATGGCTTTTGGTATCACCTGCACAGGATATCTGCCATTGGAAATATAATGTTTATCTTTCATGTTTTTATTAAAAGCCATACATGCAAGCAAAGTCAGACAGTTCTCTGTGTCCAGAAATGTGTATAAAATGGATTTTCCAAATAGCTAGCCAGCATTCCTGTTGAGCAGCTCATTGCCTGATTAGAGCATTGTTTAGTGAGCTACTTTGACATTTTTTCTTGAATGCCTTGCCTTGGTATATTTATCTTACCATCACTTTCTTTTTTGGATTAGGATTATATTTTGTTCATTAAAAAATAAACTCTGCTTTCTCTCAGATTTGTTCCCATGGAATATAGGTATGTTCCCATAGATAATCTGGTGTTTCAGTTTATCGTGTAGAGACTTTTTCTTTCTTTTGAGTGACGGCTGTTTTGTGAGCTGTTTAAAGGCTTTGACATGTTTTAGGTCCCAAATGGGAGTTTAACACTTGGAGTCCAACCCTCAGTTCATCTGTTGCCTAGACTGCGGTAACTTTCTCATTGCTGTCCTTCCATTCTCTCATCTTGGTTTCCTCATCCAGCACTCTCTTGCCAAGATCATTCACATCTCTTGTTGCTTGGTCATTTCGTTCTTATCTATGCAATAATAATGTAAAAACCTCATAGTGCAGTCCCCATTGGAGAATTTGTAGTGCCTCATCAAAGTTCTGTACCATTTTCCTCTCAATATTTTCCTACCCCCACTTTATTCAAAGCTTTTTTTAAAAAATTTTTTTTATTGATTTTCTTTTCTCAAAACAAGTATTCAATATCATTGCTGAACATACATTTTCCATTTTCCCCCCTCCCTGTTGATTTCTCTCAATTACCATTTCTGGTTTATTGCATCAAATGATACATTCTGCTGTTTATATACAGTATTATGTTATCACATTGTTATACTTCTTGTTCTCTGTAAACAAAGTTGTAGATGTTTATTTAAATCCTGCCAACGAGACCATTTCTTTCTGTTGTTTCTGCAAATATATTGTAAAGAGTTCCTATTCCCATTGCAGAGTTAGCAAAGTTAATGGACAAACTGCATGAAAAAGACAATAGTGACTTTGAATAAGAATGGGAACACTTTATTCAAAGTCTGCCATTGTTTAAAGCAGTGTTTTTCTTTCAGCATCACTCCCTTCATTGTACTTAAGACTTCTCCCTCTTCCATTCCTCAGCTGCCTCATGTGTGAGAAAGAATGTCAAGCCCTCAAATGTACCATAGTACCTTTCTGCAATGTATTCCCCCCCCCCCACTTCTGATATCATTTGTTGTTTTCAACATGAATTTCCAGATTCAGTGTGTAATTTAGAAGGTATGTTTAATTAACAAGCAAACATCCATATATGTACAACATCTAACAACTGGGCCCGTAGCTGAATAAGCTAACTGGCAGACTTGCTCTTCTATTCATCTTAAAGATACAGTAACATATATCAGCTTGGGGTATGTGCGCAAAGGGGACTGCAGTAAGGGGGATCAGGATGGAAATGGGGGTGGTCTGTGTGCAGAGGTGAGTTGAGAAAAGTAAGGAGGAGGGTGAAGGGAAAAAGTGAAGGGGAAATTGGGGGTGCAAAGGGGCTTGCAAAAAAAGGGGGCAATAGAAGGGATAGGAATGGGGGCTGAACATGAAAGCCGTGATCATGACAGCATCTGAAGAATAGAAGGGGATGATGGCTTCATAACTGGGCAGAAAATGAAAAGGGTGCTTAGTAGTTGCAATGTGTGGAAGGAGGAAGATGCAGGGAGTTACCAGGGATGTGTGCGTGAAAATGGGTACAAAGCAGGGCTGTGGAACAGGAAAGTGACTTTAGAAAGTGGTTTGGGAAAGTGAAAAGTGAGCTTAATAGTTGCATGGGAAGGGGGTTAATATGGGTAGAATGGCAGTGGGTTGGTGAGCAGTGGACAGAGACACAGCCCCTCCTATATGTCCATGTTTGCGGCTTTCAGTCCTCCATTGTCACCCCTTCAGCCAGAGGTTTTCTGCTCCTTCAGAAGATTCCACCCCCTTCCCCTTTGCTGGCCTGCATCCTCAAAATCCACTTATACGAAGCCTTTGGTTTAGCCCCCTGGTTACCATGCCACATTACAACTAAGCCTGTAATCAAGTCTTAAGTATGTGTACCCAAAATCACATTCTTTCCTGGTTTGCGTTAAAGTGAGTTCCATGTCAAATTTTTGATTGTAAGACCATGAGCACTGCCATAGCCATACATCTTGCTAGTGCTATATAAATAATACTTTATGCAGGACCAAAGGCTTGGTATACCAGTGGACTTTTTTTACTCCCCCTTAGATTATTAGATCAGCAACCCCTTGTCATATACTATGTAACACCGAGTTCCCTTAATTTCAGAAGTGGTTTGCTTTTTTTGGTGGGGGGTGGGGGAGGCTGCTGTTTGATAAACATAAAATGTATGGCCTTATATCCTAAATCTCAAATCCCTTAAATTATAAATCATTCTATACCATCTCTGCAATATATTGTACCAAACAGCATCTTTAGCTTATATTCATTGTAAGCCACACAAAGATTTGGCCCTATATATACTGATAAAAAATAAAATGTCTATTTGTCCTTATTAATAAATAAAGGCACAATAGTAGGACCACCTTTATCAACAATAAAAACAAATCTTTAAATAAAAATTTAAAACAAAATGCAACCGCTTGTAGGCAGTTACACTGAGAGAGAGGTATAGGGATACTGATGTACTGAACCCACACTAGCAGGTGACCATACTTTCATTAAAAGAAAAAAAGGGGGGACGGACGGATGAAAGAAAGGTACACATCTAAGCAATTTCTCTGAAATTTCCACCCATGTATTTAGCCTTTGAGCAAAGTCAGAGCTGCGATTGATGAGTGAGTTGTTTGGATACTAGGCGACAGAAATAGGAAAAGGGATGGGGAAAACTGCAGTCTTTTAGGACCTCCATGGATTAATAATTATTTTATATATACCCTGGCCATCTGGTTGGTTTGCCGTAACCAACGGATCTATCCAGGCCCGCTGCCCTTGGAATATGTGTTGCTTTTTCCTAGCAACCAGGATGCATCTTTCCAGGGTGGTTGTACCCCCTAGAAGTTATATTTTGGGACCCTCCATCTGCAAAAAGAGAACATAGATTTGCACATGCAAGTTGTATGCAAGTTTGCATCCTCTTTTGCAAGTGGTCAGAGGTCCCAGTCCAGATACAGTGTACTGGGCCCAGAAAATCCAGACACCCCTGCTAGTAGGAAAACCCTAGAAGGTATAATATAATAGAGGTCCTAAAGCCTTGAACGTTGCAATGTATTTTATCTTTTTTTTTAATGAAACAAAAATACTAATCTCAGCATTCTTGTCAGTTCTTTATTATTATTTTATCCCTAAAGACTAGCACATTTACAGCATACATGGATTGGAAGAATTGACTATATAAAACAGTAATCATATGTTTATGGTATATTAATACTGCCCCCAAACAAATAAATAAAATAAACTTTGCAATGCACCAAGCTTGGCAAATACAACTGTGTTGAGACAAAAACAGTGCTCTATTTTACAATAGCTCTACATACATAAATGAAACCCAAAAGGCAACTGTGCTGTGGGTGTTTTAATAGAACAGAGACAAACAGACTTAGCAGCAGTTTCTTTTATACCCCTTTAGTAGGTTTCATTTCTAAAATGTACTAAAAAAAATTAGTTAGAACTTCATGTTATAGTACTCCTTAAGAATGCCTTTTCTGTGCAATCTGCCACTCAAATAAAACAATTAAATGAAGTTTCCTAATATGGATTTATGTTTTCAGAGTTTTCCATTTTTCATTAAGCTCTATTCAGTTTGTCCTCAATGGAATCCTATCTATGCATATGTCAAATTGTCTTTATAAAATATTACATGGACAAAGTTGTTCTACATATTGCAAACAACCCAAGGATAATCAGAATATTGAATCCCTTTCCTATAATTAATGCAGTACTATAGCTTGGTATCTTAAAAAAAGTGAGGGGTTCAAAGGACACATATGAGGAGTTTGGAAATTCTTCATATAAGTATTGCAATGCTAGATAATGCATTTCTATCCACAGAGCCTCACCAAAGTGAATGAAGCATTGTAAAAACAAACTATTTTCCGTAGTGTAATTCAAGTAGGCATGTAAAATAAAGGCTCACTGTTATTTAGAGGGGGCATAGCTAAAAATAGCTAGAAATCTGATCCTGAACATTTATACTAGCCAATCTGGCCTAAAGTTTCAGCTTCCCTTTCCCATTAAAAGAATGGGGAAATACACCCTATGGCTCCAAGAGATGGCTGACAGTATTCTGTGTGTTGTTTTCTAAAAACATTGCTTGCCAAAGTTTTAGAGAATCATTAAATTACTGAAATCTTTTCAGTAGCCCTTCCTCCAAAGCTGAAAAATAATAACTTAAGTGTTTAAGTACATGATTAATATGTACAAAAAATACACTCAGTGGTGAACATAAAATAAATACAAAATAATGCACATTTATGCTGTATCAGGATGAGTTTTCCCAATAGTACAGTTTCAACATGGACCAAAAACGTTTACACTTGGTGCAGAGTTCCGAGGTTAAACATGTTACATAGCATTCACAACACTGAAACTGCAAACAAGGCTGAAACAGCGATAAAAGACTAGTTCACCAAAATCATGATTAGTGCAAAATCATGACTAGCACATGTAACAACACAGCTAAGACATCAAACTGCAAAAAGCAAATAGTATAACAAATGTCTGTAGGCCTAGAATAAACAATGAAAACCTTTGTGAAATTAAAGTGCAAATATAAATAGCTGGGAGAAGTAACACAAAATTGGAAAATGTCCCATGTATACCGGTTTCTTATTTTGTGGAGAATAACTGAACCACATTTCCCATTTCCATTACAGGGCCCATGATCCTAAACATAGTTATTATACATAAACACCACTAATTTCAGTAGACTTTAAAAGTGTAGATGTTTGTTCTGGGTTACAGTCTTAGTATGAAAATGTTATAATGGCTATTATATACTGGATTAAACAACTCTACAGAAGATTAAGCATGACATGATTTTAAAAAATCAGTGCTTAATTTCACTTTTGTTTTGCTGCTGGTCACATATCAACAGAAGACTGTATTATTCTACCTTAAGCATTATTCACACATTTGCTTTTTGTACTGGTGCAATCAATTAATATTCATAAGTGTCTTTCTAAAGGGTAGTTTTGTTAATAGCGGCTTTTCATATGAACATCTCCCATTGGAAGACAATGGTCCAGTTCAGACATAATTCTGAACCACAATTTAGCATTATGTGAACAAGCAGCAGTGTCTCTCAAACTGATACACTCCTATCTCCTCTTTCATGTGCTCCTCCTCCAGGGTAGCCCAAGGAGGAGAAGAGATGCATCAACTTCCTGCCTTAAACAGAAGTTTGAGGAGTAGCTTGGAAACTTCCACTTCCTGTCTTTAACAATCAGCAGTTTATTGTTCTGTCCGAAAGGGATAAATGGTTAGCTTAAACTAAGATTTGTTGAGACAAGCCAGTACAGTGGTACCTCGGGTTACATACGATTCCGGCTCCGCTATCCCAGAAATATTACAGGCTCCGCTATCCCAGAAATATTACCTCGGGTTAAGAGCTTTGCTTCAGGATGAGAACAGAAATCGTGCTCCTGCGGCACTGCAGCAGCAGGAGGCCCCGTTAGCTAAAGTGGTGCTTCAGGTTAAGATCAGTTTCAGGTTAAGAACGGACCTCCGGAACGAATTAAGTACTTAACCTGAGGTACCACTGTATCATATTTGGCCAGACTTGTTTCAGTGAACCATAGTTTAAACTAACTGTTTGTTCCTTTGAGGCATAACAATCATAGGAGCCGACTCCTAGTTCCCTCCCCCCCCCCCAAATAAAATATTTGAGGGGGCTGGGCCCTCCCAAAGTTGATGGGCATTGCCATTCAAATGGTGTGCATGTGCCATATCACGTGATCAATTATGTGGGGCAGGACTTGCCTGGGCCCCCAATATTTTATTCAAGTTGGCACCCCTGATAACAATAAACTGCATCTGGTTTAAAAAGAAGAAGTTCCCAACTCCTCATCAAAGTTGTAATTACGGAGGTGTGAGCCTAAAGCTCATTCACATAACACTGAACCATGGTTTAGTGTTACACCCATACCAGTTCAATGCGTAGCCTTATCATCAATGAATTATGGGTTCATGAGAAACATTTGGCTTTTATGTAAAACAATGATCTGAAAGTAGGAATCCCTTATGTACTTCATAGTTTTCATTACCTATGGGCCGTATTTAACTATTAAGGGGAGTAGACTCACTGAAATTAGTGGGCCTAAGTTAGTCATGGCCTTTAATATCAATGGCTCTACTCCTAGTAAAAGTTAAATACAATACAGTAAAAATATTTGAAACGCTGAAGACAGAGAGGAAAGTAAGGAACCACCAATTCCAAATGGTTAAAGTGCATCTAATTCAGTCCTAGAACCAGGCTGTAAATCCAGCAAGCGTACTTGGCAAAAGGCTTGCAAACATTGAACAGCTGCTTCCACAAGTGAAGTTGTATAATATCGTCTTGTGCATGAAAAAGGAGAGAGAGAGCGCTTCTGAATATTTGTCTTCCACTGAATGGCATTGCTGTGTGCAGTAAGCTGATGGATATAAACAAAAAGATGTGCAAACTGAAAGAGGTTGGATGCCTCTGATGATGCAGATATGCAGAGGATTCAGCCTCCTTGGCACTTCAGAGGCCAAACCAGAATGCACTTTCGTATCTAATTTACAATGCCAGCCAGTTAAGAATGTGAACCTTGTCTTTTGAGTCCTCTGCCCAGAGCACTACTAGTCACGTTAACTATTTTGCCATGTGCAACTCTCTCTTCCTTGAGCCTACTTTTCAAAGGTATAGAACTGTAAAATTTCTAAAGACAACTGAAAGAATCATGGGTCCAGTCCAGTTTTTGATCTGGGCTTTGTGTCAATTCCTGATGCTGTACAGTACACACCACTTATATGATAGTGTCCTACATAAAGGAAAACATTTTAAGGTCCTGGCATTTATATTACTGTGCTGCACTGTCTTAAAAACTGAGTTTTAGCTTCTCCTGCATAACAATGCTCCTTATAACTTATCAAACTGCCTCACATCCAATTCATTTACTATTTACAGAGTCTGAGGTTTTTTAAAAAAGTATTATATGAAAGTCTTAATCTCAAATCAAATCAGTATAAAAAGATGTGTGAAACAGCTGTCTAAACTTCATTCATAAAATCATCAACAGTCCAGGAATTACCTTTCTTATTTAGGCATATAAGTAAGAAATCAATGGAACAGGCATCTTACATACACTGATGGCTAGTTACATGAGCAGACGGTCATCACATTTTCATGTTATAAGGGGTCAGTAAATAATATTTTTCCTATGGAATCCAATTTAATAAAAGTACATGCTTGGTATTAACTAGTGAAACGTACAAAAAATTGTTTCTGACATTGTTGTCAAAGTTCATATACTAAAATTGAGTGTATCCACATTTCTTTTTAACGGAACAACTAATTACAGGACAGAGTAATCTTATGATTCAACTTTTCCATAAGTTCCTTCAGGAGGCCTGTAATACTTGGGGAAAGCCTTCAGCTGCAGGGAATTAAATGCATACTTGCGACATCCAACATTCTTCATTGTATTTTCTCTTCGACAACCCTCACTGGGAAAGAGAGACAAGCACAAAAAATGACAGCAGTAAAAACAAAAACAAAATGAACAATTATTTTAGACAATAATGAGGTGAACTAGTTAGTTCATAGCATTGAAATACTTGAACAGGTGCTTGAATAATTTGCCATTGCAAATTTAAAAGCAGTGGATCACTAAACAGTGCAGCTATGAGGCACGTGAAATAGAAACATGCAGTGTCTAGTTGCTAAACTTGCAATTCTAATAAGCAATAGTGTAACTAGTTGCAATGCAACTGATCTCTGCAATGTTCCGAAGTATTTCATGGCACATATGCTGTGCAGTAATAAATGCTTTTCAACAACAACTATTTCCTGCATATCAGTTTAGCAAGCGCTTTGCTCAAGGTTACCATGACTAGATAATTTGCTATGCACAGTAGGAGCGGTTGGGGGAGAGGAACTTAACCAACTAATACTGGTACAATCACAATCCTTAAAAGTTTAGTACTGTTTAATTGCCTGAAAAAATACTATTTCATGTACAGCCACCAACCATATGCTAGAAAGCCATCAATATTTAGGAATGCAACCTTCCCTCATATTTATCTACTGCAGGTTTAACCTAGGAAATTACCTATTGCAGGTTAACCTAAGAAATCTATAGTAGGCTGTGGGCTTGTGCATTCCCTTCCATTTCACCATGATTTAATGTTATGTATGCACTTGTGCTAACCAAATTTCTTCTTACCTAGGATTGGAAGCCAGCTTCAAACTGTAGTTATAATGGGAGTCTGGTTAGCACATAACAACAAACCATGGTAAAAGGGAGAAGTGGAGATTTGCATGTGAAATTGTTGGAGACGATGGGGTCAATAATTCTGCTGACCTGCTCCTTAGCTATGGTTTAAAGTGGCAGAATAAAATCTATACTGGGCTGTTGGGGAACAGTCCTCTTTTGGTGTGATAGTCATTGCTACAATAGGCTATCTTAACATTTACACTCTGGTTTTGAACTCTATTGCATTTCAATACAATATTTCTGAACTCTATTTAAAAGGCCATTATTTTTCATGAAACTGAAAGTGCTGAAAAACAGCTATGTAAGGAAGCACATCATTTTGGTACACATGAATTAACTTAGACCATCAAAAGAGAACTTTCTTTGGTTCCTTTGAATATAGAAGATAACAATGGAAAATGAAAATGGTTTCATGCTAGAGCATGTGTTAAAGCACACAAACATAGGACTGATATATAATTATATTTTAAACAATTAAGGACAGCAACATTTAATATGCCCCTTGTTAAACTACAGCAGCATTGTTTCCAAGGTGGTGAGATTTTGAATTATAATAATTTATTCCACTGTCAACATAAGGCAAGACCCAGACAAACAAGCTCTTTTGAAGTTCTGTTGATTTCAGTGGGCATATTAACAGCTGTTCATACTGAAATCTACTCTATGGATTGTGCACACCTTGATATGAAACTGGGATTAACTGATTTCATTAACTTAATTGTCATTGTATAATACACATTTTTATATGGCTTAATTTCACAAGTAAATGATTTTATTGTCCTTCCTCTAAAACAATGCATTGGGACTCTGAAGTACTTATTTTATCTGTAAAGGTAAAGGTACCCCTGACCATTAGGTCCAGTTGCGGATGACTCTGGGGTTGTGGCGCTCATCTCGCTTTACTAGCCAAGGGAGCTGGCATACAGCTTCCAGGTCATGTGGCCAGCATGACTAAGTTGCTTCTGGCAAACCAGAGCAGCGCACGGAAATGCCGTTTACCTTCCCGCCAGAGCGGAACCTATTTATCTACTTGCACTGTGTGCTTTCGAACTGCTAGGTTGGCAGGAGCAGGGACCGAGCAACGGGAGCTCACCCCGTCACGGGGATCTGAACCGCCGACCTTCCGATCAGCAAGCCCTAGGCTCTGTGGTTTAACCCACAGCGTCACACTATCTGTAGTGACTTTAATTTACACTTGAGTGTCACTTGGATTCATTTAAAAGCACAAAAGTATTCTAGGGTGTTAAATTTGTGGCAACAATTTGCACACATTTTGATTTAGCAGTCTTGCAGAGGAAGGGTATGTATATCTATTTTGTGCACCCAGCTTACTCTGTGTACACTGATTGAGGATGTGTTTACTATCTGAAACTCATTTGGTACCATCCTGAGCTCTTGTGGATTCACAAAGCTCTGCATATTTAAGAGCTACCCCATTATCTTCAGTGCTGCAGAAGGAGAAGGCAGGATAGCTAAGCCTTACAAATATTGACTAGCCCACCCCTGCCTATGTTAATCCTTTGTGGCACACTGACAGCCTACAAGAAAAAAAAGTGAAACTGCTTCCTTGCCTGGTTGTAGTCAGCCTAACAACTGGCTACTTACCAAGAAGTGTGTGTGTGTGTTTTGAAATTATGGCTTCTGGGAAACGCATATGACCAAGATAGACATTTTTGACCCTATGCGTGTTTTTTTATTCTTGTTTGAGAGGAAAGACTCAATGCATGCAACGACAAGTTACAATGTATGTATGAAGCATTCCTCTGACAAGAAAGGCATTAATGCTGCCGTGCGGTATGCTTACATTTCAGGGGGGTGGGGCAGATAATTATCTTGCAATGCATTCCTCACAAGACCTGTTGTTATATTGCCTGAGTAGTGTGGCTGCTGCTTCTGAGCAGATGAAACCTGCAACTGTAGAAACATTCTACAGTAATGTATATATAAAGCAGTTTCATGCGTCAGGAGTATTTCCCACACCAACATCACTGGGTTGCATCCAATTTTCATCCTCCTCAGACCAGATCCACTGAAATTAGTAGATATGTCTACTTTAGGTCCACTAATTTCAATAGGTCTACTCTGAGTACATAAGAAGTGATTTTGATGTAGTGTGAAATAATGCCTGTTTACCCCAAGTCACGTGACTGCTTCCTACAAATGTTATTGGAGCAGGACAGGATTGAGCTACAGGAGCAGAAGCTGTCATGCTACTCTGGTAACATACAAACAGTCCATAATCAAGGCTACATCTGCTTCTTATACTAGTTGTCAAAATCGAAACAACATCTTTGTACCAGTGGGACATAGCACAATGGAACATGGCAGTTAGAATTTGTCTCTAAGCCTACTTAACTCCTTTTAAAATCTCAAATTTACAATGGCAGTCACATGCCTGTGGAACGGACTGCCACTAGGGCAGTGGGGTTTCATCTTCCTCACGTTCCCATTCACCCCCCAAATCTGTTCTAGAGGTTCATAAACCTTCTGAAGCAGAATTGGAGAGGGAATGGGGAGTGGAAGAGAAGGGGAATTCCGTTTGTGCAATTTTGGCTGTTGCCTTTTAATTAAATTAATCCACAAAATTATAACTTTAATATTATAGCTATACAAGCTTTCTAAATGCTGATATATGCATATTTGAACAATTAAATGTCATAACTGTAGCAATTAAGCATAATTCTCTGTTGTCCACTGAAGTATTAGAGTAATTTTCTGGGAATAGTTACTCAATTATGTTAGCATCTTTTAACTATTTTAAGTTTATTTCATCTCTTCTAACTAAAACGTTAACCATTAGCTGAAATATCTTATTAGTGCATCTTTTATGGCAATATTTAATGTCAGGATTAATTTACATATGATCGCATTCACATACACTATAAAAATATTTTCCCGAAGATTTAAATAGAATTACAGATTATTTGTAAGCTATTCTTTGCTACCCACTCTTCCCTTTTTGATACATTAAAAAAGTAGATATAGAAATAAACTGAAAGTACGGTATATTGCATGCAGTACACTGCACTTCAAGTTAGTTCTTTTTTTAAAGTTGGTATAATTTGCTGCAACA